>NC_069499.1:537949941-538289107 GCF_027579735.1 Bombina bombina
TCACCCTGGCCCAGCGTACATAATTCATAATTGTCTAATATGTAAGAAAATAAAATGTTTTCTAGTTAGAGTTATACCATTACTTTTTTACTCCTTGCCCAATGAGCTTAGAGGGATATTGCTGCACCTCACTGACGAGGCACACAGAAGCCTGAAATGATTATATGGGGTTGCCATGTTCCTTGTTCAGAGGAAGATAGCCTGGTATTTCAGAGCTGGACTGGCTTTACTAGGTGGGATCAGACTGATATACTCCAGGAAAGTTCTCCTCTGTGAAAAGCACAATTGGGCTAACAGAGACTGCTCCCAGGTGGCAACTTGCCATAGTAAAAGCTACTCAGCTGTTGTTCTTTATTGGTTGAGTGCTTCTATTTCTGTATGTATACCATTACTTCTCCAAACTGGAATGTAGCTTGAGAATGCATAAATAAGGATATAACTAAACATACACGTCTTAAAATTATAAATCTAACATAAATGCAACGCTGTTGCTTGTACAGAATATTAGGGCCTTAGGTAGACACTGACAGACAATCAAGCATATGCATTAAAGGAACATGAAACCCAATTTTTTTTTCTTCTTTCATTATTAGGAAAGAGCATGCAATTTTAAACATATTTCTAATTTACTTCTATTATCTAATTTGCTTCAGTCTCATGATATCCTTTGCTGAAAAGAATATATAGATAGGCTCCGTAGCTGCTGATTGGTGGCTGCACATAGATGCCTCATGTGATTGGCTCACCCATGTGCATTGCTATTTCTTCAACAAAGGATATCTAAAGAATGAAGCAAATTAGATAATAGAAGTAAAATGAAATGTTGTTTAAAATTGTATTCTCTATCTGAATCATGATATAAAAAAATTGGGGTTTAGTGCCCCTTTAAGAGAATGCTAAATAATCTGCACTTGGGTATAGAAAAAGTACCAACTCGCTCACTGCAATTTCTCACTTATTCCAGACTATACACATCAGCTTTTTATTAATGCAGTACAATAAAATAATATACTCATTTTAAATGAATTAATAATGTTTTTGTATCTTCTTAAAGGGACACTCCCTCCTCTCACTATAGTATAAACAATAAGGAGTTTCCTCTAAATAGGGCCAAGCATATGCAGTAAATGAAGATGCATCAGCCTGGCATCCTGCTCACTGGAAAATCAAACAGCTTTATTGTTCTGAAAGTCTTTTCCTTTCTTGTGTGTCCATTCAAGGAAGTCACCGCTTTGTTCTCTGCCTCCAGACAATGATGCTTTTTCACTGCCTGAGCCCCTAGGACTCTATTAATGTGTGATTTATTTATCCTGCCACAAACACAAGAATCACTCAATTTCACAGTCACTGCTGTTCTACTGAGCTGCATGTTGAAGCCATACTGGATAATTATTTGTATTCTTACAGAGCTAGACTTATACAATAGAGCTCTAAAGAAGAGCACCAAGCATGCGTACCAAAGACATATGGGAATGCACATTCACAGATACACACAGCAGATTGAGCCCTGCTTGTGATTGTAAGCAGTGATAAAGGGGAAAGGTTAAGGGAAAAAATAGGGACAAAAATAAATAAGGTAATGAAGTCAGTATCATAGGTTTTTTGAAGACATCCTAAACTCTGGGAACTGGTGTAGTCATTGGGAGTAGGAAATGTGTTTTTGCATTAATGGTAGAATATATATTTTGGGCCAGATTAAGGGGTCTATTTATTAATGTGCGAGCGGACATGATACGATGTAGTGTATCATGTCCGCCGCATACGCATATGCTGTCGGCATTTATCATTACACAAGCAGTTATTGTGAACTGCTTGTGCAATGCTGTCCCCTGCAGATTCGTGGCCAATTGTCCGCTAGCAGGCGGTGTCAATCAGACTGATCATATAAGATCAGGCGGATTGATGTCCACGGCCTCAGAGCAAGTGGACAAGTTATGGAGCAGCGGTCTTTAGACCGCTGCTTCATAACTGCTGTTTCCGGCGAGTCTGAAAGCTCGTGCAGAAACAAGGGCATCAAGCACCATCCGGAGCTTGATAATTTGGCCCCTAAGAGTGGAGCACTAATTGAGCTAGAATTAAACTTTTTGCATGCGTTGCATTACGCTGGTATTACCAGTTGAAAGTAAAAAGTTATTACGCTCGTGCTAACCCAAACGCAAGGAAAAATCAAAACTTAGAATATTGCGCGCATAATAACCGATTTCCCCATAGAAGTCAAAGGAGAAAAAAAAATGAACCCCCACCCAACACCCCGCCGGCACACAAACCCGATCGAATAGACTAATGTGGGCTAACCCGACATGAAAATATGTGTTCTATTTATTCATAAATACACACACACACATATATATATATATATATATACACACTGTATAGCTATATATATATATATATATATATATACTATATATATATATATATAAAGTATTTTTGTACAATATATATATAAATATATGTATAAATAAATATATATATATATATATATATAGAGAGAGAGAGAGATGATTATATACAAGTATAGATATGTACAGATATACTGTATATAGGAATATCTGTTTAGGAATACATATAACATATTCTGCAAAGTGCAGAACATTGGAATGTGAAATACTGTATTTACAGTAAATACATAGAGGCCGAATTATCAAAGGTCTTGCGGACCTGATCCGTCAGTGCGGATCAGGTCCGCAAGACCTCGCTGAATGCGGAGAGCAATACGCTCTCCGTATTCAGCATTGCACCAGCAGCTCACAAGAGCTGCTGGTGCAACACCGCCCCCTGCAGATTCGCGGTCAATGGGCCACCAGCAGGGGGTGTCAATCAACCCGATCGTACTCGATCGAGTTGAATTGTGGCGATTCCTGTCCGTCTGCTCAGAGCAGGCAGACAGGTTATGGAGCAGCAGTCTTTTGACCGCTGCTTCATAATTGCTGTTTTTGGCGAGTCTGAAGACTCGCCAGAAACAAGGGCCCTTAAGCTTACACTTTATTAAATATGAATATTTCATAAATATGCTTTTCCATATTTTCATCTGCTTAACAGCAAAGTGCTCTAATGCACTTTTATATATATATATATATATATATATATATATATATATATATATATATATATGTGTATGTCTATATATGTGTACAGATGTATTTATGTGTTTATGTGTGTATATATATATATGTCTGTAAATACATATATACACATATACATACAGTACATAAATACATATGTACACATATATAGGTATATATAAATACATACATATCCATATTTAGACATGTATATGTATGAATCTCTATGTTAAAGCCCTTTGCCTGCCTTTTTTTTTTTTTTTTTTTTTTTAAATATAATTTTATTGAGGTTTTTCGAACATACAACAATAAACATTAAACATGGGTTCAAAAAGATTAACAATAGTACACCATTAGTTGCTTTACCATTATGCACATGGTTTAAATAAGAAGGTACATTATACAAAGCTATGTAAATATATGAAGTGTATATAAACCACCATTGAACCATGAAAATGAAACCTCTCTTTTCTTCCCCCCTCCCCCTCACAAAAAAGTGCACTGCCACAACTGCAAAGGGCCACTCATGGGCCTATGGAGGCTATATAATGTAAGGGAGGGCAGTAATGCTAAATATAGTCGCTCTTGGACCTTGAGAGAAAGGGTGGGGGGAGAAACGTGTCTGAGCTTTGGACTATGTATTAACATTAACAGCAAATGCCCGATTAGGAAAAGATATCTCGTGGGCACATCATGAGGCACACAGGGGAAAAATAAAAAGACAAACAGACACTGAGCAATCTCACCTTACAAAAATTTAGGATTATAGGAAGCATACATGAATAAATTATGCGCACACTGGGGTAGTCAAATCATGCCCCCCAGGTACGGGCCCTATACCCAGACGGCAAGTGCAAGGTAAAAATTAGAAGCTGAGGAGGACCCCAAACGATTATCTGTTGTTCCCCTCCAAGCAATATACTAGCCCTCTTTACAAAAAGGCCTATGAATGGGCTAGTTTTATTCTTTATATTTGGAGGCTAATAAAGTAGAGAGACTTTTAAACAATTTCTACTTGTAGAGGGTCTCATCATTTAGGTGAGATATGTACTGTAGTAAGCAGGACTGTTAATAACAATATGTCTAAACCTCCATCCCACCCCACAAAGTGCCAAACAACACAAAACATATTAAATAACAATTAGAATAAAAAGTCTGTAATGTTAAGAGCTGCAACATTGAAAACTAACTCACAATAAGCTCATACTGTGGGAATAGCAGTGTAAGTGAAAATAAAAAAAAAGGAAATGTTAATGGGAGCAAAAACTTTTAAACATAACCGTGAACACCTCCAACCACAGCGACCAGCGTGAAAGTGATAAGTCTCCTAGGCAGCCGCATGGCTCTGCCTGAATGCAAATGTCAATTAGCCTATGCCGAAACGATTCCGGCTACTTTCAAAATCTGGACACAGTCCCACAGTCACCAGACTCCGGAAGGCCGCAAGGCCCAATACAATGCCCCTAGATAGAGGTAAGAACCCTGTTGATCTCAGGAGTCCATCACATGTTAAGTCACTTACTAGTTGCCCATGTTTTTTAACTCCTGTCCCATGGCTCAAGAATAAATCATCGTAAGATGCTTTAGGGACACGGAGCTGAGGAATCGTTGCCACATTATTTCTGATTTCTTGTGCAGCCGGGTGTACACTGGCCTCCCGCTATTGAGCGCTGCTTGGGATCATCTGTTGTGCACTTTGTTTGTCTGAAGTAGATGCGGCGTCTTGTACCAGGGGCTTGTCAGGATTCTGTGTTTGCAGATTTGTACTCTCCGTGAGTCTCTGTTGCTCCTGTTGCCACCCGGTCAGCACGACTTCTAAGTCTCTCTGTAATTCACTGAAATGTTGAAGCAGTGAAGACCGGACCTTCAGTGCCCAGTTGTCGATTGCCTCCATTACCTTTGGTCCGCTCTGTGCCATTTACACACTATTTGTTGCACCGACCAAGTCCCTAGTCAGGTCATCCAGAGAAGTGGGGCTTATTGCTGTATATAGTGACGTTAGGCTTGTTATAATTCCTAATAGATCAGGAGAGATGGCGTAGATCTCTGTATAGGCCGTAGTTCAAGTTTCCCAATTAGGTCGTCATATTAAGATGCTTCATGCAGTATTGGTATCAAAAGACACAGGAGTCTCTATATATGGCTTTTAATGACAAAGTAGCTCTCAATGTCGCTAATAGCTGAAGATATCCAACAGATTAATTAATTAAAGTGAGGAGCTCCCATATTTTCCTCCTTACACGGTTGCTGGTCAGACACGCCCCCCCTGCCTGCCTTTTTTTATCTAACACCTGAGACCTCATATCTTTGAGCTCTTATAACTTTTGTGTGCAATATTTTTTATAAATAATTTTTATTGGATGGTGTTATTATGAGTGTAACTGTACTTTGTAATGTATTTTTTGTGTGTTTTGTGAGACATTTTTGTTTTGTGAAATAGTTAACCACAGCTCTGAGGATGCGCTAACCCGACG
Organism: Bombina bombina; assembly: GCF_027579735.1. Classification (NCBI taxonomy): domain Eukaryota; kingdom Metazoa; phylum Chordata; class Amphibia; order Anura; family Bombinatoridae; genus Bombina; species Bombina bombina. The sequence goes on from NC_069499.1 coordinate 537,955,481, forward strand.
ATCGTTAACTTCAATTGCGCTCAAGCCATCACATTTACTTTCAACTTGTAATACCAGCGCAATTTAACCTGTGTACAAACGATCACGAAAACCTGATATCACTAGCGCAAACGTTTGCGCTCCACTTGTAATCTGGCCCTTTGTTGGATACATCCCATTGAGTAATATTTAATAAAATATCTTGTGTAACAACAGCATCAAAAATAAGATACTTTAATATATTGTGATATATGTATATATATACAGGTAGCCCTCAGTTTACGCCGGGGTTAGGTTCCAGAAGGAATGGTTGTAAATCGAAACCGTTGTAAATTGAAACCCAGTTTATAATGTAAGTCAATGGGAAGTGAGGGAGATAGGTTCCAGGCCCCTCCCAAAATGGTCATAAGTAACACCTAATACATTATTTTTAAAGCTTTGAAATGAAGACTTTAAATGCTAAACAGCATTATAAACCTAATAAAATAATCATACAACACAGAATATATAATTAAACTAAGTTAAATGAACAAAAACATTTGCTAAACAGCATTATAAATCTAATAAAATAATCACACAACACAGACTTCACTTGCATTTTTCTTCAAACAGTTCTTTCTATGCATTCCAATCTGGACTGATTTATAGACAGGAAGATCTTGTTCCTTTGAAATCTGCTCGATAGCTCATGTCTGGTTAAACTGATTAATTTCAGCTTGCTTGGCTTTGCTGCAAAACAAGCGGACAGCTCCACCTACTGGCTATTTTAATAAATGCACTGCTTCTCAATGCTTTTCAATAGCAGTCACATGACTGGAAAAAAAGGTTGTTATTCTGAAACGGTGTAAATTGAACCGTTGTAAAACGAGGGTCACCTGTATAGATATATATATATACAAAACACGGAAGGGGACTGTACTCCTAGACCGGACCGGGTACACATCCCATGACCCATTTTTGTTTTAAATCTTAGCTGAGAGCTTGCTAGTGAGTGCAGGGCTTTCTCTGTGTGTTGTATATATATATATATATATATATATATATATATATATATAATGTGTATATATTATATATATATATATATATATATATATATATATATATATATATATAGTATATAAAAAAGTAGCAAAATGCATAGGCAGATACTGGAGGTAGAAACCGAAAAGTGACATAACTTGAGAAAGTCTAACTTTTAAAAAAGCTTTTTTTTTTTCTTTATTAGGGTTACACACAATATACAGAACTGAAATGGCAATGTATTAACATATGACATCAGGAAATCACATCTGATTCAATACAATACATCCAAATTAAAACCTATAATATAACTAACATAAATCATGCATCCCTTGTTTTAATCTCTATACAACAAAGAAAATAAACAATAAATAAGGGGGGGGGAAACAAAAAAAAAATCATAACCTCCTCTCCCCTTTTGTCCAATCTCTCAATGGGTATAATAAGACCACTGAGATGGTAGGCATTTTGTATTGCCAACATAAAAAAAATCTGATTTTTGAAATGGGCAAATTACCTGTATTTGTGCTGTTATAGGTAATATCATAATTACCTTCGACCATTTATCAAAAAAGGACTTAAATTGTTTCCCAGTAAATACCCCTCAATTGTATTGTTCCAAGATCAGCTGAAGATACATCTGCTGGGAGAGAATGTCTAACATTTTATTAACTCTCTCTGTCACACTGGGAGTGTGATTTTGTACTGTGATATTGAAATTTACAGTGTAGGTGATAGTTTCAACAGGCAAAAGCAAAGCTACTTGTAGGCAATTTAATATTGCAGGTAAAATGGATTCTTGGGAACATGTCAAAGGGGAGAAAAAAATTAGAGTACACTGTCCCTTTAAATTTGTTTTATTATACACTTTTTTATCTTTTAAACAGATCTGTATTATGTATTATATTGAAATACTGTATAGATTGTAGAACTGTATTACATTTTTATTACACAGTTTTCAAATAGGTGCATAAGTGTTGTGGATAATAATTTAGGAACCTGACAATTGGGGTATTAAAGAGCTGTTTGCTTTTGATTGGCATAAGTGCTATATAGAGTATATGGGTTCAAATTATCTGCTTTGCAGCATCTTGACATTCAGTATGCTTGGATGAAACATGTTGATGCTGGGTTTAACTGACCTATAGTTAACATTTTTTTTATCTGTGAATATTGGATATTTTTTATGATCAGTGGCGTATTTAGGTTTTGTGCTGCCCTAGGCACTCAAAATTCTGCTGCCCCCCCCCGCAATGGTTTTAGACCTTTGATCCCCTTAACATTTTTTTAGGTCAGTGTAAAAAAAAATTGGTTTGTTTTTTTCAGAACAATTCAAAAGAAAATGGGCTAGCAAAACACTTGCATATAGGTGGGTTGAATTGCATACATCTCATACCATTTTCTTAATGAGAGAAGGGAGAGAAAAGAAGGGGATGGGAGAAAAGGGAGGGAGAGAGGAAAGAGAGAGGAAGAGAGGAAAGAGAGAGGGAAGAGAGGGAGATGGGGGGAGAGAGAGAGGGGGGAGAGAGGGAGAGAGAGAGGGAGAGAGAGAGAGAGAGAGAGAGAGAAGAGAGAGAAGAGAGAGAAGAGAGAGATAGGGCAGCTAAAATAAATACAAAGTTACCTGTAAAATAAAACCTAACCTAAGTTACAATTACACCTAACACTACACTATAATTAAATTAATTCCCTAAATTAACTACAATTAAATAAAATTAAATAAAATTATCTAAAGTACAAAACCCCCCACTAAATTACAGACACCCACACAACCAACCCTACTCTAAAACCCACCCAATACCCCCTTAAAAAAACCTAACACTAACCCCTTGAAGATCACCTTACCGTGAGAAGTCTTCACCCAACCGGGCCGAAGTCCTTAACGAAGCCGGCAGAAGTTGTCCTCCAGACAGGCAGAAGTCTTCATCCAGATGGCATCTTCTATCTTCATCCACCCGCGCGGAGTGAGTCCATCTTCAAGACATCCGACGCGGAGCATCCTCTTTATCCAGAGTCTTCTTGAACAATGACGGGTCCTTTAAGTGACGTCATTCAAGATGGCGTCCCTTCAATTCCGATTGGCTGATAGAATTCTATCAGCCAATCGGAATTAAGGTAGGAAAAATCCTATTGGTTGATGCAATCAGCCAATAGGATTGAAATTCAATCCTATTGGCTGTTTCAATCAGCCAATAGAATGCAAGCTCAATCCTATTGGCTGATTGGATCAGCCAATAGAATTGAAGTTCAATCCTATTGGCTGATTGCATAAACCAATAGGATTTTTCCTACCTTAATTCCAAGTGGCTGATAGAATTCTATCAGCCAATCGGAATTGAAGGGACACCATCTTGGATGACATCACTTAAGGGACCCGTCATTGTTCAAGAAGACTCCGGATGAAGAGGATGCTCCGTGTCGGATGTCTTGATGATGGACCTGCTCCACGCCGGAAGGATGAAGATAGAAGATGCCGTCTGGATGAAGACTTCTGCCCGTCTGGACGACCTCTTCTGCCCAGCTTGGATGAAGACTTCTGCCCGTCTGGAGGACCACTTCGCCCGGCTACGTTGAGGACTTCGGCCTGGTTGGGTGAAGACGTCTCACGGTAGGGTGATCTTCAAGGGGTTAGTGTTAGGTTTTTCTAAGGGGGTATTGGGTGGGTTTTAGAGTAGGGTTGGTTGTGTGGGTGGTGGGTTTTAATGTTGGGGAGTTTGTAATTTTTTTTCACAGGTAAAAGAGCTGATTACTTTGGGGCAATGCCCCGCAAAAGGCCCTTTTAAGGTCTTATTGTAATTTAGTGTAGGGTAGGGCTTTTTTTATTTTGGGGGGGCTTTTTTATTTTGTTAGGGGTATTAGATTAGGTGTAATTAGTTTAAAAATCTTGTAATTTGTTTATTATTTTCTGTAATTTACTGTTTGTTTTTTTGTACTTTAGATAATTTTATTTAATTTTATTTAATTGTAGTTAATTTAGGGAATTGATTTAATTATACTGTAGTGTTAGGTGTAATTGTAACTTAGGTTAGGTTTTATTTTACAGGTAACTTTGTATTTATTTTAGCTAGGTAGTTATTAAATAGTTAATAACTATTTAGTAACTATTGTACCTAGTTAAAATAAATACAAGCTTGCCTGTAAAATAAAAATAAACCCTAAGCTAGCTACAATGTAACTATTAGTTATATTGTAGCTATCTCAGGGTTCATTTTACAGGTAAGTATTTAGTTTTAAATAGGAATAATTTATTTAATGCTAGGAATATTTATTAAGATTTATTTAAATTATATTTAAGTTAAGGGGTGTTAGGGTTAGGGTTAGACTTAGGTTTAGGGGTTAATACATTTAATATAGTGGCGGCGGTGTGGGGGGGGCAGATTAGGGGTTAATAAATTTAATATAGTGGCGGCGGTGTGGGGGGCAGATTAGGGGTTAATAAATTAAATATAGTGGCGGCGGTGTAGGGGGGGCAGATTAGGGGTTAATAAATATAATGTTAGTTGCGGTGGGGTCCGTGAGCGGCGGTTTAGGGGTTAATAAGTTTATTAGAGTGGGGGTGGGCTCTGGGAGCCGCGGTTTAGGGGTTAATAAGTGTAATGTAGGTGGAGGCGGTGTAGGGGGCGGCAGGCGGTGTTAGGTGTAAAGTTCCCATAGCAATCAATAGGATATCAGGCAGCAGCGAACATAAGCTTTCGCTGCTTTCAGACTCCCATTGATTCCTATGAAAACCAGGTACGCTGGGCCGGAATAGTGCCGAGCGTACCTGGTAGACATTTGATAACTAGCAAAAGTAGTCAGATTGTGTCGAATTTGCATTCGGAACATCTGTAATGACGTAAGCATCGATCTGTGTCGGACTGAGTCCGGCGGATCGTATGTTACGTCACAAAATTCTACTTTTGCCGGTCTGTAGGGTTTCATAACTAAGGGGAATCAGGCTCGCCACAAATACGCTGCGGAATTCCAGCGTATTTGCGGTTGACAACTTGATAAATAGATGCCTAAATGTTAATCACAGAAAACAGGCAACATAAATTGGAAGGTATGTTGCAATATACACTTTTTTTTCTATGTTTAATTAAACATTTTATTATAAATCTAGATTTATATGAAATGAAAGTATGGTAAATGTATAGATGTATTTGTTTTTGTCCCTGCTAAGTATTTAAGTATGTTTTCATTGTAATAGACACTTTTTGTCTTCCATTTCTTATAATTACCCTTAGTGTCTTTAAACTGGCCAAGTCCAGACATGCTTTTTCTTCAGCAGTTAATTGTCAGAATTTTAAATTCTAGATTAGCAATGTAGTGTGAGCCCTGAGAAGAAACCAATTTACGGTGAAGAGCTTTTTTTTGGTGTGAATGAGGATGTGTCAAGGGTGAGAATGTATTGTCCATTCAAGTTTAGGGCCTTGAAACGTAAAAAATGGTTGATGTAGATCAATCTAGAATTCGTTTCTCTTGCAGTATTTTTAGATTAGGTTGGGAGTGAACTTCCTGTATTATTATGTCTACTGTTGTCCATATTTTATTAGTCCATGCTGTTTTCTTTTAATATATGACTTTATTCCTTTTGTGTTGTAAGGTAAAATGCTGTCTTATTTATAGTACCTGTTCAGAGAAGATCTATTTACTAAAGAAGGGAGGGCGAAATAGAGTAGTGTCTATTACACACAGTTATAGGACAATTGGTGCATACTGTTCCTTTAACTGTCTATAAATAACGAGTATTTGCAGGCTTTAACTGATGATCACAAAAGCATAAAATAAAAAAAACACCCAATATGAAAGGAGAATATCATCAAAAGTTATTCCTTGTTGTTGATGGCTGCACTATGTGATTGGTTGTAGTTTGCTAGAAGCACTATATGTTCATTTAGCACTTTCCTATTCTTTTTTGTTTTTTTAAACTATGGCTTAAATATTTTATAACATCAAAACAATTAATTGTAAGATGAAGGAACAGTTGATAATATTTTATTTTTATACATTTTAGAGATTTGTTGACTTAAACCATTGTGTTTGTTATAATAAATCTAACATTTGTGGGATTGACAGCCCAAAACAGCTTTGCAAAATGCATAGACGTGCAGTGTTACAATGAGCATAAATTTTTTTTTTTTGAAAATTCCTTGAAATGGTACCAAAAGTTTTATAATGAATTAGAATAGGTAGGAGTGAGGTCGTTCTAGAGGTGCTATGTATCCCCATTTCTTTTTGTTGCACCTCCAATCCTTCTAGGTGCCAGCTCTCCAGAATTTGAAGGGGTAAGATGTCTTAGGGAGAAAGGGAAATTAAAAGGGGAGGGGGGCAAAAATAGTTTGTAGAAGAGATCACTGTCAATCAGTAACACTGTGCACTTGATATTGAATTTAGGTTCAGCACAAATGTTATGGTCTAGAACTGACCCTGGCATAGGGTTGTGTTTTTCTGATAGACTGAGATGACTTTAGATTTGAAATAACTGATCACACTACCTGACATTGTGCAAGAAATGTTATCAAGCAGAATAGGATATACACCAAGTGGCTGACAAAAGTGCTGAATGGTGAGTACATTTTAGCTTGAAAACGAGCACAAAGGAATCAGCAAGCTGAGATCAGTAATGACAAAGTTGCCCTAAATATCTGGTCTGGGTTATGTGTGTCTGAGAATATGTCATATTTGGAGGCATTGGAAGTTGTTTTCTTTGCAATGAACTATTAAATCAACAAATGACTTAAAAACACTGGGAAATCGTTCATTAAAATCTTCAAACTGGGAATTAACTATCAATTCTGTTATCTAAAGAATGTCTTAGGATAAAATAATATATCAATAGTTAAGTAAGACAACAATATGTAATGAATATGAGCTTTTTAATGTCTACTATACATTGTGAGTTTCATGTAACAATGGATTCTTGTCTTTTAGTGCCTCTCTTTCTTCCTCATTCAGAGCATATTGACATGCACTGACGTGTGTATTACTACGGCCACAACAAAGTGACTTGATCTGTGGCATTGAAGTATTTGACAACTAAATGTTTATGAGAATCACATTTTGAAACTAGCCACCAATTTATCTTCTACAGCTCCCTGAAATAATGATACAATCTTAAAAGCCAACACAGACTCCTTTCCCAGGAGATGCAGGGTCTTTGACATGGTCAACCAAATCAAACCCATTAAGTGGACTATCTAGGCACAGGTCACAGAGTGAGCAGCCATGTGTTTTAAAGGGCATGTAATGGCATAACAATTCTCTGCACTGGAACCACTGATGTGTAATAGAAGGAACAAGCCTGGCTGATCAAAGAAATATGGTGTGTCTTGTAAATTCCTTCAAGTCACAAATGCATTTGGCGTATGAACCCATGATCTTATAGGGCTTTAGCAATGAATGAAGCACACTGAAATTGACAGTGTATTCATGAGTTGGAATTCAGTAACTTTTGTGAATTTGTAGTTGAAGTATACATTAAAAAAAAACAAATAAACACGTTTCCCTATTAATAGACATCCTGTTCATTTTAAAACCACCTTATTTATACAAATTATTGATTGTGCTAAGGTATGTGTGTGTGTATATATATATATATATATATATATATATATATACAGTATATCTATATGTAATATATATATATATATATATATATATAAATATATATACACTAGTCATAAAGCCCGTTTATACAGGCAATTTTTTGCAGTACAGTGGTCCCACCCCTTGCTCTCTCTCTCGCTCCCTCTCTTTTGCTCTCTCTCTCACTTATCTCTTTTGTTCTCTCTCCCTCCTCTCTTTTGCACTCTCTCTCCACTTCTCTTTTGCTCTCTTTCTCCCCCCTCTCTTTTGCTCTCTCTCTCTCCCCCCTCTCTTTTGCTCTCTCTCTTCCCCTCCTCTTTCACTCTTCCTCTCACCCCCTCTCTTTTGCTCTCTCTCCCCCTCTCTTTTGCACTCTCTCCCCCCTCTCTTTTGCACTCTCTCTCTCCCTCCTCTCTTTTGCTCTCTCTCTCTCCCCCTTCTCTTTTGCTCTCTCTCTCTCCCCCCTCTCTTTTGGTCTCTCTCTACCCCCTCTTTTGCTCTCTCTCTCTCCCCCCCTCTCTTGCTCTCTTTCCCCCTCTTGTTTGCTCTCTCTCTCCCCCTCTCTTTTGCTCTCTCTCTCCCCCTCTCTTTTGCTCTCTCTCTCCCCCTCTCTTTTGCTCTCTCTCTCCCCCTTTCTTTTGCTCTGTCTCCCCCCTCTCTTTTGCTCTCTCTCTCCCCTCTCTTTTGCTCTCTCCCCCCCCTCTCTTTTGCTCTCTCTCCCCCCTCTCTTTTGCTTTCTCCCTCCTCTTTTGCTCTCTCTCCCCCTCTTTTGCTCTCTCTCCCCCTATTTTGCTCTCCCCCTCTCTTTTGCTCCCTCTCCCCTCTCTTTTGCTCTCTCTCCCCACTCTTTTGCTCTCTCCCCCCTCTCTTTTGCTCTCTCTCCCCTCTCTTTTGCTCTCTCTCCTCTCTTTTGCTCTCTCTCCCCTCACTTTTGCTCTCTCTCCCCTCACTTTTGCTCTCTCTCCCCTCTCTTTTGCTCTCTCTCTCCTCTCTTTTGCTCTCTCTCCCCCTATTTTGCTCTCCCCCTCTCTTTTGCTCCCTCTCCCCTCTCTTTTGCTCTCTCTCCCCACTCTTTTGCTCTCTCCCCCCTCTCTTTTGCTCTCTCTCCCCTCTCTTTTGCTCTCTCTCCTCTCTTTTGCTCTCTCTCCCCTCACTTTTGCTCTCTCTCCCCTCACTTTTGCTCTCTCTCCCCTCTCTTTTGCTCTCTCTCCCCCCTCTCTTTTGCTCTCTCTCCCCCCTCTCTTTTGCTCTCTCTCTCCTCTCTTTTGCTCTCTTTCCCCCTGTTTTGCTTTCTCTCTCTCTCTCCACTCTCTTTTGCCCTCTCTCTCCTCTCTCTTGCTCTCTCTCCCCCCTCTTTTGCTCTTTCTCTGTCTCTTTTGCTCTCTCTCTCCCCTCTCTTTTGCTCTCTCTCCTCTCTTTTTGTTCTCTCTCCCTTATCTTTTGCACTCTCTCCTCCCTCTTTTGCTCTCCTTTCCCTCTCTTTTGCTCTCTCTCCCTTCTCTTTTGCTCTCTCTCCTCTCTTTTGCCCTCTCTCCCATCTCTATTTTTCTCTCTCCCTCCTCCCACCTCTCTCTTTTTCTCTCTCCTGCCCTCTCTGTTGTTCTCTCTCTCTCTCTCACGGCCATGGCCGCTCCTGCCCGCCCTGCCCCAGCCATGCCCGCCCCTCATGCCTGGCCATCTCCGTCCCCATCATGCCTACAGTTCTCCCGATGGACAGGTCAGTTTGTTGAAGGCTAGGTGTGTTTGTCTCTACTGCGCATGACAGCTTCGGACAAACACACTTGGCCTTTTATATTATAGGATATATATATATATAAATTCCCAAATTAAGCACACTCACTTTTTATCATCAACTGCCAGGTGCCAGCAAAACAAATTATAAATAGCAGCAAAGAGCTCGCAGTCTCTGTCAAAATCAAAAGTGTATTTATTACTGTTTATTTACAGGTAAATTACATAAATAAATACACTTTTGATTTGAAAAGACCAATGTGAGCCCTTCGCTACTATTTGCTAGATTTATCAAGCTCTTTTCATTACTTTGACTGCCGGTTCGCCTAAGTGAACCTGCAGTCACGATTTATCAAGCAGCAGTCATCAGACTGCTGCTTCCCTACCCTGTTCTCCACCTCTTAGGTGGGGAATTTTAATCTCCCCTTACAGCCTGACCTGCCAGTCACGCGTGAGCAGGGGGTGGGGTTGTATGCGAGCGCAAAGGAGCACTCTTGTGCAATGTTTAATGTGGGTAGCGCATTGCTGCCTGTCACAGGCAAAGCCGGGCAGACAGGGGTGAATATGTACTTCCCTGTCTGCCATGGAATGATAAATGCAACCCTGTAAATATCATTAGACTGGCTTGAGATTTTAGAAGCAAAAAGGCATTGATAACATACTTGTATAAGGAGAAATAAGTGCACATTAGTGAATGGGCTGCATATCATGAAAGAAATTGGAGAGAATGGAGATATCAGAAATTTTATGTACCACAGCCTTACTGTTACCTCACCCACATTTACATGGTGGTTGGATTGATGTAAAGAAAAAGCTTTCTATAAAAAGTTTCTTGCTCACTCTTGTCACGAGCCTACCGCTATTGCCATGGCTGTGTGGGGTTGATGAGCAGTGCACAGCGCTGACGTTATTGCAGCGCACTATGAGAGCCACTCTAATTGTTAGTGTGCGCACCAGTGCGCTCTCCTTGGCATGGGCCTGTACCTATTTAAAGCACCTCCCTTCATTTCATAGTTGCCCAAGTATATGTTTGCCTCTGTGTAATCCTGGGTGCTCTATTTGCTTATTTTGCTAATGTGCTTGTATTGGACTGACTGTCTGTTGCTAAACCCTGGTCTGCCTTGTGACCATCCCTTTGCTTAACCCTTACATTCTCAGAAAGATTGGCATGTTGCTGAACCTTGCTCTGCCTTGTGACCAACCTTTGCCTAACCCTTTGTGCTTCTCAGGAGCATTGGACTGCCTGACTGCTTCTGAGTCCTACTCGGCTCTGTGACCTGCTCCTTGTTAACCCTTTGTTGCTCAGAGAGTATTGTCTGTCTGTTTGCTGTTCCTGTCCTACCTCATTCCTTTTATCCAATAAACTTAGTTCTGGGATTTTTCCTTATTTGTCCACTTGATGCTGGGATAAGAAGACGTTTGGGACTTTCACAAAAATATCTCCCTGAAACATCTTCAAGGCATCCTAGTGTGTTTTATGCCATATGTATATATGAATATTTTCTCAGTAGTAGAGAATGCTGCTAAATAATAATTATAATTAATAAAGGAATTTTTGCATATTTATAAATTAAGAATGCTATTTTCCCTTACTCTAACTAGAGACTTACTCTAGAGACTAGAGACTGACGGCTAGATTACGAGTTTTGCTTTATGAGTGGCACGCTACTAACTTGCAAGTTATTTTCACCGCTCACCTTTAATAGCGCTGCTATTACAGGTTTGCAAAGACCCGGCGTTTGCGGGTGATATGGCAGCATTGAGCTCCATACCGCACACAAATACCAGCGCTGCTTTGAGCTGCTTTGATGTGCTCGTGCACAATTTCCCCATAGACATCAATGGGGAGAGCCGGCTAAAAAAAGCCAAACACTTGCAATAACGGAGCGTAAAGCTCCGTAACGCAGCCCCATTGATGTCTATGGGGAAAGAAAATGTATGTTTACACCTAACACCCTAACATAAACCCCGAGTCTAAACACCCCTAATCTGCCGCCCCTAACATCACCGCCACCTACATTACACTTATTAACCCCATAATCTGCCGCCCCCGACATCGCCGACACCTACATTACACTTATTAACCCCTAATCTGCCGCCCCAAATGTCGCCTACCCCCTACCTACACTTATTAACCCCTAATTTGCTGCCCCCAATGTCGACGCCACCTACCTAAACTTATTAACCCCTAATCTGCCGCCCCAATGTCGCTGCCACCTACATACATTTTTTAACCCCTAATCTTCCGCCCCCAACGTCGCCACCACTATACTAAAGTTATTAACCCCTTAACCTCTGGCATCCCACATCACTAACACTAAATAAATATATTAACCCCTTAACCTAACCCTAAGTCTAACCCTAACCCTAACACCCCTAACTTTAATATAATTAAAATAAATCTAAATAAAAATTACTATAATTATCTAAATAATACCTATTTAAGACTAAATACTTACCTATAAAATAAAACCTAAACTAGCTACAATATAACTAATAGTTACATTGTAGCTATCTTAGGTTTTATCTTTATTTCACAGCTAAGTTTGTATTTAGTTTAACCAGGTAGACTAGTTAGTAAATAGTTATTAACTATTTACTAACTACCTAGTAAAAATAAATACAAATTTACCTGTAAAATAAAACCCAACCTGTCTTACAGTTAAACCTAACATTACACTAAAATTAAATACATTAAATTAAAATTATCTCAATTTATCTCAATTACAAAAATAATAAGCACTAAATTACACAAAATAAAATATAAATTATCAAATATTTAAACTAATTACACCTAATCTAATAGCCCTATCAAAATAAAAAAGCCCCCCCCAAAATAAAAAAAAAACCTAGGGCTCCATGTACTAAACAGTCAGCGAGCTACCCGCAACAAATCTCGCGTCAAAACTCGCAAACTGATATGTACAAAGCCGTCAATTATGTTAAAACTCGCATCTTTAAAATTGCGAGCGTACTTATCCGCCAAACCTCGCTACCGCTCCATTTTTCACTGTAATTAGACACATTTGACCACCAACTCGCCAAAAAACGAATGTACTAAAAAATCTATTTGTCCGCTCGCTACAATTTCCGCTCCCACCTCGCTATTTTTGCCTCGCCACCTTTTAGGTGGCGGGCAAGGTACAAAACAATAGGAAAGTCAATCTAGACGCCAGTCTAGACATATATAAAAGGCAGTAATATCAGCATTGTACTTACAGCATAACTGGCGTCTAATTTGTCTCTCATTTCCATGTACATAAATTGCGCCCAATTTGTCGACTGTAATTAAAGAGTAATCTATTTAAATTTGTATTGTTAGTTGTCAATCTTTATAATTATTTTTATATTAATATTTATATATTATCAGATCCAGATGAAGCCATATCCAAATTGTAAATAAATATTACAAAAATAACGCTCTGTTATCACTCTTCAAAAAATTTTGAACAATAATAAAGTTGTTTAGATAAGTTGAACTTTTATAGGAGCAAAATTCTATTCCCGCGACTACTATGATGTTCGTGACACCTTGCATGTCACGTGTTAATAATTGGCCAGACAATTCAACTGAAAGTTAAGTACCATCAGCTTAGTCGCGGCGAGCGAGGCGTCAAATTTATCAACAATCCGCAACTGCTCGCGGCGGGCTAGACTTGTCTATTTATTGGGGGAATATTAGTACATAGCGACAGCGGACACCATTTCGCCCGCGGCGAGTAACGGCGAGTTTATCCGCGTCTACAATGACGGATGAATTGACGGCTTAGTACATGGAGCCCCTAGCCTACACTAAACTGTTCCAATCAGCCAATAGAATGTGAGCTCAATCCTGATGGCTGATTAGATCAGCCAATAGGATTAAAGCTCAATCCTATTGGCTGATTGCATCAGCCAATAGTATTTTTTACCCTTTAATTCTGATTGGAACCTAAAGGGAACCTTCAGTGTACGGCTGGGACCGTATGTAGAGGATGCTCCGCGCCGGATGTTTTTAAGATGGAGCCGCTCAGCGTCGGAAGGATAAAGATAGAAGATGCCGTCTGGATGAAGACTTCTGCCCGTCTGGAGGACGACTTCTTGTCACTTGGATGAAGACTTCTCCCGGCTTCGTTGAGGACTTCTTGCCACTTGGATGAAGACTTCTCCCGGCTGGATGAGGATGGATGTCCGGTCTTCAAAAACTGTAAGTGGATCTTCAGGGTTAGTGTTAGGTTTTTTTAAGGGTTTATTGGGTGGGTTTTATTTTTAGATTAGGGACTTTGGGCACCGTAAAAGAGCTAAATGCCCTTTTAAGGGCAATGCCCATCCAAATGCCCTTTTCAGGGCAATGGGGAGCTGAGGTGTTTTAGGTAGGTTTTTATTTGGGGGGGCTGGTTGTGTGGGTGGTGGGTTTTACTGTTGGGGGGTTGTTTGTATTTTTTTTTACAGGTAAAAGAGCTGATTTATTTGGGGCAATGCCCTGCAAAAGGCCCTTTTAAGGACCATTGGCAGTTTAGTGTAGGCTAGGTTTTTTTTTATTTTGGGGGGCTTTTTTATTTTGATAGGGCTATTAGATTAGGTGTAATTAGTTTAAATATTTGATCATTTCTTTTTTATTTTTGTGTAATTTAGTGTTTATTATTTTTTGTAATTTAGATAAATGTATTTTTTTAATTTAATGTATTGAATTTTAGTGTAATGTTAGGTTTAACTGTAAGACAGGTTAGGTTTTATTTTACAGGTAAATTTGTATTTATTTTTACTAGGTAGTTAGTAAATAGTTAATAACCATTTACTAACTTGTCTACCTAGTTAAAATAATTACAAACTTAGCTGTGATATAATAATAAAACCTGATAGCTACAATGCAACTATCCTATATAATAAAAGGCCAAGTGTGTTTGTCCGAAGCTGTCATGCGCAGTAGAGACAGCACGAGGACAAACACACCTGGCCTTTGAATCCCTAGCTGATCTGCGGCAGAAGTGGGCATGGCCGACGTGAGTGGGGGGCGTGGTTGGCATGAATGGGGCGTGGCCGGGTGTGAAGGGGCGTGGTTGGGTAGGAAGTGGGCATGGCCGGGGTGCGGTCTGCGATAGAGGGGAGAGAGATAGAGAGGGGAGTGAGATAGAGAGGGGAGAGAGAGAGGGGGAGAGAGAGGGGGGGAAAGAGAGGGGAGAGAGGGGGAGAGAGAGGGGGGAAAGAGGGGGGAGAGAGAGGAGAGAGAGAGAGGGGAGAGAGACAGCAAAAGAGAGAAGGGGAGAGAGACAGCAAAAGAGAGAAGGGGAGAGAGACAGCAAAAGAGAGAGGGGGAGAGAGACAGCAAAATAGAGTGGGGAGAGAGAGACAGCAAAATAGAGAGGGGGAGAGAGATAGCAAAAGAGAGGGGGAGAGAGACAGCAAAAGAGAGAGGGGAAAAGAGACAGCAAAAGAGAGGGGTGAGAGAGCGCAAAAGAGAGGGGGGAGAGAGAGTGCAAAAGAGAGGGGGGAGAGAGAAAGCTCAAAAGAGAGGGGGAGAGAGAGCGCAAAAGAGAGGGGGGAGAGAGAGCGCAAAAGAGAGGGGGAGTGAGAGTGCAAAAGATAGGGGGAGAGAGAGAGCGCAAAAGAGAGGGGAGAGAGAGCGCAAAAGAGAGGGGGGAGAGAGAGACAACAAAAGAGAGGGGGAGCGAGACAGCAAAAGAGAGAGGGGGAGAGAGACAGCAAAAGAAAGGGGGAGAGAAACAGCAAAAGAGAGAGGGGGAGAGAGACAGCAAAAGAAAGGGGGGAGAGAGACAGCAAAAGAGAGGGGGTAGAGAGACAGCAAAAGAGAGGGGGGAGAGAGACAGCAAAAGAGGGGGGAGAGAGCGCAAAAGAGAGGGGGGGAGAGAGAGCGCAAAAGAGAGGGGGGAAGAGAGAGCGCAAAAGAGGGGGGGAGAGAAAGCAAAAGAGAGGGGGGAAGAGCGCAAAAGAGAGGGCGGAGAGAGAGAGAGAGCAAAAGAGAGGGGAGAGAGCACAAAAGAGAGGGGGGAGAGAGTGCAAAAGAGAGGGATGGAGAGAGAATGCAAATGAGGCATGGAGAGAGAGCGCAAAAGAGAGGGGTGAGAGAGAGTGCAAAAGAAAGGGGGAGAGAGAGCGCAAAAGAGAGGGGGCGAGAGAGCGCAAAAAATAGGGGGGAGAGAGAGCGCAAAAGATAGGGGGAGAGAGAGCGCAAAAGAGAGGGGAGAGAGAGCACAAAAGAGAGGGGGGAGAGAGACAGCAAAAGAGAGGGGGGAGAGAGACAGAAAAAGAGAGGGGGGAGAGAGACAGCAAAAGAGAGGGGGGAGAGAGCGCAAAAGAGAGGGGGGAGAGAGAGCACAAAAGAGAGGGGGGAAGAGAGAGAGCAAAAGAGAGGGGGGAAGAGAGAGCGCAAAAGAGGGGGGAGAGAAAGCAAAAGAGAGGGGGGAAGAGCGCAAAAGAGAGGGCGGACAGAGAGAGCAAAAGAGAGGGGGGAGAGAGCGCAAAAGAGAGGGGGGAGAGAGCGCAAAAGAGAGGGATGGAGAGAGAGCGCAAAAGAGAGGGGGAGAGAGAGCGCAAAAGAGAGGGGATAGAGAGAGCGCAAAAGAGAGGGGGGAGAGAGAGCGCAAAAGAGAGGGGGAGAGAGAGCACAAAAGAGAGGGGGAGAGAGAGCGCAAAAGAGAGGGGAGAGAGAGCGCAAAAGAGAGGGGGAGAGAGTGCAAAAGAGAGGGGGAGAGAGAGCACAAAAAGAGAGGGGAGAGAGCGCAAAAGAGATGGGGGAGAGAGAGAGCGCAAAAGAGATGGGGGAGAGAGAGAGAGCAAAATAGAGGGGGAGAGAGAGAACGCAAAAGAGAGGGGGGAGAAAGAGCGCAAAAGAGAGGGGGGAGATAGAGCACAAAAGAGAGGGGGAAGAAAGAGAGCGCAAAAAAGAGGGGGAGAGAGCTCTGTCATGAGATGCAGGACATATGCAGGACACAGCAATGATGGTACAACTCTATTTTATTACAGAGCATAGCAATACACATCCAGACAGGTTGATTGTACTAAACTAACTGCGACACAGACACCGGACCTAAGCCCCGCCCACATGCTAGTGACATCACATCCTGCTATCATCACATCTTCCCCTTTTTCAAAGGCAAAGCATACATTCGCATATATTAAATAACAAGGTACACCAACAGGGTATACAACAACATTTTGTTTTAGAACATTATAAAAACAGATAGATTAGAAAACATGAACAAATAAATTACATCCTGACTTGGACATCGGGGTAGACTACCCTAGTCCACAGTGACCATGGGATTATTCTGCCCATACTTCCGGTCACTGTTCTAGCTAAAGTCAGTCCCTGTATCGGGCCGGAAGCCTCACCACTCTTCCGCTTGATGTAACTTTGCATGAACTGTCCTCTGATACAGAAGATGGTGAACAAGAGTCTGCTGGAGGCAAAGATATATCCCCGCTATGATCTTGCTGAGGGGAAGGCACCTCCCTTAGAACAGGGGATCCCACCGGCGGTGGTACTGAGGTATCCGGTTCCAGACTCTCAGGTACAGGCTGAAGATGTCTTCGGTTACGGCGTGTAACCGTCCCTCCCTCTGTAAGGACTGTGTAAGACCTTGGTTCTGGAGAGCGGCCCACTACCGTAGCAGGCGTCTTCCATTTCTTCTCATCATCCAGTTTAATTCTGACACTTTGGCCCGCTTTCAGTTCCTGTAAAGGCCTGACAGAATGTCTCCTGTCGTAGAAGAAACGATAACCCTTTTTGGCCTCTTCATCCCTCCTAAGGACTTCGTCCCGAGGAACAGGGCCAGGCGGCTTGAAGACACCCACTGAGGGTAAAGTAGTGCGAATCTGGCGTCCTAGCATCAGCTGTGCCGGGCTAAACCCGGTGGCTTGAATGGGCGTCGCCCTGTATGACAAGAGGGCTAGGTACGGTTCAGATTGCTTTAGAATGAATTTTGTTGTTTGAACTGCCCTTTCAGCCATTCCGTTGGCCTGCGGATAATGTGGACTTGACGTGGAATGTACAAAATCATATTCCCTGCTGAAAGCACTGAACTCTGTAGAAGCGAACTGCATGCCATTATCACTCACTAGCTCCATTGGAATGCCCCAGCGGGCGAACAAGCTCTTCAGGCGAATGATAACGGCCTGACTTGTGATATCATTCAGGGGTGCTATTTCCAAATACCTGGAATAGTAGTCGATAACAACAAGAAACTTTTTCCCGTGCAGTTCGCACAAATCAGCAGCTATTTTCTGCCACGGCCCCGCAGGCAGCGGAGTAGACATTAAGGGCTCCCTTCTCTGAGTAGGCCGGCGTTCCCGGCAAAAGGCACATTTAGACACATGATTTGCAATGTCGGAGCTGATCACAGGCCACCACACAGCTGTAGCTGCTCTTTCTCTGCACTTTGTGATGCCTAAGTGCCCATCGTGTATCCTGTTCAACATCTCCTTCCTCATGCTGACAGGAATTACAATACGGTCTTGGAACAGCACCAACCCCTCCAGCTCCGTGAGCTGCGACCTCTCTGGCTGGTAAGCATTTAAAGACATCCAGGCTGCCCGGCTCTCGGGCCAGCCATCTCTTATGTACCTTATAACTTCTTGCAGATCTGTGTCCAAATATGTCTCTTTCTTTATCTCTTCCAGTTTCCTTGAAGAAATGGACTTAGAGGCCAGAACTGAATCAACATACACTTTTACATCCGACTCTGTGGAGGATTCTTCAGCAGCAGCCAGCGGGAGCCTGGACAGTGTATCCGCCACAACCATCTGCTTCCACGGCACATGCACTGCCTGAACATTGAACCTGAGCAGTCTCATTAAAAGTCTCTGGCATCTCAAGGGTGTTTTGTCGATGTCATAAGAATTGATAAGAGGGACTAGCGGTTTGTGGTCAGTTTCCAGACTAAATTTCTCCAAACCCACTAGATAACGCTGAAAGCGCTCACAGGCCCAAACTGCAGCCAGGCACTCTTTCTCAATTTGAGCGTATTTTGACTCCGCAGCCGTCAGTGTGCGGGAACAGTAGGCGATGGGCTGTAGTTTGTTGTCATTCAGCTGCAGAAGTGCAGCCCCCAACCCATAACTGCTTGCATCAGCACTAACCACAGTCTTTTTTGAAGGGTCGTAGAACCCCAGCACTGGGGCAGACCCCAGCAGGGACTTAGCATGCAGGAACGCTTTTTCTTGTGAGGGTCCCCAAACCCAGGCAACATCTTTCTTAAGCAACTCTGTGATAGGGTGCAAAACTGTAGATAAATCTGGAAGAAACTTGCCCACGTAATTTACAAGGCCCAATATCTGTCTCAGCTCATGTACATCAGAAGGGCTTTTCATCTGTTCGATAGCCCGAATTTTCTCGGGGTCCGGCTTGATGCCATCCCCGTTGATGATATGCCCAAAGTAGCATAATTCCGTTTTCCTAAAATGACATTTTTCTTTATTCAGCTTCAGCCCAGACTCTTTGATAGCCTGCAGCACACAACTCAAACGCTGATCATGCTCTTCCACTGTAGACCCATACACTAGAATGTCGTCCATGACGACTGCTGTGCCCACGTGGCCACTCAGGAGAGAACTCATTTCCCTCTGAAAGATCTCAGGAGCGGAGGATATCCCAAAGGGAAGTCTGCAGAAGCAGAACCGACCTACCGGAGTTATGAAGGTAGTCAGTTTGCGGCACTTTGGATCCAGGGGGATCTGCCAAAAGCCGCTAGAAGCGTCTAATGTGGAAAAGAACTTCGCCCCAGCCAACTTCGGGGCTATATCTTCCAATGTCGGCAGCACAAATCTCTCCCTCTTCACTGCCTCATTCAACCTTTTCAGGTCCACACAGATGCGCACCTTTCAGTTTTTCTTTGCAACTGGTACAATGGGGGCACACCAATCAGTTGCTTCAACAACCTCTTCAATAACCCCCATAGACTTCATGCGCATGAGCTCTTTCTCCACTTGAGGCATGAGCGGGAACGGAATTCTACGAGGAGTAGAAATACTGTACGGGACTGCGTCACTTTTAAGTGCTATACGGACAGGTTTGCAGCTCAGTAGGCCCAACTCGCCAAACATATCTTCAGAGATCTCATTCACTCTGGCCACGAGGCCCAAGTCACAGGCTGCTTTTCTGCTCAATAAACTGTTAACACACTGACCTCGGATCACATGCACCCACATGGTGAACTTCCTTTGTTTGTACTCACAGCTGGCAAGAAATTTCCCCACACAATCAATGCGGCCACCCGGACTATGAACATTTGTAGTAACCTTCGCCAGCTGGGGCTGTCGAGGCAGTTTCATAAATTCAGCAAAAGACATTACAGTGATATCTGCTCCTGTGTCAATCTTAAAATCAACTTTGGCTCCCATTACAGTAAAAGTAACTTTCCAATCTTCCTCTGAGCTTGTCCGTTCCACAACAGACCCCACAAAAGACACTTCCTGACCCTCCTGGTCACTGTCCACCTGCATCTCCTTAATGTATTCAGTTTTACACACCACTTCAAAATGGCCTATTCTGTTACATTTTCTGCATCTTTTATCTCTGGCCGGGCATATAGCACTCTGATCATGAGCCCGGTAGCACCGTGTGCATCGGCCATGTTGCGCCCATCCACTTCTAGGCCTTTCCAATACTTTAGATCTACCGCTCACACTGTGCCTTTCACTAGTAATATTCCTAGACTGTTGCACTTCATCCACAATACTCTCAGACCTCAGATCAGCACTTTGCTTTTTCACCAGTTCACTCTGGCGGGCCATCCTAATAGCCCCGTCTAACGTTAAATCAGGCTCTAACTGCAGCTTCAGGGAGACTTCAGCATCTGCAATTCCAATAACTATTCTGTCTCTGATTTGCTCTTCTTTAGCAACACCAAACTCACAGAATTCAGCTAATTCATACAGGCTGCGCACAAATGACTCCACAGATTCTCCCACACGCTGATTACGTTTGTGAAAACAAGCTCTCTCATGAATCACATTTCTTTTGGGCACAAAGTGGGCACTGAGTTTATCCATAACTATATCAAAGTTAACTTCGTCCCCTTCTTGGAAAGTAAAAGCATTGAACACTGGCTCTACATCTTTCCCCATAGAATATAAAAGAGAATTAACTTGTACTTCACCACTCTCCTTGTTCAGTTTGGATGCAATCCTGAAGCGCTGAAACCGCTGACGCCATGTGGGCCAAGCTGCAGGCTGAGAGAAGTCAAAAGGCTCAGGTGGGGTAAACTTTGACATCGTCATCATCAGAAACAGAAGCGCAGTCCAGAACTTCTGACACCATGTCATGAGATGCAGGACATATGCAGGACACAGCAATGATGGTACAACTCTATTTTATTACAGAGCATAGCAATACACATCCAGACAGGTTGATTGTACTAAACTAACTGCGACACAGACACCGGACCTAAGCCCCGCCCACATGCTAGTGACATCACATCCTGCTATCATCACAAGCTCCAAAGAGAGGGGGGAGAGAGAGAGCTCCAAAGAGAGGGGGGGGGAGAGAGCTCAAAAGAGAGGGGGAGAGAGAGAGCAAAAGAGAGGTGGGTAGAGAGAGCGCAAAAGAGAGGGGAGAGAGAGAGAGCGCAAAAGAGAGGGGGAGAGAGAGAGCGCAAAACAGGGGGGGAGAGAGAGAGAGCACAAAAGAGAGGGGGGAGAGAGAAAGCTCAAAAGAGAGGGGGAGAGAGAGCGCAAAAGAGAGGGGGGAGAGAGAGCGCAAAAGAGAGGGGGGAGATAGAGCACAAAAGAGAGGGGGGAGAAAGAGAGCGCAAAAGAGAGAGGGGGAGAGAGAGAGCGCAGAAGAGAGGGGGGAGAGAGAGAGCTCAAAAGAGAGGGGGAGAGAGAGAGCTCAAAAGAGAGGGTGGAGAGAGAGAGCAAAAGAGAGGGGGGGAGAGAGAGAGCAAAAGAGAGGGGGAGAGAGAGAGCGCAAAAGAGAGGGGGAGATAGAGAGTGCAAAAGAGGGGGGAAGAGAGAGAGTGCAAAAGAGGGGGGGGAGAGAGAGCACAAAAGAGAGGGGGGAGAGAGAAAGCTCAAAAGAGAGGGGGAGAGAGAGAGCAAAAGAGAGGGGGGAGAGAGAGAGAGCAGAGAGGGGGAGAGAGAGCGCAAGGGGTGGGACTGCTGTACTGCAAAAAATGGCCCGTGTGAACGGGCTTTAGGACTAGTTAGTTATATTGTAGTTAGCTTAGGTTTTATTTTACAGGTAAGTATTTATTTATTTTTAAATAGGAATAATTTAGGTATTAATTGTAATTTTTATTTGGAATTATTTTAATTATGTTCAAGTTAGTGGGTATTAGGGTTAGGGTTACGTTAGGGTTAGGGTTAGACTTAGGGTTAGGTTTAGGGGTTAATAACTTTAGTATAGTGGCGGCGACATTGGGGGCAGCAGATTAGGGGTTAATAAGTTTAGTTAGGTGGCAGCAGATTAGGGGTTCATAACAGTAATGAAGGTTGCGGCGATGTTAGGGACAGCAGATTAGGGGTTAATAAGTGTATGTAGGTGGTCGCGACATTGGGGGCAGCAGATTAGGGGTTAATAATATTTAACTAGTGTTTGCAATGCGGGAGTATGGCAGTTTAGGGGTTAATATGTTTATTATAGTGGCAGCGATGTCCGGAGCGGCAGATTAGGGGTTAATAATTTTATTTTTGTGTTTGCGATGCAGGAGGGCATCAGTTTAGGGGTTAATAGGTAGTTTATGGGTGTTAGTGTACTTTGTAACATTTTAGTTATGAGTTTTATGGTACAGCTATGTAACGTAAAACTCATAACTACTGACTTTAAGGTGGCGGTACAGATCTTGTAGTTATAGGCTGTACCGCTCACTTTTTGGCTGGACAGGCAAACTCGTAATACCGGCACTGTTGAAGTCCCATTGAAAAAGGACTTTTTGAAAGGTGCGGTAGTTATGTTGCGTGACGGCCAAAAAAGTGTACGGTACAGCTGTACCTACAAGACTCTTAATAGCAGCGGTAGTGAAAAAGCAGCGTTATGAAACTTTTTCACTCCTAACGCACAACTCGTAATCTAACCATGTGTTATCTATTTTCTCACAAAAAATGTATGGAATGTGAGAACTTAAAACATTTATAGCTATAGTCACATTAATTGTATAATGTAAAATATCTGTAACATTACATTTAAATGCTCCTATGCTTGCTTTTATATTGTATTTTTGCAATGTTAACAAAACTCTTTGTATTATATGTGTATTAAGGGGCTGGGCAAAAACAAACAAACAGAAAAACCTAACATTATATTAATGCCATACAAAAATAAAAGCCTCCAGTTGTTCAAGTGGTGAAAGAAGTGGAAATCTGCTTTGCTGCACCATGTAATCTAAAATTTCTGTTAAGATCTAATGATGATGTTTAGATCTCAGAAAACTTGCAGTCTTTATGACTGATGCACCTGCAGTTTATGCATAGACTCTTATGCATATGGCCTCTTTGGAACTCAGTACTGGCCTCATGTTGCTCTGAAAACCTGAAAAACAAAGTGCTAATTGTCAAATGTTTTTTTGTGGCTGACACGTACTGCTAATTATTAATCAACCTAATATGACTCACCTTTGCAGCTGCATTTGTAATTGTGATTTAGTAATGTCAGACTTAAACTCCCTTTACCTGTGGTGTTTTTGTAATTGTGCCCACCCGCAGCATATTACAATACACCTTGGCACAAATAACCATGTGTCTATAAAGATTCACACAAAAAATACAGAAGTTGTAGAACACACATGAATTTGTGCATGTGTATAAACAGAACTGCAAGTTACCCTGTTCTTTCACTTATGTGGCAGTTAAACTGCTCAGTTGGGTATAAGTAATGTTATTCTAGCGTTAACAGACTTTTAATTGAGGTAATTCTATGTTAAGTCATTTAAGGGGTGCCAGTGATATGTTTAATGAGTCAAATCTTGGCTAGTCCATAAAAAAACGTCTTTAGTATTTTTAATTAAAGTTTTAAAGTCTGAACATTTCCTTTGTTTTCTTATTTTACAATGGGGGGTTTGAAAAATAGGTCATATGTTTTCTTTCCACTTTTAATTTCAACGATTTACACACTAAACATGCTAAGGTACAGCAATGTAATCCTTTAAGCTTCACAGAAAAGTTATATGACAAAGTTCCAGACTGATATTGGGAAAAGAAAGCTGAATTTTAAATTTTACTGTAAATGATGGAGTAAATAAATAGTGTTACTGTGCTGGATCAGGAACAGCTTATCACTGAAAAAGGCTTAAAGGCACATTACAGTATTTTTATACGTGCATAAATGTATCCACAATTAAAATTGTAAAAGATTTGCATATAAATAAATTATTCATAGACATTTAAACCTATTTCTATTAGTAGATTGAGCAGGATACCGCTCAGACTTTCACCCTTTGAAAAACATAGTGAAGAGGCTTTTCAGCAGGGGCGGAACTACCATTGGTGCAGCGACTTGGTTGCCCATAGCAGCCAGGTTGTACATAGGCGTGTGTGTACAACCGTAATGCAAGGGAGATTTTTATCTATCTATCTATCTATCTATCTATCTATCTATCTATCTATCGTCAAACATATTATAAAGAGCAGCATGATACTTATTACTATTGCTTACTACTGAGTTACATTTGGGGGGCCCTCTGTTGAGTAGGTCTGATACTGCTTTTCAGCATGTTAATTTAAGGTCTGTTGGAGTGGCCAGATTGAGTCAACTACAAATGTGCTACTGCACTGATCTGAGCATATGCTGAATAGAATATTGCAAATTATTATAACTATAAAAAGCTGCAGCATGTAATGGCATTGTCCAAATAAAAGGGGGAACATTAATAGGATATTAAAGAGCCATTAAACTTCTCTTGCTATTGTGTAAAAAATGTGCTTTGTCCAACACTCCATAGAGAGGCTAAAAAGCAAAACCAGTAACTAGGTGGATGGCCCCCCCTGATATTGCTGTAATTGCCCAAACAACTTAGTGACATGCTTTAAAAAAACAAAATACTATTTCAACTAAGAGGGCAGCTGTTATGAGGAGTGGTGGTATCTGGGGACAAAATAATAAAAAGCCATACTCCCCTATAATCAATGAATTTAATGAAGCCGGAAGAAGCCCAGTGCTTTAAGGGGTGAAATGCGTGTAGATGGCACAAAGTTACATGTCCACTGTGGCTCTTTTGTGATTATAGTGGAGTATGGATTTTCCTAGTCTGGACGTATAACATGACATGGAGAAATCGGAAGTGAACAGAGGATAGAACTTATCAGTCAGATCCCGCCTCTTAATGTTAGTCCAGCATGAAAATACCAGGCAATTCCACTATGAATAAGAAACACAGCAAACCTTGTTTCAGCCTTCATTGGGCCTCGTCAGTGAGGTGTAGCCATATTCCTTTAAGCACACTGAGTTCATTGTTTTACTATTCAGTAATAATATATGAGAAATAAAATAGTCAGATACAAATACATACACATTTGTAGAAACGTCTACAACATAAAATACTAATTTATTTAAATTAAATTAAAGAGACATTATACACTCAATTTTTCTTTGAATAAATGTTTTGTAGATGATCCATTTATATAGCCCATACAGTTTGTTTTTTTAATGTATAGTTTTGCATATGCTGGTTATGCTTGTGAGAAGGTTTTGTGACAGGTTCAGAAAATATATACATCTTCAAGAATATTCACGTAAAAGGAGTTTCTAAAGAGCCTAAAGAAAATTGTAGGACTTAAGATCCGCACCAGGAGATTCATCTGATTCCAATAGACGGTGGGAAGATAACCCTCTCATTGCCAGAACGCTATCCTTACCTCATAGGATTGAGTTAGGGTCCTGTATGTGTGGCTGATTCCATGGTTAAATTTTGATAAATACATCTGTTGATTGGTCACCAGAACTGCACTCCATACTCAAGAGTATATTCCTGCTAGTACCGTGAGACCCTGAAACTTTTCCGGAGAGTGTAGGAAGGTGATCACGGACTGCTGAAACATCGAGACACACGCTGATACTGACAAACCTGACTGTGGTGATATGATTGTGCCTGTTTGATTTTATATTCTGTACGTGCATTACTAGCACTTCTTGCATTGTGTGTTATATTAAAACATTTTTACCCTTAGAGTGGGTTGCGCTCTCTTTCTTCTCTTGTCCTTGCAGTGTCTATTACATGTAGTTATATGAAAATTAGTGTATACTGTCCCTTTAAACTCTATTTGTCTGTCTGTCTTTCTGTCTGTCTATCTTCCTATCTATCCAAAATTGATTAATTGAACTACCAAACCAGATATCAATAAACAATGTTTTATGGAAATCTAAATTAATGCTTGGTGGTAGGGATTTGTATATAATATGTATATTATTTCTGAACTGTTTGTCTCCTTAATTCAACAACATCATGGTTTTTTTTTTTTTTACAGATGGGGACTATAATATCTCACCAGAATGCAGTTCTGTTGCTGCCAATTCAGTCATTGACTATGTATTTGGAGCAAGCCACTGGAACACATGATGCGTGTCAAGAAGTGACGTGATTGCCATTAATTGAACCATTCATCACTTTGCTGTGTGTTCCTTTTAATATCCTAATTCAAGAAGCGGAAGCATGCACTTCATTAGTTTAATACCTTCATGGTCTCTTTGTGTAATGACCAAAATTCTCCTAACATTAAAAAAAGATGCCACCGCACTGCAGTTTAATGACACACCTTACCCACTCTTTGACTAGACTTTTCCAACTGGCAAATAGTTTCTTATGACTGCAGAGATTTTCCGTGGGTGTAAATAAAAAAATGTAGGATTGTAGCATATTTTATAGAAAATTACCTTATAAAATGTTTAGAGCTGGAGAATAAGATGAAATTATTTTGCTACATTATAGAAATAGTAGTCAGAGGATGCAAAATATACAAGTAGAAGGACAATTTAACTAGACTGAAAAAGCTATTAGGTAGTCTTTCCAAGCAAAGCAATTTTAGTTGCAGGTTTAAGTAATTCCATTCCAGAATCTTCCAAATAGTTAAAAAAGAAGAAAGAAATATGTTTTCATTGTTTATCAGTTTTTTTAAATGTATCATAACTAAAGGGTCACTGTCACTGTTAAAGGGACATTAAACCCAAAAATTTTCTTTCACGATTCAGATAGAGGGTACAATTTTAAACAATTTTCCAATTTACTTCTATTATCCAATTTGCTTCATTCTTCAGATATACTTTGTTGAAGAAATAGTATGCAATGCACATGGGTGAGCCAATCACACAAGACATCTATGTGCAACTACCAATCAGCAGCTACTGAGCCTATCTAGATATGCTTTTCTGCAAATTATATCAAGAGAATGAAGCATATTAGATAATAGAAGTAAATTATAAAGTTGTTTAAAATTCCATGTTCTTTCTAAATCATGAAAGAAAAAATATAGGTTTCATGCCCCTTTAAATTCACATAGAAATAATGTATTGCTGTTATCACTGCTAGACAACCATTCTACCTATTTTACTCATCCCTATTCAAATCCAAAGACAAAAATTCATTAGAAATATGGGCACCTACAATTCAGAAACGTGAGACACAAATAACACACTTTCATGATTTCACACCTAAGGCAGCAATTATTTCTAGAACCATCTTTAAAAAAAAACTATGCAGAATTGTCTTATCCAGACAAATCTATGACTTATCAAGTTCTCTGTCTGCTTACTTAAGAATTGCATTGTGAGCAACAGGCAAATGAAAGTTAAAGGGACATTATAAACCAATTTATATATAATCACAAAAAATCCCAGCCAAGGAGTCTTAGAAATAAATTTAATTACAAATGCAAAAAATAATAGAAAAGAAAAACATAAAAGATGAGAGCTTACTCATATCTACACATACCCCATCCACCAAACATATCCATACTCCCTCCAAACAATCCTAATCATAAAATATAGAATTATACTAAAAAATAAGAATAATAAATCTGAACAGGAAAACACCCCCGGGCGTCCCCAGGGAGTGAAGACACACTCCACCTGTCACTCAAAAATAGATGTTAGTATAGCTTTAAATGTAGCCAAAAATCGGAGTGCACAATATTTCACAATTTAACAATGTCCTCATATGACATCAATTTCTGTCCAGAAAATAAACAGTCCATGTTATGATATTTGTATCCAAGCTGAAAGAGAAAAAAGAAACTTTCTTTTTGTGTAAAGTTCAAAATAAAGATACAAACTAAAATGTCCTTTCATGTATCAGACCCAAAAACGGAAATAAAAGTTCTTGATACAATGTATGAAAAGTGGTCTGAGAAATAATAAATTTAGCCAGCACTTGGACCCAGATCCTGTGGGTATAAAACGTTATAGACTCTGTCAGTGAAATTAATGCACATTAGGATGTCCTTTTAAATGCTTGTGAAGAAGGCACTTTACACAGTGACAATTCAACCCATATAATATACGGCTTAAACCTCAATGTTGTAACCACCGATATATGTTGCCGGTTGCCATGCTGATAGCAAGGTATATTCATGCAGTAAATCCAACCTCACACCCTTTAATATTCACTCACGGTATAGCTGCAGTGATGTATAATATACCTGAATGCTCCTAACCTGTACCAGGACAGATCAATAGATTAAAGCATCAGTGTCTCTGTGCAGGTAATTGTAATTATAGTGAAGCTGCAGGGCCAGTCATAATCTACGATATTACCTGTGTCATCAGATTTGCCAGTACCGTGAGACTCTTTCTCCGGCGTGATCTTCACGAAATGGACTCACTGTTATGATTATCCCATTTCGCTCCTTCCTTCTCACAGGCTGACTGGTAATCGAATGCAGTGTAAACTGTGGCTGCTGTAATCAGGGTAAGTGCAGGTGATGGAGTCTTTGCTGGTTCCGATGCGCGTTTCGGGGACTCCTCCCCTTTGTCAAGGAATATCCAGCCTCAGTGTGAAGGTGAAATTTAAACACATTGTGAGATCGCCTATTGGTTGTTAGTTATGTGCACCTTCAAATGATACAATTATATTACTGGATATGGATATGGATAATGCTCACAGATCTGCCACCCAAACAACATTGATTTCAGATCAATTTATGCAAAACAGGATAAAGTCATATGCTGAGAAACGAAAAACAAAAAAGAACAAAAAAACAAAAAAAAAACGGAAAAACACAAAACAGAGAGAAAAAGAAAGTGAATTTTTTTTTAAGTATGCACATACCAGAAATAAATACATATATAAAGTGTATGCTCAAAAACGAAGAACAGGAGGAAGAATAGAACCTAAATTTTTTATATATATAACTGCATGTAATAGACACTATTATAAAAAAGAATATGCACAACTACTGATATAAAAATCCAGTATAAAACCTTTTAAAAACTTATTTAGAAGCTTCCAATTTAGCACTGTTGATGATGTTAGGCTGGGACACCCACTGAAATGAGCGGAGAATGCAATACTCCACCCTCCCCTGCATATAAAAAGACCCATTTTACAAACAAGAGAAAGCAGACATCAGTATACATCTAAACCTTTGGGGCTTGGTTAGGAGTTTGAAAATCAGCACAACGTTATTTAAAAATAAGCAAAACTAAACATTGTTACAAAAACACTCCTAGATGGGCTATATATATGGATCATCTACAAATCATTTCTGCAAAGAAAAATCTAGTGTTTAATGTCCGCTAAAGAAAGTTTCACACACAGAAATAGAATATGGATGTGATATATGCACCAATTCTTCGTTATAGCAACACACAACAACATTTACAAACAATTGCAACAATTTCATGTGTTTTTAAATAGAAATATTGTTTTCCCTAAAAAATCTTAATAAATGACAAATTAAACAATTACACACAGATTAGTTTGTTTGTATGGGTTTCACACAAATATACAAGCTTTGTTCTTCTATTGCTGTACAATATATGTCTATACTTGTGAATTATCGGCTGCAGTTATTTACTTCATTTCTTTTTGAAAACTGAGAAAAAGGCACACTGCAATGCAGACTGGAGACTAACGGCTAGATTTCGAGTTTTGCGGTAAGAGCGGTGCAGTACTAACTTGCACGTTATTGTCACCGCTCACTTCCCTACAGCGCTGGTATTACAGGTTTTCATAAACCCGGCGTTATCAGGCAAAAACTGAGTGTAGAGCAAAATTGAGCTCCATACCGCACTCCAATACCAGCGCTGCTTAAAGGGACATTATACACTCATTTTTTCTTTGCATAAATGTTTTGTAGATGATCTATTTATATAGCCCATAAAGTTTTTTGTTTTTTTTAAAAAGTATAGTTTTGCTTATTTTTAAATAACATTGCTCTGATTTTCAGACTCCAAACCAAGCCCCAAAGTTTTATGTGAATACCGTCAGATACCTTCTCCAGCTTGCTCCTGTTTGTGTAAAGGGTCTTTTCATATGCAAAAGAAGGGGGAGGGGGGAGGGTCTTATTTCCCACTTGCAGTGGGCTTTCCAACTACCTTTTCAACAGAGCTAAACTGGAAGCTTCTAAGTAAGTTTTTAAACAGTTTTATACTGGATTTTTATATCAGTATCTGTGCATCTTATTCTTTATAGTAGTGTCTATTACATGCAGTTATATGAAAATGAGTGTATACTGTCCCTTTAAGGCAGCGGTGAGCTGGTTGTACGTGCTCGTGCATGACTTCCCCATAGATGTCAATGGGGAAGGCCAGCTAAAAAAAAGCCTAACACCTGCAATAAAGCAGTGTAAAGCTCCGTAATGCAGCCCCATTGATTCCTATGGGGAAACACAATTTATGTTTACACCTAACACCCTAACATGAACCCCGAGTCTAAACACCCCTAATCTTACACTTATTAACCCCTAATCTGCCGCCCCCAACATCGCCGACACCTACATTATACTTATTAACCCCTAATCTGCTGCTCCGGAAATCGCCGCCACTATAATAAACATATTAACCCCTAAACCGCCGCACTCCCGCTTCGCAAACACTAGTTAAATATTATTAACCCCTAATCTGCCGCCCCCTAATATCATCGCCACCTACCTACATTTATTAACCTCTAATCTGCCGCCCCCAACGTCGCTGCCACTTTATTAAATTTATTAACCCCTAAACCTAAGTCTAACCCTAACCCTAACACCCCCTAACTTAAATATAATTAAAAGAAATCTAAATAAAAATTACTATCATTACCTAAATAATTCCTATTTAAAACTAAATACTTACCTGTAAAATAAACCCTAAGCTAGCTACAATATAACTAATAGTTACATTGTATCTAGCTTAGGGTTTATTTTTATTTTACAGGCAAGTTTGTATTTATTTTAACTAGGTAGAATAGTTATTAAATAGTTATTAATTATTTACAAGCTACCTAGTCAAAATAGATACAAATTTACCTGTAAAATAAAACCTAACCTGTCTTACACTAACACCTAACCTTACACTACAATGAAATAAATTACCTAAATTAAATACAATTACCTAAATTACAAAAACACAAACACTACATTACACAAAATAAAAAAATAAATTATAAAATATTTAAACTAATTACACCTAATCTAATAGCCCTAACAAAATAAAAAAATCCCCCCCAAAATAAAAAAAAACCCTAACCTAAACTAAACTACCAATAGCCCTTAAAAGGGCCTTTTGCGGGGCATTGCCCAAAAGAAATCAGCTCTTTTACCTGTAAAAAAATACAAACACCCCCCCAACAGTAAAACCCACCACCCACACAACCAACCCCCCCAAATAAAATCCTAACTAAAAAAACCTAAGCTCCCCATTGCCCTGAAAAGGGCATTTGGATGGGCATTGCCCTTAAAAGGGCATTTAGCTCTTTTTCGATTGCCCAAACCCTAATCTAAAACTAAAACCCACCGTTTTGGAGACCGGACATCCATCCTAAACGAAGCCGGGAGAAGTCCTCAGCGAAGCGGCAAGAAATCCTCAACGAAGCCAGGAGAATCTTCATCCAACCCGGCAGAAGTGGTCCTCCAGACCGGGCAGAAGTCTTCATCCAGACGGCATCTTCTATCTTCATCCATCCGGCGCGGAGCGGGTCCATCTTCAAGACATTCGGCGCGGATCCTCTTCAATTGAAGTCTTCTTCCCAAATGAAGGTTCCTTTAAGTGACGTCATCCAAGATGGCGTCCCTTGAATTCCGATTGGCTGATAGAATTCTAACAGCCAATCGGAATTCAAGGGATGCCATCTTGGATGCTGTACATGTAGGGATTTTATAGGAGGGCAATAACATCACTGAGCTTAGCTGCCATACTTATACAGCAGTCAGACTGTTAAATTAAATGGGGAGGTGGTCTGCATAGCTGTGGAATGAAGGGCAGCATAGCCTATGGATAGCAGTAATAGCAGAATATTCTGTGGATGGCATTTAAGTCCACTGGTGTTATAGTCCTAGTGCCATTGCACTTTATGCACCCCGTACTGTTCCACCCTTTCCAATTTAGAGTGAAATTACATCCACTAATATAACATTCAGATAACAAACTCTCCTCTACAAAGACAAGACATACTGGACATCAATTCAAGTTTTACTTATAAGAACAGTAGGGAATGAGTAACCCAGCATTCAGAGCAAGATATATAGTTAGTATGCCGGCATGATGACAGGTAGGTACAAATCCAAAACCCCCACATGTTGTAATACATAGAAAGTGACTCAGACAGATACATAATGAAATATAGGCAGGGAATAATATAACATGCGCAGAGTGTGATATACAGCCAGAGAGTGTGAAATACCAACAGACACACAGATACACAAGGATTATTTTAGAGAAGTGACCACATGAACCAACCTAACTTTCTTCTACTTCCTTTAGAAAGGATCTACTATTTCTGCTGTAACTTATGAGTTTTTTCCCCCCCGAATAACAGTCTGGAGGAGGTAGTAAAGTGTGAAGAGTAGACGTAGAGTTCAATATTGGTCAGAGGTCATGGTACACATAAGGACACTTTTGTTTTGACATCACCAGGTATGCCAGCATTGACAAATATACCACACCATGCAGCCTATATTTTATCTTTGCAAATCAAGGCGGATTTATTATGTTTATAATGAAGAGCATTGCTACAATGTATATAGCTGCCTACATTGGAAAAAAAATCCTGGAACACTTTGTCAACAGACAATTGTTACTTGTTACTGTTTAAAAATTTCTAAATGACAGCCCTGAATCACATGATTCATACTGAGATGCCGGATCCTCCATGTTGGTATTGAGCAAAGCCTTAGGGAAAGCTCAGGGCTAACCTATATGATTAATATGTCAGACTGTGTTATAGCTGATGCATAGCAGGAGCATATGAAGAAGAAAACTTATTAAAAGCATTGTTATTGGTAAATATAATGAATAGAAGTCACCTGCCCCTATGTCCTGAATGGCAATGGATGACCGTGATGCATCTCTACATGAAGGAGATTGCATGCATGCCATGGGTATTATATGGAATAGTTTGTAATCCAGTTGTTATAGTTATGCTTTAATGAAGGGGACAGGAAGGGGTAGAGGAGGAGGGATGTGAGCTCACTAAAAAAACAATAGAACTTCTACATGAGACCACCTGAAGACCTTTCTACTGATGTCCACTGTGCTGCTGACATCCTGCTAGTCCAAATCTCTGCATCAGCTCAGCAGAGAAGTGTGTACAGAACAGCAGAGATAGGCAGAGGAGTAGGAGGGCCAAAGTACAAAAGTGACTGGGAGTCTACACTATGAATGAATATCAGCCTTCAAGCATGGAAAAGGAGTTAGACACTGAGCGTAATTAACACATTCTGCCTTCTCCTGCATCTCCACACCAACCTACTATACAATGGAATTCTCAAACAATGAGCTGGAGAAATGTTGCCCCCAGATTGCATATGAATCTATATGGAGGACATACTCCCGCAGTTTTTTTGTATAGTTATCGCTGAGGATACAAGATGTAAAATTATGAGCCCTCGTTGTTTGCTGCAACATATTACATACTTGTGGCAGCGTTCTTGCAGATGAGCCCCAAGTACATCTTCTACTGTTGCTGTTTGTTTCATTACAGGTGGCTATATTTTTTTTCATGCATATTTAGCCGTCTACTAGGTTGTAAATAGCACTGAATATATTTTTCTCTACATTAAAGTCTTATTAGAATATTGACAATTTAATTAAAGGGATAAAATAGGGTAGGGAAAGTAACATCTACATTGCCCACTTGCAGACTGTGCCAATTTTCCCAGGACATAACTGATTTTTGACCTCCTGTCTCTTGTGCTTTTTTATATGAGGATATAATATACTTAAAGGCATTTTGTGCTAGCTGTGTGCTCTGCCTACCCTGCTTTTTCCCATATACTGTAAATATTTGCATTTTGCCATTTAGTGCTTTGCTTTTTCTCGTGTGTGTGTGGGAGGGGGCACAACATTTTTCTGCACCCATTAACAGGTACCCTTATCTAAACCCTGACTAAAATGTATATGTTTTGTCTCTTCATGACTCACAAAAATTTTTTAATAACTGTATTTTATTTCTACTCTTAATTGTCTAACAACCATTACAAACAAAGAAGAACAAAATGATATTCTATTCTAAAACACAGGATTCATTTACATGCCAGATGAAAATGGAAAACTGCATTCAGTGTCTTTATTCCCTCATTATATATTATTTATTTTTCAACTGATATTATTACACATTGTAATCATTTTAAGATTCAAATTGATGTTGATTACCACAACTTGATCATTATTACTTTTCAATTTATTTTTATCCTAAACAATTTAAAAGTTACATCTTAGGTTATTATTTGAGACACTATTTAAATTTTAAATCTAAAAAATGGCAGATTAGTATTTTTATTTGACTCTTAATTTGATTACAAATGGCAGATATTGTGATTTTTCTTTTCTGCAGTGCCAGGATCTATTAGCGTACGGGACTGTTCCCTACTTCACATGATATCCTGTCAGGAGGGGAACATCCTGGTTGCACGGATACTTTATAAACATTTTACCGTCTTGTCTTGGACTTATCCTGTGTTTACAGCTGGTCCCCATGGTATGACAAATATTAATCACTGTGACATGCCGCATTCCAAATGCCTAAGTTAATAAAGCTTGCAGTGGGGTATAATGAATATAACACAAGCCTAGCCAGACGTAAAAATGTCACATCTTGTTCACCGACTCATGCATGCAAATCGTACAGTTGGCTATATGCACTCATGGAGGTCACGGTCATGTGCTCCTCTGGTTGGACATGCTTCAGGTTTTAGAAAATTAACTTTAAATGGACAAAGCAGTCATACATTTGTATTGTTTCTTTTTTTTCTCATACACTTGAAATGGAAAACAAGTTATATGAAGCATGGCAGCAGGGTATTTGATTTGAGCAGTCTCCATTTTCACATAACTAAATGATTTCTCAGATCCCTAGAAGATGGGGCAGTAGATGACTTGTGGTATAAAATATAATAAACTAAATGTAGTATTCATGTTATACAATTAAATAAAACTAATGATGTAACCAATTTCATTTTCTTTTACAAAAAAAATATATTTAAAGAGATATGGATGCAAATATGTCAATGATTCCTTATTTGATACTCATCTTCAGTTATTTCCCACACATATAGACAAATGGTACATACATAGGCAAGAGCAACACACATAACATAAGAACATACATGAATTACACCCGGTGGGACAACTCATCACCATTAACAAAATGTAACTATCAGTCAATGAGCATTTTTATATTTTTAACCTCTTTGTATGCAATAATAAAATCATTGGAGATGGGAGGAAAGTTTGTCCTTATCATAAGTATATAATAAAGAGCAAGTAGGGAAAAGGGTCTTTAAATGGATATAAAATGGCCTGTTTCATTGTTGTAATAGAAAAACACTATGCAGTGGGTTATTCTTAATAGAAATAACTGCAATATGTATTATTCATTCACCTTTAATTTTCTATTTTTCTAACTTCCTTTGTGCTGTGTCCCCATATCTTTTTATGTTTACTTTGATGTAACATATTTTTTTTTACTAAAGGAGCACGCTTTCATATCCCTTTGACACTTTTTTTCCCAGATCTTATCGTGTTGCACTTTCACAAGAAGAGAAAGCTGAAAGCCAAGTTGCCGTCTTCTTCCGCATTCAGAGGCATTGAAAACCTGCACACGGCTAGTAGACAGTAGTTTATGATTACGACTACAATGCTGAAACGCATAAGCCAGTCACTGCTACTTTGAACACCTTTTATTTGCACTACTGTTTTTTTAAATATTTTTTATTGAGGTTACAGGGAAATGAAAAGAAACAAAAATGTACATTTTGTATGTAAATGCGCAATGCTCAAACATCAAGAGTACACCAGATACACAATTGATCAATAATAATGGTCATTATCATTTCATGCCTTAAAACTAAAACACAAGTGACAAAATTTTAATACATTGTTCATTCTTTTTGAATTTCGAATGTTTGTACAACATTCTAACATTTGTTCAATTTAATAGTATTTCTAATGCTTTCTTTAAAGGGCCAGTAAAACTTAGAAAATAATGTTAAATAATTCTGCACATAGTGCAGAATTCTATAACATTATATTAGTACTAGCTTTATATAACATAATATTGCCTGTGAACATTTATTAAAAAAGAGGGTTTTTCAGACCCGCCCTCTGTGCTCTACTGTCAGACAGAGCAGGAGCGAGCTACATTGAGTGTAATGGCGCGGTCGGGCCAGGCTGTGACTAGACAGCAGCCCAGATGCGCTCAGAGGGAAAACCAGACCCGCTCAGTAGAGCACAAAGAGGGTTTTTCATACCCGCTCTCTGTGCTCTACTGAGTGGGTCTGGTTTTCCCTCTGAGCGCATCTGGGCTGCTGTCTAGTCACAGCCTGGCCCGACCGCGCCATTACACTCAATGTAGCTCGCTCCTGCTCTGTCTGACAGTAGAGCACAGAGAGCGGGTATGAAAAACCCTCTTTTTAAATAAAAATTCACAGGCAATATTATGTTATATAAAGCTAGCACAAATATAATGTTATAGAATTCTGCACTATATGCAGGATTCTTTATCATGATTTTCTAGGTTTACTGGCCCTTTAAATGTAATATTCTATTCAAATTTTTCTATTAATTCAATTCAAATTATGCAATATTGGAATTTTAAAATGTATGAATCAATATATTTGTAATAGTATTTCTAATGCTCTCTTTAAATGTAATATTCAAATTCAAATGATTCAAATTTATATATTTGTATAAATTATGTATTAATTTACTAAATTCCCTACTACAAACTATTGAACTTCTGAATAGTATTTGTTAAATCGAATGTTACTTTCCAAATTTTGAATGTGGATATTTGATCTAATTATGAACAGTCCAAAACAAAAGTAACGTTCAAAAAAGGGAAATAACATTCAGTTACCGAATTTTAATGAATTTTCATTCTTATCAACATTCAATTGTCCAAAACGAATGTCCACAGGACTATTTGTTCTACCAAACGAATTACACTTTCAGCACATTCGCCCTTCCCTATAGTGAACACTAATATAGAATGCTTATACACAAGTTAACTTTCCAGTTAGGACTTAGGGCTAGATTTATTAAAGCCCTACAACTGCAAGTTCTCACAAGAACTTGCTCGCCGTCATTTATCAAGCAGCGGTCACCAGACCGCCGCTTCCCTAACCTCTTCACCACCTCTAATGTGGCGAAATTCAATCTCCTCGGTCTAGTCAGACCGAGGAGATTGACAGCTCCTGCCCACGCGTGATTGGCTGTGCGCGGGCGCAAAATTGCGCTTGTGTGCAATGGCGAATACCTGCGGGCAATTTCGCTCCTGCCACAGGCGAGCTGAGGCGTACAGGGGCGCATATACGCGCCCCTGTACGCCTCAGCTTTAGTAAATCTGGCCCTTAGGCCAATCTCATGATAAAAAGAGGTCACATTTAGACCTTAAGGACTATAGAGAAAATAGGTTAACTATATAATATGTAGATAATATAACATCTCTCTCCAGACTCACCTATAACCTTTAAAATATAATATAATATCACTCTCTGTTAGGAAAACAGGAAAAAAGAGGGGCGCCTCATGTGCATATCAGTATGTTCACGCAGATTCGATAAGATTAAGTAAGCCAAATGGGTACTCACATGTAGCCCGAGTACACTTATGTTCTGGTAGATGCAGGCTGGTGATTAAAGGGTATAACAGCTAACCCTCTCCAGGAACCAGATGATGATTGCAGGGGGATCCTGCCACAATAAAAGTGATATAGTAGGTCAAGTAGCAGTGTGACTAACCGCTCAGGAAGGTGCAAAACCAGAACTTGTATATCAAATAGGTTTATTAAAACAAATTGTAAAATAGTAACAAGCAGAGGTTACAAACTATGCAACGCGTTTCTCAGCCTCCACCTGGGCTGTTTCATCAGGCATAATACACCTTCTAACTGACCTACTATTTAAACTAAGACCTAACCAATCATAATCTAAGATACTCCCATAGTTGGCGTGTAAAAACATGTTCATTCCAATTCATCAATTAATATCAAATACAAGGCTTTGTAAAAATAAATAAAAATCCCATAAACATGTCCTATATTAAAAACAAATAACAATGATAAAACAAATAAAGTCGCAACATTGTACAAAAAAACAACCTACATTTCATATAACAATTATAAAACCAATATCACATTTTCTGTTAAAATTTATACACAGTAGCCCTAATTCATCCGAGTTCAATTTCATAAAAGTATTTTTTAGTCCATAATGAATCAGAGTATCATTCTAAAAGAAATTGCAACATATATGGCAACAACAGTATATTATTCATCCTGACGGGAACCATTTTTTATCCTATATTGAATAAATATATTATTTAGAAGGATTTATAATACTGAATAGGAGTACCTTCATATTCCCCGTGATCTCTATCCCCAGATGTCACAGCACGAAAATATTTGAAAGGATTCTTTTAACACTTGCGATCTACATTAAAAAAGTGAGTTTGTATAGATGCCGCTGTTTGTAACTTCACAAATGTGAGTGGCGATATTTGACCAATTATAATACAGGTTACCGACAATACCCCTATTTCAACCAATAGTATGGCTTAACAAATGTCATTCAGACGTCACAATCTGTTGTGACCTATTGGATCTCGTATGTCACCATGACGTGTTGTGAAGGGGAGTTATTGCTCAATGCATTTAATGAATGTGAGATCGAATATAACAATGTTATCCACTTCAAAATAAACCTACAATTACTAACTGCACTATTAATTCCTTAGTCTGCTTCATAGTAAATATATATATAAACACATAATGAACAGAAATATTAAAAAATAATACTATGTCTTAGTGAGTGACAATATTTAACCAATTGTGTTACAGACTTGTGACCCCCCCCCCCATTTCAACCAGTAATGCGGCTTAGGAACGTGCCATTTACACGTCACATTCTTTTATATCCTATTGAGACTCCTTTCAATCTGTGACGTAGAACGGTGGCATTATGTCTTATCCGAATCATAACTATAGGAGTTATTTGTAACTAGTCAATGTCTGTGGCCATCCGTGATGATTGTGTTAAAAAATAAAAATATATCTATAATCTATACCTTAGATAGTGACCCTCCTTAGAGAATAAGGCATGTTGTTAAGTGTTTAGAAGAAGTATGTCATTGCTTAATACAATTCATGTATGTGAAATAAAATATATCAATGCTGCACATTATCGAGTATGCCTATAAATTACTAAGTATTCTAGTGATTCCTATATGTGTTTAACAAATATAAGTGAGAAATAACATAATTTATGTAAGAACTTACCTGATAAATTCATTTCTTTCATATTGGCAAGAGTCCATGAGCTAGTGACATATGGGATATACAATCCTACCAGGAGGGGCAAAGTTTCCCAAACCTCAAAATGCCTATAAATACACCCCTCACCACACCCACAATTCAGTTTAATGAATAGCCAAGCAGTGGGGTGATAAAGAAAGGAGTAGAAAGCATCAACAAAGGAAATTTGGAAATAATTGTGCTTTATACAAAAAATCATAACCACCATAAAAAAGGGGTGGGCCTCATGGACTCTTGCCAATATGAAATAAATGAATTTATCAGGTAAGTTCTTACATAAATTATGTTTTCTTTCATGTAATTGGCAAGAGTCCATGAGCTAGTGACATATGGGATATCAATACCCAAGATGTGGAGTCTTCCACTCAAGAGTCACTAGAGAGGGAGGGAATAAAAATAAAAACAGCCATATTTTGCTGAAAAAATTAATCCACAGCCCAAAAAAATAAGTTTTTTTTCATTTTTGAAAGAAAAAAACTTAAATCAAAAGCAGAAGAATCAAACTGAAACAGCTGCCTGAAGAACTTTTCTACCAAAAACTGCTTCTGAAGAAGCAAATACAGTACATCAAAACGGTATAATTTAGTAAATGTATGCAAGGAGGACCAAGTCGCCGCTTTGCAAATCTGATCAACTGAAGCTTCATTCTTAAAAGCCCACAAAGTGGAGACTGATCTAGTAGAATGAGCTGTAATTCTCTGAGGCGGGGCCTGACCCGACTCCAAATAAGCTTGATGAATCAAAAGTTTCAACCAAGAAGCCAAAGAAATAGCAGAAGCCTTCTGACCTTTCCTAGGACCAGAAAATAAAACAAATAGACTAGAAGTCTTCCTGAAATCTTTAGTAGCTTCCACATAATATTTCAAAGCTCTTACCACATCCAAAGAATCTCTCCAAAGAATTCTTAGGATTAGGACATAAGGAAGGGACAACAATTTCTCTACTAATGTTGTTAGAATTCACAACCTTAGGTAAAAATTGAAAAGAAGTCCGCAAAACTGCCTTATCCTGATGAAAAATCAGAAAAGGAGACTCACAAGAAAGAGCAGATAGCTCGGAAACTCTTCTAGCAGAGGAGATAGCCAAAAGGAACAACACTTTCCAAGAAAGTAGTTTAATGTCCAAAGAATGCATAGGCTCAAATGGAGGAGCCTGTAAAGCCTTCAGAACCAAATTAAGACTCCAAGGAGGAGAAATTGATTTAATGACAGGCTTAATACGAACTAAAGCCTGTACAAAACAGTGAATATCAGGAAGTATAGCAATCTTTCTGTGAAATAAAACAGAAAAAGCGGAGATTTGTCCTTTCAAAGAACTTGCAGACAAACCCTTATCCAAACCATCCTGAAGGAACTGTAAGATTCTAGGAATTCTAAAAGAATGCCAGGAGAATTTATGAGAAGAACACCATGAAATGTAAGTCTTCCAAACGCTATAATAAATCTTTCTAGAGACAGATTTACGAGCTTGTAACATAGTATTAATCACTGAGTCAGAGAAACCTCTATGACTTAGTACTAAGTGTTCAATTTCCATACCTTCAAATTTAATGATTTGAGATCCTGATGGAAAAACGGACCTTGAGATAGTAGATCCGGCCGTAACGGAAGTGGCCAAGGCGGGCAACTGGACAACCGAACCAGATCCGCATACCAAAACCTGTGTGTCCATGCTGGAGCCACCAGCAACACAAAAGACTGTTCTGTGATGATTTTGGAGATCACTCTTGGAAGGAGAACTAGAGGCGGGAAGATGTAAGCAGGATGATAACACCAAGGAAGTGTCAGTGCATCCACTGCTTCCGCCTGAACATCCCTGGACCTGGACAGGTTTCTGGGAAGTTTCTTGTTTAGATGAGAGGCCATGAGATCTATCTCTGGAAGACCCCACATCTGAACAATCTGAGAAAACACATCTGGATGGAGAAACCACTCCCCTGGATGTAAAGTCTGGCGGCTGAGATAATCTGCCTCCCAATTGTCTACACCTGGGATATGCACCACAGAGATAAGACAGGAGCTGGATTCCGCCCAAGCAAGTATCCGAGATACTTCTTTCATAGCTTGGGGACTGTGAGTCCCACCCTGATGATTGACATAAGCCACAGTTGTGATATTGTCTGTCTGAAAACAAATGAACGGTTCTCTCTTTAGCAGAGGCCAGAACTGAAGAGCCCTGAGAATTGCACGGAGTTCTAAAATATTTATTGGTAATCTCGCCTCTTGAGATTTCCAAACCCCTTGTGCTGTCAGAGATCCCCAAACAGCTCCCCAACCTGAAAGACTCGCATCTGTTGAGATCACAGTCCAGGTTGGCCGAACAAAAGAAGCCCCATGAACCAAACAATGGTGATCTATCCACCATGTCAGAGAGTGTCGTACATTGGGATTCAAGGATATTAATTGTGATATCATGTATAATCCCTGCACCATTGATTCAGCATGCAAAGCTGTAGAGGTCTCATGTTAAAACGAGCAAAGGGGATCGTGTCCGATACTGCAGTCATGAGGCCTAAAACTTCCATGCACATAGCCACTGAAGGGAATGACTGAGACTGAAGGTGCCGGCATGCTGCGACAAATTTTAAACGTCTCTTGTCTGTTAGAGACAGAGTCATGTACACTGAATCTATCTGGAAACCTAAAAAGGTGACCCTTGTCTGAGGAATCAAGAAACTTTTTGGTAAATTGATCCTCCAACCATGTTTCCGAAGAAACAACACTAGTTGATTTGTGTGAGATTCTGCAGTATGTAAAAACTGAGCTAGTACCAAGATATCGTCCAAATAAGGAAACACCGCAATACCCTGTTCTCTGATTACAGATAGTAGGGCACCCAGAACCTTTGAAAAGATTCTTGGAGCTGTTGGTAATTGGTAATGCTTGTCTAGAAAAGAGAATCTCAGAAACTGATAGTGTTCTGGATGAATCGGAATATGAAGGTATGCATCCTGCAAGTCTATTGTGGACATATAATGTCCTTGCTGAACAAAAGGCAGAATAGTCCTTATAGTCACCATCTTGAAAGTTGGTACTCTTACATAACGATTCAAAATTTTCAGATCCAGAACTGGTCTGAATAAATTTTCTTTCTTTGGTACAATGAATAGGTTTGAATAAAACCCCAAACCTTGTTCCTGAGGAGGAACTGGCATGATTACCCCTGAAGACTCCAGGTCTGAAACACACTTCAGAAACGCCTGAGCTTTTACTGGATTTACAGGGATATGTGAGAAAAAAAATCTTCTCACAGGA
Organism: Bombina bombina; assembly: GCF_027579735.1. NCBI lineage: Eukaryota > Metazoa > Chordata > Amphibia > Anura > Bombinatoridae > Bombina > Bombina bombina. Next base: position 537,997,902 of record NC_069499.1, read on the forward strand.
GGTCTTACTTTGAATCCTATTCGATACCCTTGAGAGACAATGCTCTGAATCCAATGATTTTGGACAGATTTTATCCAAAAATCCTTGAAAAACCTTAATCTGCCCCCTACCAGCTGAGCTGGAATGAGGGCCGCACCTTCATGCGGACTTAGGGGCTGACTTTGGTTTCCTAAATGGCTTGGATTTATTCCAATTTGAGGAAGGCTTCCAATTGGAAGCAGATTCCTTGGGAGGAGGATTGAGTTTTTGTTCCTTATTCTGACGAAAGGAACGAAAACGGTTAGAAGCCTTAGATTTACCCTTAGGTTTTTTTATCCTGAGGCAGAAAAACTCCTTTTCCTCCAGTGATAGTTGAAATAATAGAATCCAACTGAGAACCAAATAAATTATTACCTTGGAAAGAAAGAGATAGTAATCTAGATTTAGATGTCATATCAGCATTCCAAGATTTAAGCCACAAAGCTCTTCTAGCTAATACAGCTAAAGACATGGATCTAACATCAATTTTGATAATATCAAAAATGGCATCACAAATAAAATGATTAGCATGTTGCAGTAAGCGAGTAATGCTAGATATGTCAGGATCCAACTCACGTTGCGCTAAATTCTCCAACCAAAAAGTTGAGGCAGCCGCAACATCAGCCAAAGAAATAGCAGGTCTGAGAAGATGACATGAATATAAATAGGCCTTCCTTAGATAAGATTCAAGCTTCCTATCTAAAGGATCCTTAAAGGAAGTACTATCTTCCATAGGAATAGTGGTACGTTTAGCAAGAGTAGAAATAGCCCCATCAACTTTGGGGATTTTTTCCCAAAACTCTAGAGATTTTGCTGGTAAAGGATACAATTTTTTAAACCTTGAAGAAGGAATAAAAGAAGTACCTGGCTTATTCCATTCTCTAGAAATCATATCAGAAATAGCCTCAGGAATAGGAAAACCCCTGGAGAAACCACAGGAGGTTTAAAAACAGCATTTAAACGTTTATTAGACTGAACGTCAATAGGACTGGTTACCTCAATATCCAAAGTAATTAACAATTCTTTTAATAAAGAACGCATATACTCTATTTTAAAAAAATAAGTAGATTTGTCAGTGTCAATGTCTGAGGAAGGATCTTGTTTCAGATAGATCCTCATCAGAAGAGGATAAATTATTATGTTGTTGGTCATTTGAAATTTCATCAGCTAAATGAGAAGTTTTAAATGACCTTTTACGTTTATTAGAAGGTGGAAATGCAGACAAAGCCTTCAAAATAGAATCAGAAACACATTTTTTAAAATTTACAGGTATATCATGCACATTAGAAGTTGAAGGAACTGCAACTGGCAATGTACTATTACTGATGGAAACACTATCTGCATGTAAAAGTTTATCATGACAACTATTACAAATGACATTGGGTGAAATAATTTCTACACTTTTACAACAAATGCACTTATCTTTGGTAGAACCGATGTCAGGCAGCAATGTTCCAGCAGAAACTTCTGAGACAGGATCAGATTGGGACATCTTGCTCAATGTAAGATAAAAACAACATATAAAGCAAAATTATCTATTTCCTTATATGACAGTTTCAGGAATGGGAAAAAATGCAAAAGCATAGGCCTCTGATAGAGAGAAAAGCAAGAGGCAAACATCAATGGGGTATTGAAATAATGAAAAAAAATTTGCGCCAAGTATGACGCACAACGTAACGTAAACTTTTTTGGCGCCAAAAATAACCGGAAATGACACACTCGCGTCACTAATGACGCCGCAGTGTGAAAGGTCCCGGCGTCACGAATGACGCCGGAAATGACAAAGTTGCGCCATAAACGTATTTTTTCACGCCAAAAAATATTTTCGCGCCAAGAATGACACAATAAAGTTTAGCATTTGACGCACCTGCGGGCCTAATACCCACAATAGCAAAAACTAGTCAATTGAAAAAAAGACTAAACCCCAGGTAAGAAATGAATTTCTGCTGAAGGAAATACATGAACCTGACTCATGGCAAATATAAGTACAATACATATATTTAGAACTTTATATAAATGCATAAAGTGCCAAACCATAGCTGAGGAGTCTTAAGTAATAAAAAACATACTTAACAAAAGACACCCATCCACATATAGCAGATAGCCAAACCAGTACTAAAACAGTTATTAGTAGAGGTAATGGTAAATCGAGAGTATATTGTCGATCTGAAAAGTGAGGTAGGAGATGAATCTCTACGACCGATAACAGAGAACCTATGAAATAGACCCCCGTTAGGGAAATCATTGTATTCAAATAAGTGATACTTCTTTCACGTCCCTCTGACATTCGCTGTACTCTGAGGGGAATCGGGCTTCAACAATGCTGAGAAGCGCATATCATGTAGAAATCTTAGCACAAACTTACTTCACCACCTCCATAGGAGGCAAAGTTTGTAAAACTGAATTGTGGGTGTGGTGAGGGGTGTATTTATAGGCATTTTGAGGTTTTGGAAACTTTGCCCCTCCTGGTAGGATTGTATATCCCATATGTCACTAGCTCATGGACTCTTGCCAATTACATGAAAGAAAAGAATGTATGTAATATTAAATAGTGTATCTTTGCTACTGGATACCATCATTAGTAACCAGTGTCAAAGAATCCCCCAGTGAGTATTAATAGTGTCAGAGACTATTAATGTACCATGAACTATATGATACCAATCTATGTGGATTCAATAGACCATTATGTATATATAATCTACACCCTGAACAATATTCTAACGATCAATATTAAAGTGCATACATTTAAAAAATATACTATACTATATGATATGTGCTGATATTCAAAGTGTCAGTGGATATGTTAATAATATGGTTGAATTAATATCTACCTATCAAATGTAACAATAAATAAAAATATGATATTTACATGTGCCTAAACTTAAAATCGAAAAAGCGTACAAAGACTTCACCAATCAGTAAGGAGCTACTGGAATAAGTATGAAACTATAAAGTGAACTGTTCTATGTGATTGCTCTTGTTACAAGATTAAGTATTTGTATCTACTCTTGTGATAATTAAAATATAAGATATCACCATGAATCTAAATAAATGACAAATGACCCCAATGGAGATACTTATAAAAAAATTATTGTAAGGATGATGAATAATCTTATTTGGCGGACTATCAGATCTGTGATGTCTATTGGCAAAGATGAATTCAGAAAGCAGCTAAATTGATCACTTTGTTTAAACCAGAGGGAAACAATGACTGGAATCTATAGATCCAGTATGTCTCCCTCTGGCGTAAGCGAGTGAACCTATTTCCCATATACGAACATGGTATAGTTTCCAGGGGGGTTATGACAAAAGTGTTCTGTTTTCTGTGTTGTAAAGCACTGTGTCTGTATACACTGTTTTAATGAACCCTTCTTCAAATTTCTCTTGTGTTCACTCCATCTGGTTCTTATTTTTCTACAGGTACGCCCCAAATATTGCAGTCCACACTCACATGTGAGCACATAAATAACATAATCCGAACCACAATCTATGTGACTCTTGATTTCAAAAGTCTCGCCAGTGGTGTGACTAGGTATTGAATTTGTGCCATGGGTACTGTTAGTACTTCAAATAGTGAGAGCACCATAATAACAAATTGCTACTTTAGGTATATAATATGTAAAGCTCAAAATGCTTTAACAAAATAATGTATAAATATCCACCTGAAATATAATTATAGAATTAGTAAATAATATCTCCTTAATAACATATAGGAACTCTTTTGGACTCCTAAAATAATTGTCTAATTTAAAGGGGGATTTCAGGGGAGGAAGAATAAAGATAACTATGTGCAGAGCTTAAAATATAGAAAATAATAACAAGGAATTAAAACAAAAAGACATTAAAAAGTTAAACATCAAGGGCTAAATCACCAACATACATTAAAAAAACTGTAAGTGAAACATTTATCTTGCCATATCATTAATTAACATCATCGAAAAACCTACATAAATATATATGGGAAAACACTAAATTGTGATAATGGCACTAAATGTAAATTAGGAGTTAAAAAACAACAACAGTGTATATAAAGAATATGCGATCTTAATATATAGGTAAGTCCCATATACTTGATTGGAGATGGATGCAGTTGAATTCAGACAACCATATGGGAAAGAGAGAGGACACAATAGTGAAGACTGTTTGAAGAAAAACACAGCAACTACATGGAAGTTTACTCACATAGTATAGAGCTATATCTAAGCTCTTAGAGGTAGCGCTTGTAGGTTTTGAGCCCCACGGCTATACCAAAGGCAAGCACTGAACTTCAACAATTCCAGGTAAAAGATACAATTTATTTAAAACAAAGGACACAGAACATAATAAGTATCAGTCATGAACAGAGCACGTTACAACCGTTAATATGACTGCCAAACGGCTTGATGCATATATTAAAATAGATGCCCCTAAGTCCAGACTTCAGATACAAACATATGTATAGTCCAATGTAATGTCCAATATCCGATGCATGTTCCGTTGATACAATGCCAACTATTTCAAGGATCCATTTGAATATATGACAATGTAACTAGCTAAATCACAGCTGCCTCTATTGTTGCTGCCTTCCATGACAGCCGCCCAGACACGCCCCCTGCACTGCTGTTTTTAAAGGGACAGTAAACCTTAAAAATAATGTTATATAATTCTGCACTATGTGCAGAATTATATAACATTATTTAGGTGCTATAGCCATAAAAGCATTTTTTACCCGTTTAATTTGCTAAAATACGGCGCTTTTACAGACCCGCACTCTGCTCTCTGCTGAGCGGGTCTGTTATTTTTAGTCAGCGCATCGGGCCAGCTGTATAGTCACAGCTCGGCCCGACCGCGCCATAAGACTAAGTGCAGCTCGCTCCTGTGACAGGAGCGAGCTGCACTTAGTGCTATGGCGCGGTCGGGCCGGGCTGTGACTATACAGCTGGCCCGATGTGCTGACTAAAAATAACAGACCCGCTCAGCAGAGAGCGGGTCTGTAAAAGCGCCGTATTTTAGCAAATTAAACGGGTAAAAAATGCTTTTATGGCTATAGCACCTAAATAATGTTATATAATTCTGCACTATGTGCAGAATTATATAACATTATTTTTAAGGTTTACTGTCCCTTTAATGTATTTTGAATAAAGTTTTCAAGGTTTACATACACCATAATACACTTTTTTCTAGGCCAGCTCAGGAACAGCTGATGGGAGCTAGCTGATGATTGGTGGCTACACACATATTCCTCATGTCATTTATACAACAGATGTGTTCATCTAGGTTTCAATAGTGCGTAGCTTCTATGGAGACAACTTTCATTTTGTCAAGGCATTTAACCCCTTTGCTAGGGTTAAACACAAAGAACATTTTTATTACTGCACTAGTTTGCATATAACTAACACAGAACATTTTATTTTTGTACTTTTAAGTTTCTTGAAATAAGAATTATATAAACTTCATGTAATATATAAAATAGCTTATATAATTATAAGTGTAACTACTCACATTATTGTTTTTAAAAAGCTGCATAGTTTGAAATACAAATGTCTGCTAGATTTTTGTAAGGAAAACCCAACTACTTTTTTTGTTTTGTGTCCTATTTAGAACCTATCTGGTGGAACAGAAACTTTAATGTATGGAATATGTTTCCACTACATAATACAGAGACTGTTAGCCCCTGGCTGATTGTGGATGCCAAGGATAAGTATGTGCACAACCAGTGAAACCTGAAATAAAATGCAACATCTTTTCAGGGATCTGTGAGTTTTATTGACTCGGTTAAAATTTCAAGCACTGATAGCTCTTTTCCTGGCTGTAAAACCGTGTGGATGTTTTGTTTCTGGGTCACTATGAATGAGGAAGTATAAAATTTACACAACAGAGACAAGTACAATAAATAAACAAACAAATACATGATATATATATATATATATATATATATATATATATATATATATATATATATTTATATATATATATATATATATATATATATATACACACACAGGTGTAATTAATTTTATTTAATCCCCATTGCAAATCAGGATTATTGTAAAAATGTATAGACTTTCAGCTGTTTGCAATGAACAAATCAAACAAAAGCAATTGCAATAGCTCAACACAATTAATTCTTCAAGTGTTATTCAACTGAAAATGCAACTTTTTATGCAACTGAATAGAATCCCTTACAACAGCACAAATATGCAAAACAGGTGTTGTCTCACGCACACCTGATGCAACTAATCAAGGGCTTCTTTAGTTGTACCAGGTGTGCTTGAGCTAGAACACATAAAATACCTGTGTGATGTTTGACTGAATGCTAGAAATATGGCTAAGTCAAAAGAATGGTCCAAAAAGTTAAGAGAAGAGATCATCGCTCTTCACAAACAAGGAACAGGATACAAAAAGATATGTTCCTAGAGACATTGTTGGAAGCATAGTTCGCAAGTTCAAAGTTAAAGGAACAGTGGTCTCTGAGGTGGCAACAGGTATTGAGGCTTCAGTTAACACAGTAAAACGTATACTAAACACAGGTTTCCATGCCAGAACTCCAAGACGTACACCACTAATGACCCAAAAGCACAAGAAAAGTTGTCTCCAATATGCTCAAAATCATATTAATAAGCCACAGACGTTTTGGCATTCTGTTCTGTGGAGTGATGAAACAAAACTGGAACTTTTTGGCCAGATGGATCAGCAGAATGTCTGGAGGAAGAAGAATGAAGCATACACTGAAAAGAACACTCTGCCTACAGTTAAGCATGGTGGTGACTCTGGGGCAGCTTTGCATCCTTTGGCACTGGAAACCTGCAGCGTGTGGAAGGCAAGATGTATTCATTGAAGTATCAGGAAATCCTAGGAGAAAACATCATGCCGTCTGTGAGGAAGCTGAAGCTTGGGCATTATTAGACCTTCCAACAGGACTATGATCCCAAGCATACCTAAAATTCCACCAAGGATTGGTTGCAGAAGAAGTCCTAGAAGACTCTACAGTGACCATCGCAGTCTGCTGATTTGGACCCCGTGGAAAATCTCTGGTGGGATTTGAAGAATGCGGTTGCAGCATGCAAACCCAAGAATATTACTGAACTGGAAGACATTGCTCATTAGGTAATAACAGCAAAAGGATGCTCTACTAAGTGCTAAAGATGCTTGCCATAAACCACTTTTTAACATTCGTTGTATTAAACTATTTAAATTGCTTTTGTTTGTTGCAAACAGTAGAAAGTCTGTAAATTTTCACAATGAACCTGATTTGCAATGGGGATAGAATAATAAAGACAGGGGTGGAAAAATATCACTATGGTTTACTAATCAGGGGTTAAAAGCTACTAGCCCAGATGGAAAAAGTTAGTATTTCAAAGTTGTCCGCTGCAATTTCTAAGTTGTCTGGGACCACTGGACCACTGGAAATGTCAAGCCCTGTATATCTCTTTTTCTGTATATTATAGAACACAGATAGATAATAATACAAAGACTGATAAATATTAAATTTATATTGCAAAGAAAAATAAAAAAGTGATTAATTCAGGTACATTAGAAAATTAAATTAATATTGATATTAAGGAGACCTGAATGTATCTATGATTATTGTTATGAATTCAATAGAAAGCGACAATAAGCACAATTATGCCCACACTCGAAGCAGACAGATGATCTATGTGCCTCCTCTGTCAGCTATATGTTCACATACCAAAGACCAGAAGGCTCTCACAACTCCAAGGAGATCCATATCCTCTGTACTTCTTCTTTCCCTGATATACTTTATGTCCACACGCTTCATTTCCTCTGCTTCACTTCTATCCCAGCTATGGGTCCACACAGCTCAGACCAGACTCATGACCCTCTGCATGAGTCTGTTGCTGTATGCCTAAAGAACTCAAAGCAGACATATGCCCTAAAGTACTCCCTCTGTTAGCTATATGGCCATAAACCCCTGTCAGACACATTGCCAAAACATGCCTTATCTGACATAGTGTCCCCTGCTTCCTGCTGTTTCACCTACATGCAGAATTAGGTCTATAGCACTGCTTAAGGGAACCATTTTCAAAATGGTGGTGGGGGTGATTGGCTTTGCTGCTACAAATAGAAGCCAGACAAATATATGACCAGCTGTTTAAGCAGTACCAAATGTCTCATTAGACAAAGTAGATATGTGCCTATGGGTCCTCTTGAGTGCATTTAAATGCTAGGATCACATTACTGAATGTGTTTGCTACCCCTGAGAAATGAATAATTAAAGTCTGAAATGTCTACATTGCAGAACTCAATAACTCAGTAATCTCATTGGCTGTAATATGCTGTCAACTTCAATGTTCTTTCTATGCACTGTAATCAGGTTGTTGTACTTCTTTCTTAGATCATTAAGAAATTACAAGAAAAAAATAGATAAATCATAAAATCCAAGTGATTTCTTAAAAGGATAATAAGATCTACCAACCAGATGTCAGGCAGAAGTCAATAACTCATGACATGAAAAGAGCAGATTTTTTTTTGTATTAATTAATCCATGAATGTATTTTAAAAATGTTATTTCTGGTTTAATGCTTACAGGTCATATTTTAATGGCTTCAGTTAAATGATAGTACAGAGTCATCCTTCACTTTAGATGTAAATTATATAAAAAAAGAAGGCGCCAACATAGTGCACAATCAGTAGTTTAAAAACAAGCCGTTCATGCAGGTATAGCCGTACTTATAAGATTTTAGACACTTGAGAAGTGTCACAAGCGCATTCTGGACTCTTAGGAGTCATCCAGCTAACTCCCACTCCTGCACTTTCTGGGTCAATTGTCCGTGTGTGACCGGTGGTCCTCTGGGCTAAAAGATAACCAACATTTGGTGTAAAGCCCCAACACTGTAGCACACTACAGGAAGCTCAGGTCCGCAATGTAACCGGCAGCAACTTTCAACTATAGACCACAGTGAGAGTGATCAGAAATAAACAGTTTGTGGCAACAAAAGTCTTGATTAAAAGGTTAAAAAGACTTTATTGGTAACACAGCACAATGTTTCTCGGTCTTCCCTGACCGTTTCCTCAGGTGCATAATACACAATATAATTGCCATGAACTTATATCGCCGTATTCGGCGTGTTCTAAACAGGACTGCGCATGCGTGCGGGTGTGACCGACAGGCAGAGTTGCGCATGCGCATCCCCGGCAAGGTCTACTCAGCCTTTCATCCTTTTTTTTTTTTTTATTTATTTCTTTTTATTGAGGTTAAATATAAAAGTCAACAGAAAAAAGAAAAAGATTATAACAATCAAATTGTCAAAAAATAAACAAATCTGTTACATCACAGTTATAACAATGACAATTATAAATAAACTTCCTATTTTCTATTTTCTAATACATAGAGATGGAACATTTTAAACCTCTCTTTATCAATGTACAAGTGAAGTAACAAAAAAAAAGACACAAAGATTATTACAAAAATGAGCAGCAAACTAGATATTATTAGCTGATCATTCTGAACTTAAGTCCTAGACATTTCTCATCAAGTAGCTAACATGACATAATGTGGTTTTATGTTTCTACCCTGTGTATCTAAAATCATGAACCGTAATCTTTTTTCATTAACATACTTTCCTAAATTTTCCTTCTCAAAACACAGCAACAGATATAAAAATAAAACAAAGCAACAAAACAAAACAGAACAAGACAAAAAAAAAAAAAAGGGAAAAAGGAAGGGTCAATGTACCGGGGTATGTCTCTCCCAATCCCTATCTCTGCCACCGCCTCGCCCCCATCCCGCCCCCCCAAAGCGCCACCAACTAGAATTCTCTCATGGTACCATTAATCCAAATATGTGGAAAAATATCCAGTAGCGCTAATTCCGCGAAGGTCTGTGAGGAAAGAAAAGGCGACAAAATCCTCTTTTGCAAGGAATGTGGATAAAATAACTGGCGTCCATTTCCAGAAAAACTTCTTGATCCTTTTCTCAGATGCTTCATGAAGATGAAACGATTCGAAGACAATTTGATCTTGTAGTGATCTAAAGACCATAGCTAATCCCGGTATCCGCCTAGCTTTCCAATTTTTGAGTATACAATATCTAACCGTAAGAATAATGGTATTTAGGCTATTTATAGTATTCACATTAAGAGCCTCCTGTGGGGGGGATAGAAAAATAATATCCTCCGCAGATAAAGCACATGATATTTTATATAATTTATTAAACCAGAAGATAATCTTCAGCCACAGTTGTCTTACCATAGGTCATGTCCAAAACATATGGAGTACATCAGCTCTATCATGTGAACAACGAGGACATAAATTGACCAAGGACGGAAAAATTCTAGAAATTTTCCACGGGGAAAGGTAAAAATTATTAACCAGCTTCATGTGAGATTCATTCCAAGAAATCGGGACTTTGCACTTGTAGAGAGTCAAAACTCTGAGTAATCTTATCATGATTTATCAAGGGAATTAGCGGGAACCAAGATTTACAAATATTGTCCTTGAATAGTAGACTCTGTTTGTTCAACATGATATCATACATCAAGGATATAGAAGAGTTTCCTCCCACAAATTTTTGTATGAGAAGCTTAATATCCGTCCAGTCAGAAAGAGAAGGAAGAGACCAACTTTGTGATAGGACAAAATGACGAATTTGAAAGTAGGCAAATACATTGGATCTAGCTAAATCATATTTATTAAAAATAGTATCCGCTTCCAAATATTGATCATTCTCATCAAATAACTGTTTTACATAATATAGACCTTTATCGGACCAGACTTTAAAAGCTTTTTGATAGAGACCTGGCAAAAAATTTGGATTATTCATAATAGGAAGCCATTCAGAGAACGAATAATCTATATCTAGTATTGCACAAAACTTCTGCCAGGCCAATACTATATTTCTAATAGTGATGAGACAGCTAACATTCTGAGGTAGTTTCTGGACAGCGATATGTAGTATAGCCTTTAACGCAAATGGGGTAATTAGATGGTTTTCTATTTCTACTGATGAGACTAGATTAGTACCAGCTAACCAATCTATTGCCGTTTTAACCATCACAACCAGGTTATATAATTTGAGATTGGGAAGCGCCAAACCCGCCGATCCGTAATTTTGCATTAGTCTGGCCAGTGCAATGCGAGGCCTTTTATTATTCCAAATAAATTTGGAGATTAGGGCATTAAAAAGCTTTAAATCTTTATTTAATATAAATAGAGGCAGATTCTGAAGAGGGTATAATAAACGCGGAAAAATGATTGATTTTATCAGATTTACTCTAGCTGTGATAGACAATGGAAAGGCGGCCCATAGATGTAAATCAGATCCAATTTTTTGGAACAGAGGCTCGAAATTAGCCTTATACCAAAATTTAGGATTTTTATGTAAAATTAAGCCTAAATATTTAATAACATCAACCATTTTAAATGGGATATCAATGCCTGCTAACTGAGGGTTATTTATACACATTAATTCGCTCTTTTCTAAGTTAATCTTATAGCCTGAGAAGGAACTGAAAACTTCTAACACGTGTATGATCATGGGGATAGACTGCTGGATATTGGTAAGAAAAACCAGCACGTCATCTGCATAAAGCAGCGTTTTAAGACGGTGTACACCAAATGGGACTCCCACCAATACATCTCTAAATTGAATCGCAAGCGGTTCCAGCGCTATATTGAAAAGTAGAGGAGATAAAGGACACCCTTGCCTGGTGCCTCTCTGTAGTGTTATTTTAGGAGATAAGGAACCATTAATAAGCAAAAAGGAGATTGGATTATGATATAATCTAACAATAAACTTGACAAATTCCCCTTTTAAGCCAAATTGATCCATCGCCCTAAAGAGATATTCCCATACAATCGAGTCAAAGGCTTTAACCGCGTCCAAGGAGAGTATAGCAGTCTCTTGCCATGAAGGCTTCTTCTTCTCCCTATCCACATTCCAAGCATAATCTAAGAAATTAATCAATTTGCGAGTATTTTTTACTGGATTTCTAGCTACCATAAATCCAGCCTGGTCTGGATGGATAATTTTAGCTAGACAAACAGATAGTCTTGAGGCAATAATGGCCATTAAGATCTTATAATCTGTATTCAGAACCGAAATTGGCCTGTAAGAGGCCAGATTTTCTGGATTTTTACCTTTCTTCAAGATGAGAGAAATATTAGCTGCAGAAAAGTAGCTAGAAATCATATTATTCGACCTATAATAGTAATTAAATAATTTTTCTAAAGTGGGCAGAAAAACCTCGCCAATACATTTATAGAACTCTGCGGGGAACCCGTCTGGTCCAGGAGCTTTATTCATCTTCAAGTGGTCTATGGCTTTTTTTATTTCATCGATAGATATTGGAGCATTAATTAATATTAAGTCCTCGCTACTTAATTGAGGTGTCTTTATCATGGACCAAAAAATATCTTGATTGACATTATCTATCTTAACTCCAGAGTATAGCTGTTGATAGTAATCAAAAAATGCCTCCATGATTCCATTAGTCTCCGTGTATCTTCCCTTATCAGTTTGAATCACAGAGATAAGATTTTTCTTTTTTCTAACCTTAATGAGTCTAGCCAAATATTTAGCAGAGTATCCGTGGGTTCCTTTAAATTGGAGATTAATTTTCGCTTCTTCTTCTAAAAGTTTTTGTTTTAAAAATAAATCTCTTTCCTTCCTATTATCTTGGTATTTTTTCCAATTTGCCGAAGTGTGGTTTAGGCAATATTTACTATATGAATTCTTGACTTTATTCATAATTTGGATTTCCCATGCTTTACTCTTTTTTTTTTGCTATACTGAGATATGTTTGTATTTCTGCCCGCATTACTGCTTTAAAAGCTTCCCAGAAAATTTCCGGTTTATTAGAATAACTCACATTATCGGCGTAATATTGCTGCCACCGTGATCTCAAAAAATTAACAAATTTCGGATTAGTGTACAAATATCGAGGAAAGTAAAAACTGGGTGTCTGAATCTGTTGTTTTAACCTAGTAAAAAAAGTCAAAGAAATAATAGCATGATCTGAGATAATAATATCTCCAATTCCTGCCTCCAATTTCTGAATAGATAGATTCTCCGTAATTAAAAATAAATCAATTCTCGAGAAAGTGCCATGTGCTTTGGACTTACAGGAGAATGATTGTTTATCTGGATTTTTTAGACGCCAAACATCTACTAATTTTAACCTGGCACAAAATTGTGATAAGTATTTAGCATTTTTTGCATATACTGATCTATTTTTATTAGACAATCTGTCTAGCACAGGACACAAAGTGGCATTAAAATCACCCCCTAAAACTAAATTTTCTGTGATAAAAGGAAATAATTTAATTTTTATTTTCTCCCAAAATTCTCTAGAAAACTGATTTGGGGCATATATATTACAAAATATAAATTTAATGTTTTTTATAAAAACATGGATAAGTATATATCTTGCAGCTGGGTCTATTTCTACCTTCTCTATCTTATATTCCAGTTCTTTATGGAAGAGAATAGCGACCCCACATTTTCTAGATGGACCAGTCATAGAAACTACTTCCCCTACCCATTTTATCTTCAATTTAGCCGCTTCATGCTCATTAAGGTGTGTCTCCTGAAGGAGAACAACATCTGGATTATATCTTGCTAGGGTCTTTTTTTTTTTTAATATATCTTTTTATTTTGCCAAAGAAAAATAACAATTAACAATAGGTGTTTCCAGAAAAAAAAGCAGATAACAAAAATGCTTCCAGAAATAAACGTTAGTACAAAACAGAGTACAATCATACTTAGAAATTGAAAGATACTTTAAGCGGGTAGAAATGTTCACCTATTCACTCGAAAAAGAAAAAGACGGCTCTGACGTGGCATTTTTTCTTAATGCATAAAAAAAAAAAATCATTACCAAAACTATAAACTCCATTAATGCTATATTCTCTAGGTCCTATCCGACACACACACAGAGAAGAGAAAAGAAAGAAAGAAAGAGAAAAAAAAAAAAAAAAATGAAACACACAACCCCCCCCCTCTCCCCTACCAGTTTCCACCACAATCTTTCAAGCAAGCAGCCACTCACCTCTAAGGTTAGCTTCCAATAGGAAAAGAGAGTTCTTAAATGGCTGCAGGATCAATTTTTTTAGTTTCCTGATCTAAAGATTTGATAAAAATCCCCCATTTGTTTAAGAAGAACCTTATATTATTATCTATCTGTGCCTGTACTGAGGCTTGTTCTAGAAACATTTGATAGGTTATCCCATTTTTAAATTCGGAAAATTTAGGTTCTTTATTAGACTGCCAGTGTTTTAGTACCAATTTCCTACCAAGCAATATCATTGTGTTTATTAATAAGTAGCTAGGACCTGCTTCCTCCTGGTTTACTAGGAAAAAGACTGCCTGTTTACTTACTTGAAAGTGTTGATTTAAGATTTTAGTAACCCAGAAAGAAATTTTCCCCCACAATCTTTGAATTACAGGGCAGGACCAGAAAAGATGGAACATATCTGCTGCTAAGTACTTACATTTACTACAAACTATCTTCTCATGTTTTTTATCCCACCGAGCCTGCCAGCTGGGTGTTTAATAAAATTGATACCAAATCTTTAACTGTTGTTCTTTAAAATATTCCCCTCTCATTGCCTTTGCTACCCTAACTCCAGAGTTCTTAACCAAGTCTAAATCTTGTGAGTTTTCACCTACTAAGTCCCATTTAAGTTCCAAATATCTTTTATTGCTTTGTTCTTGAGAGGTGAGTAGGGCATAATAAGAGTGCGTGATAGAAAAGTTTCCTGCTTGAAACATACTAGTTATCTGCCTTAATATATCATTGTCCCATTCTATTGCCTTTATTTTCCTACACTGATCAACATAGTGGCGTATTTGTAAGTAAGAAAAAAAAAGGCAATTTGGCATATTAAATTCAGATTTACATTCATTAAAAGTTTTAATCGAGTTATCTTCTTTTTTGAGTAACTGTGCGATGTAGTTAATCCCTAAATCTGTCCAGGCATTAAATCTAGCTGAGTCATAGCCTACCTCGAATTCAGGGTTACCTTTAATTGATAAAAAAAGATGATCCTCTATAGCTGATCCCAATTTTAGCACAGAATTGACGCCAGGCCCGGATTGGTTGGTCTATGATAAGCATCCCCCTTGTTTCTGTAGGAATTAGTTTTAAGGGCATGTGTGTTAATGCTTTAAGGGCATAAGGTGCTACTAGGGCTCCTTCAATTTCAAGCAAGGAAAAATGTCCTTTCTCAGAGAACCAGTCCCAAACAAATTTTAAATTGGAGGCTATATTATACAACTCAAAATCGGGAAGAGCCATGCCTGCAGCCTCTTTCCTGGCACACAAACGTTTCAACGCTATCCTAGGCTTTTTTTTTACACCATATGAATTGTGTTATTAGTTTATTAATTAACTGACAGTCTTTCCTCAATAATAAGAGTGGGAGGGCTTGGAAAATATATAAAAATTTGGGGAGAGAAATCATTTTTATTAAATGTATTCGACCCATAAGAGATAGGGGGAGGTTCTTCCATCTTTCTAAATCTGCCTGGAGTGATACAATAGCTGGTGCGAAATTTAAATTATACCAACTCTTGGAGTTAGATGCGAATTTTATCCCTAGATATGTAATATGATCTTTGGTCACTTTAAAAGGGATTTCTGGAGAACTTTTTAGTTTGATAAGCCACATAAGTTCCGATTTATCTTTGTTAATTGCAAAGACGGAAAAGGCCTGGAAAGTTTCTAGAGCTTCCACAATTATAGGCAGATTATATTGGAGATTTTGAGCAAAGATAAGAAGATCATCAGCATATATATCTTGAGTTATTCTATGTCCTTCAATGTTTATCCCTAGCAGATCTTGTCTGAACAATATTGCCAGAGGCTCTAACGCCAGGTTAAAAAGCAGCGGGGATAACGGACAGCCTTGTCTCGTTCCTCGCTGGAGCCTGAATTGTTCTGAGGTTAAGGAGTTAACACTCAGAATCGCCCCTGGATTAGAGTAAAGTGAGGCAATAATTTGGGAGAATTTACCTCGGATACCAAAATTATTAATAGTTGTCAGCATATGGTCCCAAAGTAGCGTATCGAACGCTTTTTGTGTATCAATTGAGATAATTGCAGCATCTTCTGTGAGCTTTTCTCCCCTTTCTTTCTTTAGTTCACAATAGTTAATTGCTATCTCTAGTTTCCTGAGATTTTTAATAAGTGTCCTTCCTTTAATAAAACCAGTTTGGTCAGGATGGACCAATTCACTAATCACTTTTTGAAATCTGTCTGCTAAAATGTGGGTTAGGATTTTGTAATCCACATTTAGCAAAGAGATGGGTCTATAAGACTCCATTAATTCTTTATTTTTACCTTGTTTATAGATTAAGATTATTCTAGATTCTGTGAAGTATTTAGAAGGTATGTGATTATCTTGTAGGAAGCCATTAAACAGCTCACATAGAGTAGGGGTGATAGAGTCTGCAAGAGTTTTATATAATTCTCCAGGGAGGTCATCCGGACCTGGTGCTTTGTTTAGCTTCAGTTTCCTAATAGAGTTTTTGATCTCCTCTTCCTTAATTGGAGAGTTAAGAAGATCCAGGTCATCTTTGGCTATTTAAGGTATTTTGATCCTATCCCAAAAGAGATCTTTTTTTACTTTATCTATAGGTTGAACCTGATATAATTGCTTAAAGTAGTGCGTAAATTCCTCTAAGATATCATGAGGGAGAGTGCAAGTTTTGTGTTTAGTTTTTATTATTGATATGATACTATTAGATTTCCTAGTACTTACCAATCTGGCTAATAATTTCCCTATCTTGTTACCGAATTGCATGTAATTACTATTTCTTTTCAGCTCATGCTGAATCTCTTTTGATAGATGCCAATTGTCTCTTTGTTTTTTAGCTTCCAGATAATTTCGCCAGTTATCTTGACTGTTATCTGCAACATATTTTTGAAATTTGTTAATAATCTGCTTAGAAAGTTGGATCCAGTAAGCGTCATTTTTCCTTTTGACTTTTATCATATAAGCCATATATATTCAGTACTGATCCTCTATTCTCATTATAATAGAGGTTCCATTTCTCTAGCAAAAAACCTCGAAATTTCAAATTATTATAGAAATATGTTGGAAAATATAATCTATGATTTCCTAATTTAGGATTTAAGATTGACATAGAGATAGTAATAGGGGCATGGTCCGAAATTGTGATAGGCAAGATTTCGACTTTTTTTGCCAGAGAAAACAATTTGTCACTAATTAAGAACATATCGATTCGTGAAAAAGATTTATACACTTTAGATAGGCACGTAAATTCTTTATTGTCTGGATAGATATTCCTCCAGATATCTAATAAGCCTAGATTGAAGCAGAATTTTTTAAAATTTTTTGTATCCTTACAGCCTGGTATAGCCTCTTTCCCCCTCCGATTTCTATCTAGAATATTAGATGCTACCAGGTTCAGGTCTCCTCCTAAAATTATATTTTGGTTATATTCCAATAATTTATTTTGAAGAGGTTCCCAGAACTCGTTTTTTTTTTGCATTTGGGCCATAAACATTGCATAACACGAATCTTTTTGAACCTAGTTCTACCTCTGGTATAATAAATCTCCCTTGTTGATCAATTTCTTGTTTCAGAATTTTATATTTCAATGATTTCCTAAAAATTATAGCTACCCCTCTTTTTCTCTGCACTCCTGCCGAATAGATAACTTCGCCCACCCATCCCCATTTAAGTTTTTGACTTTCTAACTCGTTTAGATGGGTCTCTTGTAAGAAGCCATTATCAGTTTTAAGTTTGTTAAAGTGTTGTAGTATTGCTTTCCTTTTGACCGGGGATGTAAACCCTCCCACATTCCATGATCCTAATTTACATGATTCCATCATATCTCATGCTTCTTTCCTACTTCTAGGAAGAGACATAAGAGAGCTAAGAGAGGGGGGGGGGGGGAGAAGGGAAGAAAGAAAAAAAAAAAAGAAAAAAAAGAAAGGGAGAGTCCCATTCACACGTACACCTGACCTTCCTATATTGACCCCTACTTATAATATTTAGCTTCTTACTTGGCCGCAATTCTATACCTAGAGATAAATTTCCTTCCTCCTCCCTTCTCCTATTCCGCTTTTTACTCAGCATGACTGCCCATGATACAGAGCTTGTATCCCCCTCTTGGTCACTTTTACCTTTGCTCTGTTCTCAAGAAGTCCTCTAGGTCCTGGGGATTATCAAATATCCTAAAACCTTCTTTAGTCTGTATGCTGATTCTGGCTGGATATAGTAGCCTGACTACCCTACCTTCCTGAATCAGGCGTGAGCAGATGGGGGCACATAGTTTCCTTTTGCTTGCTGTTTCAAATGCAAAATCTTGGAAAATTAATATTTTCTTATTTTGGAATAGGACTGTTTTTTGTGCCCTATAAGCTTGCATGATCTTGACCTTTTCTTGAAAGTTCAGGTATTTGATAATAATTGGTCTGGGTCTACTCTTGTCATCCTCTTGATCTCTTAGCCTGCCTAGCCTATGGGCTCTTTCTACTGTAAAAGTACATGTTGACTCATTGATGTTTAATAAGGAGGGCAGTTGGTTTGAGGCAAAGTGAATTAACTCTCATTCAGATACTGTTTCAGAGACCCCAATCACTCTTACATTATTCCTCCTAGATCTATTTTCTAGATCCTCAACCTTATCACTAAGATATTTGACTTGTTTCTGAATATATGTTAAATCCTTATCTTTCTCTATGTCTCTATCTTCCAGATCTGATATTCGCTGTTCTGCTAGACCAATTCTGGTAACCATCTGCTTGATATCCTGTGACACTGAGTCTATGCTTATTTGGATTGCCTCAAATTTAGGAAGAAATAATTCACTTATTTGTTTTAGTAAATCAGAGTTATTAACTATTTCGACCACATTTTCTTGTGCTATCTCCTGACTGTTTTCAGTGCTGCGTCTTATTAGCTTTTTTTCCTGCTGCCTTCTACTCGCCATACTTGTTGTTTTGTTATTAACTGAAGGAAGAAGGAATTTATCCATAAAGAATGGTTAACAGTGACTTAAAGCTTTCTCTTTACCCCTGTTTACTCCTAGACGAGAGACCACACCTTAATTAACTAGTTTGAGTTTAACTACGATTTTTGCATTAATGGTGGCCTAAGACTATTGATCTTATCCTTATCTCCTTCTCAACCTTTTTTGTAACAAAATGCCATTAGTAAAAAGTATCCAAAAAAAAAACTGAAATATAAAAAACAGTGCAGAGAGGGAGACGAGACACAGTAAAAACCAGAGTCAATCAGCTATTCAAGTGAATTCACTTTCAGATCTTGCAACGAATTTCCTATCTGTGACTTCTACAACTTATTTATCTAGAATGAGATTGACTACAAACTTTTACGTTAAATGATGACCTAGAACTGTTGATCTCATCATTAACCCCTGCACAACCATACTTATAACAGAATGCCATTAGTGAGAATTACCAAAAAAAAAAAAAAAAAAAAAAAGCATAAATATAAAGAACAATACAGAAAAAAAAAAAACAAGAGTCAATCAGATACTCAAGTGGAATCACTTCCATGTCTAGCAGGAGTTTCCTATCTCTTGATTCTCCCCAGATTCTCCCTCTGAAATTGGCAAAGGTTGAGGAGGCTATGTCCACTTGATATCCGCAGGAAATTAGAGAGATTCCAGACTTCGATATCCAATCTGTGCAGGGGGAAAAAGAAGACAAGGCCTCCTCATGTGTGTATCTGTCACTTCCCCTTTTGTCCCATCATAGAATAAACACAGGATACTCACATTCTGATAAGGCACTCTCTTGTGCCGTTAGTTGCAGGCTGGACCTTCAGCAGCAGTCCAGCTCGCTGTTTCCCTGGGGTGTCTTTACAGATAACTTGCATCAGGCATAAGGTGCACGACCATAGGGGCGTAAAGTAAAACACAAAACACAAAGAAACATGTGTAAATCTGTTTAAAGTGCACCTGAAGATTCAGCTTAAACTTTCACAGAATACTCACAAAGGTTGCGGCACCCAAATGTGCCTAGTAGGGCAGGCTAGGCCTTTTTCAGCAGCCCAGCTCGCTGTTTTCACATTTAACTGCGTTATAGAAGTAGTGCAGCATCCAGAAAAAAATGTCCGGTTAACCCGTCTGAACCTTTTGCAGCGATCCAGTCCCCTTTGTAGCACCGTCTCCTTTTCGTGTTGTCAGCGGAGAGATTAAAGTGAGCTCACTCTTGCAAATCCAGGCCACCTATGAGTTAAGTTTTCTAGCACAGGAGTCCTTTTAATATAACTTTAAGCGTATGTGCAGTGGGCCATGGCATACTGAACTTACATTACCCTGTTTTCCACAGACCTAATACTAATAGGGGGTTTCAGCACTGCTAGCTATTGCAGTGAGAATACGGCAAGCCTCTAGGATGTATAAAATTTAAGAGCCAGATCCTGGAAGGCTTCGCAAGGGGGACCAAACAACTACATGGTGATGTAGGGATTGTTGCTTACAACATTTCATTAGAGAAAATCAGTTTGAATTTTTTTTTTTTTACCTTGCGTTGTCCTCCCCCTTGCTCGCCTCGCCTAAGGATCTGGGCTGATACGCCTGCGTAGCTGGCCTTGTAGGTGGGACTGAGTTGACCGACTGTGGATCCCGGTCCGTAGCCCACTTCCACCCCGCAACCAAACTTTTGAGCGGGCTCTAACGTGTGCGAGGGCGCCTATCCAGTGGCGTCTCGCTCAGCCCGACTTGGCGCAGCTCTCAATGCGTCACATCACGCGTACGTCAGTGCTTGCCGCTGCCTCCCCCACCCAAAACCTGGGTCCCTAATTCAGGGTGCTTTTGAGAGTGCTATTGAGCACCCAGGGCTGTGCATATTGCAGGGTCATAGAATGTGTACCCAGTCCAGTCTGAGAGTCATCTTGCTAGGGTCTTAATAACCAGTTTGCGTTTAATTGGAGAGGATATTCATCCTATATTCCAGGATAATACTTTAGTTCCTTCCACGATCTAGCTTGAAATTCGATAGCTAATTTGTGAGGGAACAATTCATTTGGGGCGAGCTGAGGGTGCGGCATGAGGCAGAAGGGAAGCGGCGGAGAGAGAAGAGATGAGGGGAATAAGAGAGAGAAAAAAAAACAAAAACACATAACTCAACCCTAGAATACTATAGAACAAAATAACAACTTCGCTATCCTTGTATCGCATTAAATAATTAGTTTTCAGCAATATTAGAAAAAAAATCATAAACACTGGCTAATGAAATTCCCTGCGATTAGCTGCTCTCAATATATTTTTTAACTTCTGTAACATCATCAAATACATGTCTGGTACCAGAGTGATCCTCAACTATAATTCTGGCAGGGTACACCATACGAGCCTTTAGCCCTTTATTTATTAATTGTGTACAGTAAGGGGCCATCTGTCTTCTCTTAGATGAAGTTTCAAAAGAGATGTCCTGAAATAATAATATCCTGCTGCCTCCAAATACTGGGGGATCAGATTTTTTAAATAGTTTTAATAGATCAACTTTATCTTGAAATTTAAGAAGTTTGAATAGACAGACTCTATTTTTTGCAACTCCATCCAGAGAAGACTTCTTGGGACCCAATCTATGCGCACGCTCAATTGTGAGTGGCAACAAGTGGGATGGCATACCAAGAGAAAGGGGTAATGTAGTGGATGTAAATTTTATTAAATCCTCGAATTCTGACTGTTCTGGGAGTCCTACTAATCTGATATTATTACGCCTGGAGCGATCCTCTAGATCCTCCAGGCGTAACTGCATATTTTTGATTTTGGATTCTTGTTTTCGTAGGGTATCAGCCTGAATATGCGTCTGGTCTTCTATATCAGAGATCCTGGTCTCTGCTTCTGTTAATCATGCTGAGAACTGTCTTACCTCAACAGACAGCGAGCCTATTTCGGTAGCAATTGAGCCCAGCTCTTTTTTAATATCTTCAAATTGTGGTGAAAATACTTCTGATATTTTAGTTATAAGAGCTTGTGGATCAAATGGGGACCTACTGGTCTCCATTGTACTATCTAAACTAGTATCAATTATTTTACTTTTTTTGTCTTTCGTTTTCACAGGCATTATGGGAGAATTAGATTTCCCCTGCGTGATAAATTTTTCCATCCAAAATGTGAGTGAAGAAAAGAAAACCTCCCCTAGTCCGTAAACAATGCCAGGCAGTAGCCTGTGAAGTGAACGTGCGAAAATACAACCCAGATACGTGTTAAAAAAAAACCAAAATAAATGTGTGTATATAATAATAAACCCTCCTCTCCCTATCATCTTTATTGTGTATGTGCTTTAGCACTGGCCTTTCGCTATGTGTCTCGTGTGTATTTTAATTGAGTGTTCTCTGTAACACTCCACCCTTATTAATTAAGAGAAGAAGAAAAAAAAAAAAAAAGGAATCACACAGAAGTGAATAGGGCCTGTGATCTCTAGGACAGAAAAAGCTTTTCCAGAGCCTAATATCAATTAGATAGATATCCAGAGAAAGGGAACATATAGTAAAGGGAAGTTTCCCCAGATATATTTTGTAAGAGAAAACACAGACTATTTAGCGTACAATTAATCAGTACTATATATATTATAGTTTCTTAAAGGTGTTATACAGGATTTACAATAAAGTTATCCTAAGTAAGGAAAGCTTTTCCCTTTCTTTATCGTGGTAACCAGTTATCAAACAAATTCTGCGTAGTTAGATAAAAAATATGAGAAGTGTCAAAGAGATATTAAATTATTAAGATCTTCTTAAACAAATGACTCAAAAGCCATTAACATTGCATATGTATAGCCCACTTGAATGGGTTAACTATTAAGTTAACATAATCTAAGCCTTGTAACACCTAGATTTACAATCAAAAATAAAAGAGAGCTCTACAAAAATAAAAATTGCCTGGATCCAGTAATAAACAAAGAGCTCCCAATTCCTTGCCCTTATTTCTTCAAAACACTGTAAAGTACTTATACCATGCACTTTAAGTACAAATACTATTATATTATGGTACCAATATTATAATTATGGACAAATAACAGAAGAGAAAAGAAGAGGGTTAATAGGAGATCACAACGGTTACAGATAAATAAATTACTCTTTTTTTTTTTTTTTGCAAGGTAGCGTCCATAAAGAATTTTTAAGCTCAGGTTGTACACTCTGGCCTTCTCAATAGCGTCCAGTGTATTGTTTCCAGGAATGAAGATATATGCAATTACTCCTTTCTTCCCCTTTTTAAGTAGTTCTAGTAAACAGTCTTAGCAGTATTTAGACACAGGGAAATCCTCATATCACTGTAACGATGTCTTACTAGGCCTCCACCCACCACAATAGCAGAATATGAACACAAACAAAGATTCTAGCAAATAGATTGTACCAGGCGTTTGTCACTCACGTATATATCGCCCAGACTGTTCGCTCAGTCCTCAGGGAGTACTCTCGGGCTCTCCTTATGGTTTCCAATCAGCAATCTGCTCCCCTCTTCAAGCAACACAGTTTCTGGGTGGTTTAACAAGCCTGTGTGAGCTCCGTATGGGAATGATGGGTGTCGTCTACTTCCTGGCACACCTTCGTTTCCTATTGGGTGGGTGGGAAGGCTCGCACAATGGGCCGCTTACCGATTGGCCGAGAATCTTCAGCTGTTATGTCCCCGAACACTAGACACTGATACCTTTGCTAAGGTTACTTTCAATGCTCCCAGGGAAGTTAGCGTTCTGTAGGTGTCTTTGGTGTCCTAGGGGGTATTGCTACCCCACAACGGGCACAACTGATCCTCAGGGTTTATCCCGTACAGGTAATCTGTTTTCGCTGCCAGCTATCATCCTTACAAGAATACTGGTGTGTGGCTTGAGTAAAATAAATTGTCTTATTATAGTAAATACATGTTGTACACACAACGATGGACAAAAAGCAGGTACAAGTCACTGAGCGCAGTACTCAGGTTGCCAGTTCTTGACAGAGTAGCGAAGTTGCGGCTTTGACAAAGAAGCCGAAATTGAGTCTTTTGTGGGTTTCCCGTCTGGGCTTGAGTAGCGCTTGCCCGGCTCCCTAGGATGCTGTCCGCACCAACAACGGGAGATAAGACGCCAGAAGAGAGTAATATGGAGCTGATCAAACTTCGGCTCTCAGCGCCGACACAGCATGTTCACACTGCACAGCTCCTCCCACCGGAAACCAGCCTTTCATCCTTACGAGGTTGCTAAAATGAGCAGCATCTTGAGACCCTTACGGGTGATTAGCCGCGCTTTACAAGTACCACATACATACATACTTAGAGTTGTTCCCTGATGCAGCATTTACTTCCTAAAGCTGTATTAGAAGGAGTAGGAGGGACCTATTCTTGCAGCTTTTGGGAAGTTGTTACATCATCATGTTGCGCATGAGGCCATCACATGAAATGCAGAATTGCCTAAACAGCATAGGCAAAACAGACCATGCACTTGCTGCCCTGCATACAGTCTGTGGGGTCGATTTACCATTGTGCGAAAGGACATGATCCGCTGTAGTTTGAATTTGTTTAATTCTCTTGGTATCCTTTGTTAAAGGAGCAGCAGTGCACTACTGGGAGTTAGCTGAAACATCAGGTGAGTCAATGACAACAGGCATATATGTATGAAGCCACCAATCAGCAGCTAGCTCCAAGTAGTGCATTGCTGCTCCTAAGACTACCTATGTATGCTTTTCAAAGACACTAAGCTTAGAATACCAAGAGAACCAAGCAAACTATATAATAGAAGTAAATTGGAAAATTGTTACTGACCCTTTAAAGAGTATTAGCCCGTTTAATATTAAAACCCCTTGTGATTTTCAGATGTACCATTAAGTCTCGAAAATACGGGTCTTAAAGACCCTAGTGATGTAATGGTATGTCCTTCATCTTGCAGCACATTATGAGGGGATCCCCCGCTTCCCCCACCCGCCCTCACCCCAGAACATGCCTCGCAACTGAGTGAGTCACAGCCCAGGCAGTCATGTGATCGCTATGATAGCGAATAATATAGATAACAATGTTACTGTATCCGTAACAGTAACATTAGAAGTGCAGCTCACCTCTCTCGAACATTCAGTGTTCCAGAGAGAGCTGAGAGAGGCAGAGCTGTTGCTACATTGTTTTTGGAGCTGAATTTAAGTCTAATACACACAGACACACAAAATCCTACAAATAATTAGCCCCTTCATATACAGCCCTTTCAATATGATCTGTAGTGATCAAGGCTGTTTTTTTTGTAATAGTTCCTTATTTTCATAACAAATGTATTAGTTAAGTAGTCATTATTTAGTGTAAGGGTAAGGTTTTGGGGTTTTAGGGTAACATTAACCCCTGGATCACAGACCCTTCACTGTGATCATTACAACCAGCTTCGTGATCTGTGCTGTTTTTGTTTTTTTTGTTTTGTTTTTATAAATCGTTTAAATAGTTAATATTACTATTTAGTGTTAGGGTAAAGGTTTGAAGTTTTAGAGTAATTGTTAACCCTTTGATCACAGAACCTTCACTGTGATCATTGGTGATCAGACATGACTTTTTAATATTCATTTTGAAGTTTATTATGCCTTTTTTAAATGTATTAATTAATTGGGGGTAATTTGAGGGTTTAGATTGGTGTTAAGCCTGATTGAAGCAAGTCACAGCCCTAAGGTCTTTAGGGTTGCTGTTAGTGTTTGGGTTTTGGGGGTTTGAATTAGAGTTACGGTTTGAACCTGGTAAAGGTTTTAGTGAAAGGGAGAAAATCCTCTTTGAAAACATTATACAATGCAGAGGAGGCTTACAGAATACTTGCAGAGTCAGACAATGAAACTGCCACTGCATTTGATTAATCACTGTCTGGCTCTGGCATTGATGTGGACTTATCCAGCTTCTCAGATGCTTCTGTAGCCTCCCAAGAGCTTGCATCAGAGGAATTAGTTTGTACCTCCAAATGTGGAAGTTCCTTATGTTCCCCTTTTATAGTAAAACCTGGCATCACCTGCAACATGCCTTCTGGTGAGCCAATTGATTATCTGAAAATGTTTCTGCCTGACAGCTTCTTTGAAAATCTGACAGAGCAAAAAAACCTTTATGCCCAACAAAGCTAAGCCAGAATCCAGCTATGCCAAACATAAGCTATGGCAAACCATTGACACGGCAGAGATGAAAAGATTTTGCTTGTTATGGGCAATATAAAAAAAACTGCCATCAAAATGTATTGGAGCAAAAACCCCATTCTAACTACCTCCCTCTTCCCAACTTTCATGTCTAGGATCAGACACCAGATGCTTCTCCAGTTTTTATATATTACTGACAATAGTGTGTGCCCCCCAAAAAGTGATCCACATTATAACAGGCTTGTCAAACCATGTCCCTTTTAACATGTTTATCTAAAAGATTTTTTGATGCATTTGTTCCCAAGCAACAAATTTCTGTTGATGAGTTGCATCAAACTATAAGCAGAAGATAGCATGGGACCTTATCCTTCCATTCCTTAAAGTGATATTAAACCCAAATATTTTCTTTCATGATTCAGATAGAGCATGCAATTTTAAGCAACTTTCTAATTTACTTCTATTATCAATTTGTCTACGTTCTCTTGGTATCTTTATTTGAAAAACCAGGAATGAAAGCTTTGGAGCCGGCCTATTTTTGGTTCAGTGCCCTGGATAGTGCTTGCTGATTAGTGGCTACATTTAGCCATACAATCAGCAAGCTCAATCCAGGTTCAAATAAAGATAGCAAGAAAACGAAGAAAAATTGATAATAGGAGTAAATTAGAAAATATTTGGGTTTATTATCCCTTTAACAAAGGCTAACTTTATACCTGGACAATTATTTAAAAATGTGTTTTTATTTGACACTTGTGCTTGTGGCACAATCTGAAAAAACAGGAGAGGATATCCCCAACAGTTGATGCCACCCAAGCTGGAAACACATCTGCTTTGCGTCAGGGTGAACTTTTGGCGTTCAAATTTACAGAAAAGAAAGATGTCCATTTTTTATCCACGATGTACATTGAAGCCACAAAGCCAGTGACGGAAAGAGGAGGGCACGAACCAATCAACAAACAAAAGTGTGTCCTTGATTACGATAAATATATGGGGGGAGATGACCTGGCTGACCAGTGTTTGAAGCCGAACCTGGTACATCCCAAAACCACCATTTGGTATAAAAAAGTTGCCATATACCTCACACAAATGGTAGTCTTCAACTCCTATTGTAGCGCCGCTCTAGCCGTTGCTATGGGTGCGGCATCTCCTTCCCTGCTCGTTGCCAGGGGCTGTGTCGGGTCCGGATGCGTGCGACGCTGACGTCATCGCCACACGCTGCTCTCTCACTGATGCCGGTCTGAACGTCTGTGGTGTGAAACCTGCACCTATGTAAGCCTATTCAAAACTCTAATACTTGTGGGATACTCCTCTATCAGACCGAACTCGGCCAGTAGTCTTGTTATCCTGGCGTCGAGCTGGAATGATAGGGAATATCCCAGAGCAGAGAAAGTTAGTAAGATGAGGAGGGCGGCACTCACCACAGGCAGGACAGTCCCCAGCGGCAATAGCAGAGCAGTCCAAGACAAATCTCTAGAATGGTCAGACAGGCAGGGTTTGGCAAAAGTAAAGCAGTCCAAGGGCACACCACTAGAAAGATCAGGCAGGAAGGGTTCGGCAACAAAGAGGCAATCTAGAACAACAGGGGTTATACAGGCAGAGTAGTCAGACAGGCAGGGTTCAGCAGCAGTATATCAATCCAGCAATTTAGGGGTTAAACAGGCAGAATAGTCAGACAGGCAGAGTTCAGCAGCCGTATATCAATCCAGCAATTTAGGGGTTAAACAGGCAAAAAGTCAGACAGGGAGAGTTCAGCAGCAGTATATCAATCCAGCAATTAAGGGATATCCAGCAATTCAGGGGTATAACAGGCAGAGTAGTCCGACAGGCAGGGTTCAAACACATAAAGGCAATACAGAAGTAACAACCTATCACACCCAGGAGCACACCAATAAACACCTATACTTGGGCAATGATAGATCGTTATTGAGTGACATAGGTGCAGGATTCGTGGCAGAGGAATCTGGACTGGCATCTGAGAGAGAGGAGCGTATGGCGATGATGTCAGCACCGCACACACCCGGACCCAACACAGCCCCTGACAACGAGCAGGGAAAGAGACGCTGCACCCCTAGCAACGGCTAGAGGGGCGCGGCGTGACATAGCCCCCTTCTCAAGGGTTCCCTCCAGGAATCAGAACTGGCCTCAGAGGATGAGCAGTATGGAACCTGTAGACCAAAGATGCAGCATGCACATCACGGGCAGGAACCCAGGAACGATCTGCCACAGAGTAACCCTTCCAGTGTATCAGATACTGCAGTTGTCTGCGCCTGTATCTGGAGTCCAGGATCTTAGCTACCTCATATTCAGGATCACCATGGACTAGGAGCGGAGGAGGAGGAGCTTGGTGCCAGGTATATCTATTTTTGATGTAAGGTTTGAGTAGTGAGATGTGGAAAACTGGGTGTATGCGCATGGTCTTGGGTAAGGCCACTTTGTAGACAACAGGAGACAATCTTTTCAGGACCTTGTATAGGCCGATAATAAATCTAGGCCCCAATTGTGAAAGGGTTGATGTAGACGAATATGTCGAGTAGAGACCCAAACACGATCACCCACTGGGATGGCACGTACAGAAGCTCTATGAGGATCAGCAAACTTTTTTATATCTAGAAACAGCTGAACGTAGCTGAGAACGAATACAGTGCCAATGAGTGGCGAGTCCAGTGACGTGTCGGTCTGCAGCAGGAACCCAGTGGACTGAGCAGAAAGAGGGAAGACACGAGGTTGACACCCTGCTGCGGCTTGAAATGGAGAACATCTAAGAGAAGAGTGCCAATGAGTGTTTCTTGCCAGCTCTGCTAGGGATAATAACTCATCCCAGTTGGTATAGCGAGCGTTGACAAAGGCTCTAAGGTAGGCTTCAAGATCCTGGTTTACTCTCTCAGTTAGTCCATTGGTCTGAGGATCATAGCCAGAAGACAAGGAAACAGTGGTTCCAATCAACTTACAAAAGGCTCTCCAAAAGGTAGAGATGAACTTTGGACCTCTGTAGGAAACAATATTCACAGGAATGCCATGAAGTCGTACCACATGCAAGAGAAAAAGAGACGATAATTCTTGGGCAGAAGGCAGTTTGTTTAGGGGTACAAAATGAGCCAGTCTGGAAAAGCGATCCACCACAACCCAGATAACTGTATGGTGGTCAGAAGGAGGAAAGTCCACAATGAAATCCATTGTTATGTGTGTCCATGGTTGTTTGGGAATGAACAATGGTTGGAGCAAGCCAGGAGGCAAGGATCGGAGAATTTTGTTGGCAGCACAAGTTGAGCAGGCTTTCACATAATCCTGAGGGTCAGACTTCATAGTAGGCCACCATACGTGTTGGGAAAGACGCTTAAATGTCCTAGTCAAACTAGGATGTCCTGAGAGTTTACTATCATGAGCCCAGGATAGCACAGGGGTGTGTAGGTTCAGAGGTACAAAGAGAATATCAGAGTCCACAGGGGCTCAAGGAGGTTAACTAGACTGATCATGTTGCAATCTTTGCAGAAGGGTGGTATTTAGTTGAGCAACCACACAGAAGGGAGGTATCATGTGTTTAATAGGAGCTTCAGACGAGTCACTTGAGTGAGGGAACTGACGGGAAAGGGTGTCCACCTTCTTGTTCTTGGTCCCAGGAAGATAAGAGACCACAAAGTTAAAACGGGAACAGAACAAGGCCCATCTGGCCTGTCGAGGATTGAGTTGATGAACAGTCTCTAGGTAAGTCATATTCTTGTGGTCAGTGAGAATCTGAATGGGATTGGCGGTGCCCTCTAACTAATTACGCCATTCAGTCAAAGCTATCTCAAAGGCTAAGAGTGCTTGATTACCCACATCGTAATTCCTCTCAGCAGGAGTAAAGCGTTTAGAGAAAAAGGCTACAGGGTGTGACTTGGAGGTCAAAGGATCCCTTTGGGTTAGAACTGCTCCAGCCCCTATCTCAGAGACATCAACCTCTAAAGTGAACTGTAGGTCAGGATCAGGATGACAGAGCACAGGAGCACAACAGAAAGCCTTTTTCAGACAAGAGAAGGCATTTATGGCTTCAGGAGGCCAATGCTTACAGTCTTTGTTCCGTTTTGTCAGTTCAGTGAGAGGAGCTGTTTGTGAAAAGTTCTTTATAAACTTGCAGTAATAATTGGAGAACCCCAAGAACCTCTGTAATTCCTTTAAAGATGTAGGTTGAGGCCATTCTAGAACTGCGGTGAGTTTAGCAGGATCCATGGCAAAACTTTCTTTCAAGATGACATAACCAAGGAATTGGATCTGAACTTGATCAAACTCACATTTTTCTAGCTTTGCTACCAAATAATTATCTCTGAAATGTAGAAGGACTTGTCTCATGTGTTTGTGATGCTCCTCTAAAGTGGAAGAGAAAACAAGGATGTCATCTAGATAGACGATGACAGTTCGGTTGAGGCGGTAACGGAAGACATTGTTGACAAATGTCTGGAAGACTGCAGGGACGTTACACAGCAAAACAGGGCATTACACGGTATTTGTAATACCCAGATCTTGTGTTGAAGGCGGTCTTCCATTTGTGGCCTGGAAAGATACGAATCAGATTGTATGCCCCACGTAAGTCCAACTTGGTGAGAAAACGAGCATCCTGGAGTGAGTCATACAGTTCGGTGATCAATGGAATGGGATAGCGATTCTTGATAATTATGTTGTTCAACGCCCTGTCTTTGATGCAGAGTCTGAGCCCACCATCCTTCTTACTGACGAAAAAGAAGCCTGCCCCAGCAGGAGAGGAAGAAGGGTGAATAAAACCTTTAGCTAGGTTCTCTTGGATGTACTCATCCATGGATTTGGTTTCAGCTTTGGAGAGTGGATAAGTCCTCCCTTTAGGAAGTGGGGCTCCAGGAAAGAGGTCAATCTTGCAGTCATAAGGATGGTGGGGTGGCAGGCGCCAATTTGTGACAGGGTTGTCGTAGACTAATATATGTCGAATAGAGGCCCAAACGCGTTCACCCACTGGGATGGCACATACAGAAGCTCTATGAGGATCAGCAAACTTTTTATATCTAGAAACAGCTGAACGTAGCTGAGAGCGAATACGTTGCCAATGAGTGGTGAGTCTAGTGACGTGTCGGTCTGCAGCAGGAACCCCAGTGGACTGAGCAGAAAGAGGTAAGACACAAGGTTGACACCCTGCTGCGGCTTGAAATGGAGAACATCTAAGAGAAGAGTGCCAATGAGTGTTTCTTGCCAGCTTTGCTTGGGATAACAACTCAGACCAGTTGGTATGGCGAGTGTTGACAAAGGCTCTAAGGTAGGCTTCAAGATCCTGGTTTACTCTCTCAGTTAGTCCATTGGTCTGAGGAAGGTAGCCAGAAGACAAGGAAACAGTGGTTCCAATCATCTTACAAAAAGCTCTCCAAAAGGAAGAGATGAACTGTGGACCTCTGTCGGAAACAATATTCACAGGAATGCCATGAAGTCGTACCACATGCAAGAGAAAAAGAGACGATAATTCTTGGGCAGAAGGCAGTTTGGTTAGGGGTACAAAAAGAGCCAGTCTGGAAAAACGATCCACCACAACCCAGATAACTGTATGGTGCTCAGAAGGAGGAAGGTCCACAATGAAGCCCATTGTTATGTGTGTCCATGGTTGTTTGGAAATGGACAATGGTAGGAGCAAGCCAGGAGGCAAGGATTGGGGAATTTTGTTGGCAGCACAAGTTGTGCAGGGTTTCACAAATACTCCTGAGGGTCAGTCTTCATAGTAGGCCACCATACGTGTTGGGAAAGACGCTTAAAAGTCCTAGTCAAACTAGGATGTCCTGAGAGTTTACTATCATGAGCCCAGGATAGCACAGGGGTGTGTAGGTTCAGAGGTACAAAGAGGATATTGGAGTCCACGGGGGTTCCAGGAGGTTTACTAGACTGATCA
The DNA here is from genome assembly GCF_027579735.1 of Bombina bombina. Taxonomy (NCBI): domain Eukaryota; kingdom Metazoa; phylum Chordata; class Amphibia; order Anura; family Bombinatoridae; genus Bombina; species Bombina bombina. Next base: position 538,029,799 of record NC_069499.1, read on the forward strand.
CATTGCAATCTTTGCAGAAGGGTGGTATTTAGTTGAGCAACCACACAGGAGGGAGGTATGATATGTTCAATACAATCTTCAGACGAGTCACTTGAGTGAGGGAACTGACGGGAAAAGGCGGCGTCCTTCTTGTTCTTGGTCCCAGGAAGATAAGAGACCACAAAGTTAAAATGGGAACAGAACAAGGCCCACCTGGCCTGTCGAGGATTGAGTTGATGAACAGTCTCTAGGTAAGTAAGATTCTTGTGGTCAGTGAGAATCTGAATGGGATTGGTGGTGCCCTCTAACTAATTATGCCATTCAGTCAAAGCCATCTTAATGGCTAAGAGTGCTCGATTACCAACATCATAATTCCTCTCAGCAGGAGTAAAGCATTTAGAGAAAAAGGCTACAGGGTGTGACTTGGAGGTCAAAGGATCCCTTTGGGTTAGAACTGCTCCAGCCCCTGTCTCGGAGACATCAACCTCTAAAGTGAACTGTAGGTCAGGATCAGGATGACGGAGCACAGGAGCAGAACAGAAAGCCTTTTTCAGACAAGAGAAGGCATTTGTAGCTTCAGGAGACCTATGTTTACAATCTTTGTTCCATTTTGTCAGTTCAGTGAGAGGAGCGACTGTTTGTGAAATGTTCTGGTAATAATTGGAGAACCCCAAGAACCTCTGTAATTCCTTTAAAGAAGTAGGTTGAGGCCATTCTAGAACTGCGGTGAGTTTAGCAGGATCCATGGCAAAACTTTCTTTCGAGGTGACATAACCAAGGAATTGGATCTGAACTTGATCAAACTCACATTTTTCTAGCTTGGCTACCAAAGAATTGTCTCTGAGATGTAGAAGAACTTGTCTCACGTATTTGTGATGTTCCTCTAAAGTGGAAGAGAAAACAAGGATGTCATCCAGATAGACGATTACAGTTCGGTTGAGGAAGTCACGGAAGACATTGTTGACATTGTTGAATGCCTGGAAGACTGCAGGGGCGTTACACAGCAAAAAAGGGCATTACAAGTTATTTGCAATGCCCAGCTTTTGTGTTGAAGGCGGTCTTCCATTTGTGGCCTGGAAAGATACAAATCAGATTGTATGCCCCACGTCCAACTTGGTGAAAAAGCGAGCATCCTGGAGTGAGTCATACAGTTTGGTGATCAATGGAATGGGAAAGCGATTCTTTATAGTTATGTTGTTTAATGCCCTGTCTTCGATGCAGAGTCTGAGCCCACCATCCTTCTTACTGATGGAGAGGAGGCAGGGCTAATAAAACCTTTAGCTAGGTTCTCTTGGATGTACTCATTCATGGATTTGGTTTCAGCTTTGGAGAGTGGATAAGTCCTCCCTTTAGGAAGTGGGGCTCCGGGAAAGACGTCGATCTTGCAGTCATAAGGACGGTGGGGTGGCAGCACGTTGGCTGCTTTTTTCTCAAATACATCTGCAAAGTCTGCATATACTGAAGGAAGGTTTGGAGGAGTCTGTATACTGGCTATGGGGATGTGGAGCAGAGGAGTGACTTTAGCAAGGCAGGAGTGGAAACAGGAGGTACCCCAGGAGGCCCGTTGTCCTTCAGCCCAGTCGAACTGTGGATTGTGTACCCGAAGCCAAGGAAGACCAAGGATGACAGGCTGTGCAGGGGAATGAATGACCTCAAACTGCAGCTGTTCGGTATGAAGGACTCCCACAGTCAGGGTTAGCGGTGCTGACTCAAAATGGATCAACCCTGAACCAAGGAGGGTGTCATCCAGAGTAGTTATCTTGAGACAGTGTATTTTCTGCAAAAGAGGCAAACCAACTTGAATCATGAAATGGTGATTCAGGAAGTTTCCAGCTGCCCCTGAATCAATGAAGGCTTGAGTGTGGACAGTATTCTAAAGGAAGGTAAGGGTGACAGGTACCAGGATCCGAGAGGAGTGAGGGGAATTAAGTAGAGATTATGCTTAGAGGTACCCCTGAGTTATCCCCTAAGCATTGGCTTTTCCCGGCCGAATGTCACAGTCCTTTAGTTGGTGGGTGTTGACCCACAATAAAAGCATATTCTCAATCTCCTTCTTCTCTGACTTTCAGAGTTTGAAGGTTTGAAGGAGAAGGAGGAGAGATCCATGGGTTCCTCCGCTGAGGTAACTGGAGCTGCTGAGGGGGTTGAGGATACTGCCGAAACTGGACAAATAGGAGGACGGGAGGGAAGGACCCTCCTTGTTCTGTCTCTCGGCTTGTCTCTCCTGAAAGTGAGAGTCCAGGCTGATACAAAGGGGCCCATTTATCAAAGGTCTTGCGGACCTGATCTGACAGTGCGGATCAGGTCCGCAAGACCTCGCTGAATGCGGAGAGCAATACGCTCTTCATATTCAGCATTGCACCAGCAGCTCACAAGAGCTGCTGGTGCAATGCCGCACCCTGCAGACTCGCGGCCAATGGGCTGCCAGCAGGGGGGATGTCAATCAACCTGATCGTACTCGATCGGGTAGATTTCTGGCGATTCGTGTCCACCTCATCAGAGCAGGCGGACAGGGTTATGGAGCAGATAACTGGTGTTTCTGGCGAGCCTGAAGACTCGCCAGAAAGACGGGCCCACAAGCTCCGTTCAGAGCTTGATAAATGGGCCCCAAAGCATTACGAAGTCATCCAAAGAAGAAGGAATATCACGATAAGCGAGTTCATCTTTGATGCGTTCATGCAGACCCCTCATAAAGGCTGCCTTGAGAGCGCTGCCATCCCAAGTGGTTTCAAGTGCCAAGGTGCAAAACTTGATGGCAAATTGTGCCACAGTTCTTTTGCCCTGGCGGAGGTCCAGGAGAGAAAATTCTGCAGCAGAGGTATGGCCAGAAGTCCCAAAGACAGAAGATAATGCAGAAATTAAATCATCAGCATCATGCAGGAGTGGAGCGTTCTGTTCCAAAAGGGGAGAGACCCAGGCTAGGGCCTTGTCTTTCAGTAAGGAAATTATAAAAGTGACCCTTGAGTGGTGAGACTGAAAGGTGCGAGGATCATTGCGGAAGTGCAGCCTGCATTGGTTAAGAAAACCCCTGCAATCAGTAGTACCTTCATAGTTGTCAGGCAAAGGTATCTGGGGTATACTTCCAGAATCAGAGGAAGAAGTTGCAGTACTAGGAGTAGGGACTGGCGGTGAATCAACAGGAGCGGTATTCCTCGCTGTAACTAGTAAGGAGAGTTGAGCGGTAATAGCCTCTAGCTTGGAATACATATTCTGCAATTGTGTGGTATGGGTTCCCAACATCTGTCCCTGAAGATAAACAGCTCGTGCCACCTCATCTGGCTCCATGGCCCAAGTAGATAGATCGTTACTGCTGCTCTGATACTGAACCCTGCCTGTTTGACTACTCTGCCTGTTATACCCCTGAAATGCTGGATTGATATACTGCTGCTGAACTCTGCTTGTCTGGCTACTCTACCTGTTTAACCCCTAAATTGTTGGACTGATACTCTGCTGCTGAATTCTGCTTGCCTGACTACTCTGCCTATTAACTCCTATTATTCTGGATTGCCTCTCTGTTGCCAAACCCTGTCTGCCTGACTATTCTAGTGGTTTCCCCTTGGAATGCTTTACCGTTGCCAAACCCTGGCTGCCTGATCATTCTAGTGGTTTGCCCTTGGACTTCTTTACCGTCGCCAAACCATGCCTGCCTGATCATTATAGTGGTTTGCCCTTGGAATGCTTTATCGTTGCCAAACCCTGCCTGCCTGACCATTCTAGTGGTTTATCTTGGACTGCTCTACCATTGCAGCTGAAGACTACCCTGCCTGTGGTGTGCTGCTTTCCTCATCTTGCTAACTTTCTCTGCTCTGGGATATTCCCTATCTTTCCGGCTTGATGCCATGATAACAAGACTACTGGTTGAGTTTGGTCTGATAGAGGAGTATCCCACGAGCATTACACCTATGTATTATACAAGCAGTCAGGAACAGACCAAAATTAACTTACCTGGACTACTTAATAAATATAGTCACAAATATTTTATTTGAGCAGAAGCCCCCAAACCCCCAATGTCTTAAACTTAAGAACATTATCAGACTTTCTGGAAGGCACTTCCCAAGAAAGATTCATCCCTCTGCATGCAAACAAGCCCCCCAAAGGCGCTGCAGCAAAAAAGATGTCCAAAGGGACTGAGTCTATTGCTGTCCTTCCTGTCCTTCTTAGCCTGGTCTCTGTATTAATAATTGTTTCAGAGTCTATCAGACCCTTATCAACTATTCAGAGCAAACCTCAAATATCTGAGTTTAAAACAAAAAACAAAGCATGTCAGACCAATATCAGACCCAGAGCCATTAAATTACCATAGAGCCATAAAAAGTACTAACTATAAACAATGTCTAGCAATTGCAGCATGTGAAAGAAAAAATTAAGAAAATTAACTTCAGTTAACAGAATCCATTATTTCTGTGAGTGTATTTGGTCTTTCTGAGCTGCTATAACTTCCTTAAATCACAGAGAGCCCAGAATCCAAATTTCAAGTTTCAAAAATAAAGTCTGGTCCCTAATTTAAACATGTGGGTTACCGGCAGACTCAGGAGATGTAGCTGAATGCATATAAAGGAACTTGTCTGCAATACTTACGATTTTAATATTCATAATGAAAATGCAGATTGCAGTTTTGGGTTTTTTTACCGCAAATTTTGGTTATGAGATAGTAGTTAATAAAAGCTGAAAATGCTCCATTTCAGATTCCCTGGGGTTTCTACGTTTGAAAATATTATGCATTATAGGGTATCTTGAGCTAGTAGGCTACTGCACTACTCTAAATGCAAGATGAGTCCAAGAAATTAATCTGTAAAAAACCCTGCTTTTAAAACAGAAATCGGCAGGTTCCTAATTGGGCCCTATAACTTCACAAAAAGTAGACAAATCTATACATTAGGGATGGGTGAATGTGGTGAAAGTGCAATTCGCTTGGTAGAACAGATATTCATTTTTGACAATCAAATATTCATAAGAACGAAAATCTATTAAAATTTGGTAATCGGGTGTCCATTGTGGTTTTCGAATGTTCATAATCAGATTGAATATCCACTTTCAAACCTTTGAATGTAGCATTCGATTTAACAAATTCTATTAAGAAGTTTAATTGTTCATGTGGTAAGGAATTTAGTAAATTGATACGGAATAGATACAAATATATCAATTACATTTTTTCTATTTTAATATTGCATAATTCGAATATAACATTTAAACAGCATTAGAAGTACTATTACAAATCTATCGATTCAAATCTTTCAAATTCAAATATTGTATCATTCGATTTGAATTATGCAATATTCAAATTAGAAAAATTTGAATTGAATATTACATTTAAAGATAGCATTAGAAATACTATTACATTAAACGAATGTTAGAATGTTGTACAAACATTCAAAATTCTAAATAAACAAACAAATGTGTTGATTCGTTTCATTTTTCAAATGTTGCAAAACATTTGCCCATCCCTACTAAACATTTGGTGTACTGGCGGACTCAGGAGATGTAATCCTGAAGATTTTGTCTGCAGTGGCACATATCAGGAGTTCAATATTCACAATGAAAATGCAATATTATGTGAATTTGTGTATAAAACACACACAAAAATATTACCCCATATTCCGGCAGAGATTGCTAATCAAATGACCATATAAAATGTGTCAAAAAAACCCTCTAATGTAAAACCTCCAAGATGTCTTCTTTTTAAAAAAAATAAATACTCTTGTGTAGCATTTTTCAGTTGTGTTAAAGCTGAGATAATTACAATACCAGCATATTACATTTTAAAAATTTGTAGTTTTGAAACAATAATGTACTTCTTACGTTAGGTGACCTTTAAGTGTTAAAAATAGGTGATAATCCTGCACATGTGAGGTAGTTCCAAACTCAGGATAAATAAATGCAATTATTTTAAAATATTTTTCCAAAGCTCCACTAGTTGTGTATACATTATTTGAGGGCAAACTTAGAAAAAGTGTTTTTATTATTATTATTATTTCCCATTTATTTACATCTTATTCAAGTAAAGGATGACATATGTATTTCTTTATTTCTGCCGAATCAACTCTTCCAGTGTTACCAAACATACAGTCTTGGTGGACTGCAACTGGCCGGTGCAGTCTTCCTACAGGGTACTACAACTATACCTGTGAGCTATCAAGCTACATTGTTACCTCATATCATTGAGGTTGCTTCTTGTAAGTGTTTTTGATCTTTTTTAAATACTTCATTATAATAAACGGTGTTACACTATTTCTGCGTCCTCTTCTCTCCTTTCTTATTTATACCCATACCGCTGTTGATTCTGAGTGAGAGAGCAAAGAGCTGGTGAGATCTTAAACTCTGACGGTTACGGGACCATTACCAAGCGAGCAAGTAACCAGGAGAAGTGCAGGCGCTGACGGATGCATGATACTGATTGAAATTACACAAACAAGCAAACACTCCTCCGCTTCACCCTTACCTCATATAATTGGGGTATGAGCTTGTAAGTAGACTACTAAGAGGGAAGTTCCATGGAATCTCTGTGTGTTTGTTACTTGTCCACACAGAAGTTTCTATCCACACACCTACCTCTGCTCATGAACTTCCTTGCTCTTTACAGACATTTTTCTGTATATGTGTATAAATTTATACTTATGAGCATACAATAGCACCTGGGTGTCAGGAGAGACATACACACACACACACATATATATATATTCTTTTGGCCAGTTTTGAGACTTTGTCTTAACCTCATATTATCCTTCTTTTCCTATTTATCCCCCATATGAAGTGATATCCCTGCTTATTTATTTATTTACTTAGGTGCTATATGTATTTTACCACATTCATTACATTATATTGGCTAGATTACGAGTTTTACGGTAAGAGCGGCTTGGTACTAACTTGCACGTTATTTCCACCGCTCACCTCCAAATAGCGCTGCTATTGCAGGTTTTCATAAACCCGGCGTTAGCAGGCAATATGTGAGCGTTGAGCAAAATTGAGCTCCATACCGCACTCCAATACCAGCGATGCTTTGAGCTGGTTTTACGTGCTCGTGCACGATTTCCCCATAGACATCAATGGGGAGAGCCAGCAAAAAAAAGCCTAACACCTACAATAAAGGAGCGTAAATCTCCGTAACGCAGCCCCATTGATTCCTATGGGGAAACAAGTTATGTTTACACCTAACACAAACCCCAAGTCTAAACACCCCTAATCTGCTGTCCCCGACATCGCTGCCAGCTACATTACACTTATTAACCCCTAATCTGCTGCCCCGACATCGCCGACACCTACATTATACTTATTAACCCCTAATCGGCCGCCCCAAAATCGCCGCCAGCTACATTATACTTATTAACCCCTATTCTGCCATCCCCAATGTCTCCACCACCCACCTACACTTATTAACTCCTAATCTGCCGCCCCCAATGTCGCCGCCACCTACCTACACTTATTAACCCCTAATCTGTTGCCCCAATGTCATCGCTACCTACCTACACTTATTAACCCCTAATCTGCTGCCCCCAATGTCGTCGCTACCTACCTACATTTAATAACCCCTAATCTGCCGCCCCCAACGTCGCCGCTACTATACTAAAGTTATTAACCCCTAAACCTAACCCTAAGTCTAACCCTAACACCCCTAACTTTAATATAATTAAAATAAATCTAAATAAATATTACTATCATTAACTAAATAATTCCTATTTAAAACAAAATACTTACCTGTAACTAATAGTTACATTGTATCTATCTTAGGTTTTATTTTTATTTCACAGCAAGTTTGTATTTTTTTTAACTAGGTAGACTAGTTAGTAAATAGTTATTAACTATTTACTAACTACCTAGTTAAAATAAATACAAATTTACCTGTAAAATAAAACCTAACCTGTCTTACACTAACACCTAAACTTACACTACAATTAAATAAATTACATTAATTAAATACAATTAACTAAATTACAAAAAAACCCACTAAATTACACAAAATAAAAAAGAAATGATCAAATATTTAAACTAATTACACCTAATCTAATAGCCCCCCAAAATACCCCCCAAAAAAATAAAAAAAAATCTAGCCTACAATAAACTACCAATGGCCCTTAAAAGGGTCTTTTGCGGGGCATTGCCCCAAAGAAATCAGCTCTTTTACCTGTAAAAAAAATACAAACAACCCACCAACAGTAAAACCCACCACCCACACAACCAACACCCCAAATAAAATCCTATCTAAAAAAACCTAAGCTCCCCATTGCCCTGAAAAGGGCATTGCCCTGAAAAGGGAATTTAGCTCTTTTTCTGCCTAAACCCTAACCTAAAAATAAAACCCACCCAATAAACCCTTAAAAAAACCTAACACTAACCCCCGAAGATCTAATCTCAACGAAGCGGCAGAAGTCTTCATCCAAGCGGGCAGAAGTCTTCAACGAAGCCAGGAGAAGTCTTCATCCAAGCGGGCCGAAGTCTTCATCCAAACTGGCAGAAGTCTTCATCCAGGCGGCATCTTCTATCTTCATCCATCCGGTGCGGAGGGGCTCCATCTTCAAGACATCCGGCGTGGAGCATTCTCTTCTTTCCACGGCTAACGAAGAATGAAGGTTCCTTTAAGGGACGTCATCCAAGATGGCATCTCTTGAATTCCGATTGGCTGATAGAATTCTATCAGCCAATCGGAATTAAAAGGTGAAAAAATCCTATTGGCTGATGCAATCAGCCAATAGGATTGAGCTTCAAACCTATTGGCTGATCCAATCAGCCAATAGGATTGAGCTTTCATTCTATTGGCTGATTGGAATAACTAATTTAATTACTAAGCCACTAAATTGACCCCAAATTAAATAAAATAGTAAAATGCTAAATTACAATTAAAATAAAAAATCCTAACAGTACTAGGAAAAATAAACCTAAGATTAAATTAAAATAAATTAATCTAAATTACCAAAAATAAAAAAGTCTAACATTACAGAAAATAATAAACAAAATTATCCAAAATACAAAAATGAAACCTAATCCCTATGAAAATAAAAAAGCCCCCCCCCCCAAAAAAAAAACCCTAATATTATGCTAAACTACCACTAGTCCTTAAAAGGGTCTTTTGTAGGGCAATGCCCTAAATTAAACAGCTATTTTTCCTTTTAATTTTTATTTTTGATAATTTTGTTTATTATTTTATGTAATGTTAGACTTTTTATTTTTTACTTGTACCAACCTCTACGGCTAACCATAATGCATCCAGATAGGGATCTTCCATCTGTTTGCACTATTTTGTCACTTGTGTGTGTTATTATCTCCTCTATATAGCACCATACAATTTACATTTATACTGAAACACTATTGTCACTCACTTGTTATATATTTCTATTAATATACCCGATTGACTCAGACCATAGCTTAATATATAGATATATATAATTACATCTGGTTTTACAAGGGCGCCCCCTACTCACTCCACAGATTTTAATAAATGTATTAGATTTATTGCGATGTGGGTTAATGGCGGATTAGGGGTTAATACATTTATTAGGTTTATTGTGATGTGGGTTAATACATTTATTAGGTTTATTGAGATGTGTGTTAATGGCCGATTAAGGGTTAATGCATTTATTAGGTTTATTGCGATGTGGATTAATGGCAGATTAGGGGTTAATAGTTTTATCAGTTATTGCAGTGGGGGAGATATTGCGCATGCGTTACTTTATATTTTCAGGGAGTTACAGGAGTTATGGTGCTCACATTTTCAGCGTAAGGCTTGCTGCTCCTGCCTATGTGTGGCAAGGTGAAAATGGAGTAAAATTTCTACATTTTTGCCGCATAAGTGCTTGCGCTGAATATGTGATAACGATTTGCGACGCATTTCTTTGTTTGCTGATGGGAGTAAAAATTGCGGGCGACGGGCGAAATATACACGCCACATTTATATGCGGCGCCGTATATGTGATACCAAAACCGCCTAAAAACCAGTGTCGCTGGCTCATTCGGGCGACGCCACATATGTAATCTTGTGTGAGATACTCACAGAACAATATTGCAATCAATGTTTAGGTTGCAAAAAAGTAAAAAATTCTCCAGTAGAGGGGTGTGAAATCACCTGGCAGTGAAACAAAAATATTAACTGGTGCTGAAAACAGTTGCTGGGTGTAGCTCTTTATTTGTGTATTTAAAGGGACGTTAAAGGGTTATAAAACTTTTCTTTTGTAATTGATTTAACAATTACCAGCAGTTAGTTTAAACATCACACTTTTTAATCAGCTTACTTTTATTTGTAAACGAAGCTTCATTTCCCATAAAAATTATATTATTACATAAGCTAAAAACATCTCTTACAACCACCCATATTAGAAGGAAGGCTTTACAAATAATATATGCAAAGCTATCATCCAATCGTGCAGCAGAACTGTATATCTTATTTAAATATTCATAAACGCCTTTATTTTCCAACATTTCATGCGCATTGTACAGCTAATGCCATAGCCTCCATTTTTCTTAACCCATTGCCCCGCATGCTCACATAGCATAATCAATATGCTCGTCAGTCTAGGGGTTATACAAAAAATACAAAATTGCTCATCAGTCTAGACTCTAGGGGTTTGAAAAATACTTACCTAAATAGTTACAGATGCTGCTGCTCCGTGCGCTTCTGACTGCCTCCGCTGTGTCTTTTCATCTTCAGCCACTCCCACTGCAACGTCACCAGTCTTCATCAGTACCCGGCACTGTGTTGATGACACACCGGCTATCACTGAAGGAGTGAAGTTAGTTTTGCGCAATGCGTTGCCACAGACTATTGCAAATGCGCATGCGGGCTGCCATCATTGTTCTACCTAGGTAGAACTTAGTTATTCGCTCTGCATAATGATGTCCAAGTGGGGTTTGGCAAAAAAAGTAATTTCAGGAGCAAATTACAGGTAAACGCTAAAAAATGCCTAATACATGTAATTTGCATAATTAAACAACAGGATGTGATGCTTAGAAAAATTTAAAAACATTTTTGGGTTTACTATCCCTTTAACATTTATTTGTTTTTTGGTATTTTAAATTATATTCTCACATGCTTAATACATGCGTCAACATAAAAGGGTCTTCATTTCTATATGTATTTATGTTTTTATTATCTGCATTGATCTGAATCCTAAAAATAAAATAAAAATAGCCCCATCAGTAAATTACTGGCTGGGTGGCTACTTTAGTCTTGAATAAAACTACTGCTGGTAAATTGGGATCAATGTCCACCAATAGTTCCGTGGTCGATTTCTTCCTGGCCATTGAGAAATAGTTATGCACAAATATGCGTTTTTTTAGATAGTTGAAATATTAAATTATACAGCTGAAACAATATTCTTGTACAAAAAAATAACTATTTAATTGGTGCATGACAGAACATTTTAAAAGTGTAATGATTATTAAAGTTTATTACAAAAAAAATAATAATAATAATAATAATAATAATAATAACAGCAACAATAATAATCTGCCTCCATTAGTTTTTGGGACAAATAATCCATTTTAGCTATCTATGTTGTTGTTCGTGAACTTTGATAACATCAAATGAATAAGCAATATAAATCTACCTATTACTACTATTATGCATGTGTACTTTCTGCCTCTTTTTATTCCGATCACATCTTTTCTGGTTGAGACTTGATGGATCTGGATACTGTATACAATGCAATTTTCTATGGCTGTTTTAGTGCAATGTATCCTAAAAACACTCTATCACAATAGTGGTAATCAACCTTTGTCATGCAGAGAGCCACTTCAGCACTGAGACTCAGAGCTGCATTGAAATGTTCTTTTGTTTCACATGTGTCATTTACGGTAGTCTTTTGCTCTATTTTGTTCTTTTGTTAACCCCTTGCCTGCTGAACCATGCAGTTGCAAGCTCTAATAGTTGCAGAATGACAATTTTAGATGACTCTGTTTAACCAGGACTTAAGGTCTCGCAAACCCTTCAAACTATTGAATTATTTAATACATTATTAGATGTGTATTTGTGTAAAAAATGATTTCAACTTCTCACTTACAGATTTAATCTCTGAACCTTTACCTTTGAAATTCAGTTTTTCAGTTTGATACTAAATAAAGAATTCTTATTTAAAGGGACACGAAGCACAATATTTTTTCCTTTGTGATTTAGATAAAGCATGCACATTTAAACAACTTTATAACTTATTTCTATTAACACATTTTCTCTTTTCATTATTTTTTTAAATGCTCAAGGGCATGCACGTGTCTGGATCACTATATGGCAGCAGTTTTGCAAGAATGTTATCCATTTGCAAGAGCACTATATGGCAGCACTATCTACTGCCATGTAGGGCTCCAGATGCCTACCTAGGTATCAATTGAACAAAGAATACCATAGAAACAAAGCAAATTTGATAATTGAAGTAAATGAGAAACTTTTTTTTCCCCCCAACTGCATTGCCTGTCTAAATCACAAAAGATCATTTTTATCTTCACATCCCTCTACGGATAATGCAGTCTTACTATGATTATTCTTGCATGCAATTGCTATTTACTTACCAGAGGTTAGAGATCTAGGCTTTTCTTTGCAGTATTTGGAGTTTATTTATTTCTATATCTTGGGAGGGTAGTGGAGGAAAAAAAAAAAAAAAAAAAAATAATAATAAAATTTCCAAAAAATAATATAATTTTAGACCAAGGATTATAATATGCTGAATATTTGTAGCTTTAACGCCCACACATTTTTCTTTAGCACTAATGCAAGTAAATAGTGAGACAAGCAATGAGTATTTTTATATCAACCATAGGTGTTCTCCAACCAGGTCCCCATGTAAATAGATAATAACTATATCCATATGTTTATATACAAATAAGTACATATTCTACTTTTTCTCCCTTTTTTCTCTTGTACACTTTTTAGTGTCTAAATGGCCCTTTTAGAAAACAGGTCTTGCACATGGAGCAAGAGATAATGATGATAATAGAAGCTTGCTAAAGATCACTAGAGATATTTAGCTAAAATGAGTTGTGGGTTTGTTCCATTAGTGAAACACTCCTAGATCCTGATGGCCCTCTCTAAATATGTATGAGTTGGCATCATTAAGATAAACAATGTTTATCTTCATCGAAAATTTTCTAATAGGTTATTCATTGGTTTTGGGCTAATGCTTCTGAAACTAATTACTTCTGATTTTGCCTTTACTATAAATGCCAGTGCCAAATTAAACTGTAATTTTAGTTAGCTTTAAGCAAAATACTTCAGGAATTACCTGATTTTAGATAAAAACATAAACCTCTACATCTGGAGCAGCTAACCCTAGTTCTCTATGGATGACAACAACTTAAGTGTACAAACCAATAATGTAACACAGAAAGTCCCACTGTGATAAGCAAGGACAGCTCTAAAGCAGACTAGTGTAAAGACGTAGCCAGGGTTATAACTTAACTGAGATGGGCCTGGCCTTCTAGGGGGCTCACCCATTCAGCCTCGGTCTTACTGTAACACTGAAGAAACCAGAAGAGAAGAGTCACATAACATTGCATCCACTTTTTCTAGACAATTGTAGGGGTAACTCCCCATGATGTCACTAGGTCAAAAATATTGCCTGCACTTTGTTTGCCAATTGTAGGGGTAACTCCTCATGATGTCAGCAGCTACATGTGTGATAACATCACATGGAGCAAGAAAGTCCTTGTAGCTGCAGGGATTCTCTGTAGTTTTAGTTGTAACTGGAGGGAGAGATTTAAAAGCCCATATATCAGCACCCAGACTACTGGTACAAGACTCACCTCATTTGTAGTAAGAGCGTGTGCCATTTCAAATGACCAGACACCTGTAAGATGCAGGTAATTCTCATAAAATTGCAACATTCAACGTCATACCTTAAAATGCCAAAAAAAGGGTGGGATCTGTGCATATCCTAAAAGGGCTAATAAGAAAAAGCCTGTTTATTTGCTTCTAGGCATGCTCCAGCAGATAATGAGTGTTAAAGTCTGCATTCTACCAAATCAATCGTAAATATAGATGCAGCCATAGAAGGAATTGTGTGTTTGGGGGGGGGGGAAGAGTTAGAGCTGTACAATTCGTAAACTTAAAAGAAAGGGTTAATAGCGAGGCACTGCAGTATAGATTTACAGGTAAAGTCATTCAAGTACATATTATACTTTGTCTCTATCCCAACTTGTTTTATGTCCCTTTTAAGTGCAGTTCTCCATGAGGAGGAAGAAGATTCTAAAAAAGCGCCTACCTATCCCTGTTTGTGCTAGGACAAGAGACCCCTCATTCGAAAGCGGAGGTCCTCCCTTCAATTAAGTTACATGTTTTCCCTAAGATGCAGATGATGACCATTAAAATGGTGATCAGCAGACCAGCTGGAAGAATAAATTTTTTTATTGGCTATTACAAACCCCTATCCCTCCTCTGATTGAATGATAAAAAACACTATTAAATGAGGGGGTCACACCTCTTTCTAATTGTTAGGAGATCACCGTGGTAGTGGTTGTCACCTTCTCCAGTTACACACTAGTGTATTGCATAAGGAGGGGCAGGGGGTATTTTTGGAGCTCCTATCTCACCATTTAACATACAGGACTATAAGTCCCAGGTTTGGAAAGAGGAGAGCCCTCTCTTTCCAATAAGTGGTTCTTATATGCATGCTATTATTAGATAATTGCCATAATAATAGTAATCACCAACCTAATATACTTATATGGGGACAATGGCTCCAAAGGAGCCCCTATCCCCTAAAGACAGCATACAACACACATACACAGAACATCTATCATATGAAAAAGGGATTACCCACTTTCAAATGAGTGGTTTCATGCTCCATTAGGTAGCAGGTAAATGATAGATCCAGAATGCCTCTCATTGGCATTCTGGATCTATCATTTAGAGATCAGGATGCCCAAGGGAAAGAATAAGGATTGGGATCATTCTGTATTTTTATAAAAGGTGTATTTTTATAAGAGGTACATTTTCATAATATGTAACTTTAAAAGTAACAACATAGTTGGAATAAGGATATATAGAGATTAATTTTAAAGATATTTGTATAAAGGATAGAATATTGTGTTGGTTTGTAATGATTAATGGTCATATTACCTGTGGTAAATCACCTATTGCTAATTACATGATGTCATAGGGGTGAGTTGTCAACATGGGTATAAAGAGTAGAGCTTTGTAGACACACTTGTAATGCATGATTAAGGACTGGATAGGTCCGAAATGTTGCATTTTTTGCTTATGTACTAAATAATAAATACTATTGAATTGTGCTGCTGCCTCTTGGACTTTGGGTTATACTTATGGGCCTTGAGTGTGAACCCTGCAGCAAGCACATATTTGACACTGGGGCTGAATTACTTTGCCTTTTCACCAAATTAATTATAGGCATGACAAACCCGAGACCCCTCACTGGAAAGTAACAATTGTTTTTTCAAATAAATGGTCTTGTGTCTATAGAAGACCAGGTGATGTTTGTTGGCATCTCACAGAAATTTTTTGAAATCTATGTGCAAAATCAATAAGTTCAAAACAACTTAAAACAACTGTAGAACAAGAAGGAAAAGAGAGAGGGCGCCACAATAGCGTAATATTGTCTGGTATTGTGAGCAAACATATATAGACAAATGGTGTGCTTACCAGAACAAGAGGCACTGTGCTGTGACCAGTGCGTGATAGCTTGCTAGCACTTAACAGTGGCTAGTACACTGGATGGATAGCGGTTCCTTGGAGTCCTTTGCTGTACCCCCTAGGCAACCTTTTCTTAGTACTGGTGATTTCAACTGGAATATGGAATTTGGGTGTGTGTTGTATGGTATTGGAATACCACAAGGCTTAGACAACTTCTTGTAATAAAAAGCTTTAATATGACGCGTTTCTCAACCCCAACTGGGTCGTTTCCTCAGATAAAAGCGAATCATTTTTTATTTGACTTTGTTTGCTAAGATATGTTTTATGTTTTACACTTTTTTTCAGTGCGCTTTTTTTATCCCCACCTGGGATAATTCACTGTAGAACAAGGGTATGTTTTTTTTTTTGTTTTTTTTTAGGGAAATAGAATATAATAGAAGAGAGTATATCTTTACATATGGATTGGTCATACAATCTCATTAGATAACCAGGAATCATTTTCACTGATTTATAATACAATTAATAAAACATTTGGAGAACATAGGGGTAGGAAGCCATCAAGCCATAGAACTACCCCTCAAAATTTGCTGCCCTAGGTATTGTCCTAGTTCCTATATGTCCCAACATTTCTGAGAGGCTTTCTTAAATGTAGGAGGTTAAAGGGACAGTAAACAGGATAGATTTTTATATAAAATGTTTAGTTACGTGTAACAAAACAGATTTAAAATATATTTTAATTATTTATTTACCCCTTTTCATGTAATTTAGCTCTTAAAAATTGAGAAATTTCTAAATCTCAGAACTTGAAAATGCACTGCTGACCTCTCAAGGCTAATTCTGCTACATATCTGTCCCTTTTTGGCTTTATTAGATAGCAAATGCCGAACAATGTACTTAAAGGGACAGTCAGCACTTGAGATAACATTATCCGATATTTAAAAATAAAAAACAAAGATCCGCCTGCACCATACCCCTTTTGTCTTGCCTACTTGCCTCTCCTAATAATCATCATCGATAACTTCTATAATTGATGTAAATATGGCAGCCTAACTCCCCCCACCGTTACGTAGCTAACTTCTTCTTCAAATGATCAGCCAATCAGAATCCAATCCTCGGTCGGAAATTGCCAGCACATGCAATTGCTGACTGAGGATTGGATTCTGATTGACTGATCATTTGAAGAAGAAGGTAGCTACGTAACGGTGGGGGAGTTAGGCTGCCATATTTACATCATATTATAGAAGTTAGTCGACGATGATTACTAGGAGAAGCAAGTAGGCAAGACAAAAGGGGTATGGTGCAGGCGGATCTTCATTTTTTATTTTTTAAAATATCGGATAATGTTATCTCTAGTGTTGACTGTCCCTTTAACACTAAGTATATCGACAGTTGCTAGCCTTGTGCTCTGTGGAGTAAAGCTCCAATAAGGCAAATAGTGGAAGGAGTTTGGCTTTTGAAAAATAATTTCAGTAAAAAGGCTGTTAATTTGCTTTAAAAAACGAAAAGACTTGGCTGATATGTTATTCTATAGCAACACAACAGAAATGTCTTGTAATTACAACAAGGTGTTTACTGTCATTTTTAAACAGCTTGTCAGCAGTGACACTGCGGGAACACTGTGGGAGTGGACTGTGCCAGAAGGACGGGCTAATGTTTAGAACATGGGCAGTGTTATGAGCAAGTAGTGGGGCAGGTCTGGATGAGACATGGCTCAGGTAGTGGTATATTCTTAAAACATTGCTTTAATGGCTTTTGGACTAGATAAAATAAAAAACGTATTTATGACATTTTGCCATTTGCATTTTTCATTTGATATATTTATTACAGATTATGAGGCAGATCAACCATATGGAGGAAATAAGCAGAAAAGGTTAAAATATGTCTTTGTATCAGAAGACAATTTAATATTACTTTTATTTTTATGTATCTTGGATTTGGAAAAAACTCCAATAATCATCAGTAAAATGAGTTGAGTAAGTGAACACTCCTGAAAAGCCCATTCCCAGGAACCATTAAAAAATGATGGGCGGTAGATTAGCACAAATTTCTCTCCCAAGACATTGCCCTTTTTAGAATAAATATTACTACATATCTGAGCACAGCATTTCAAAACAGAATTGAAAACTCATTTTTATAGATGCTTTTTGCAAAACCTGGGTTAAAACAACAACAAAAAAAACATTGAAAGACTGATTCATATTCCTAGAGCTTTTATACTCTTCAAACAATGTATTGCTTGCTGTTTTTTGTGTTTTACCACATCAGCATTTTATTTTACATCAGAAATTCCATAGCCTCAAAGAAAACCAAAAGAGAAAATCACACGGGAATATAATTTATAATCAGAGTGCTTTTATTTCAATGTAAAAGAAAGACAGGTGTAATCCATACCTTAATACACAATAACAAATCAAAATAGCATATTTAAAACATATTTTGTTCTGTACTTCAATGTCATTTCACAAGATTTGTTTACAATATTTATATAGTTATACAAACAATAACTTGTGTATTATAAAAAATATACAAAAATACAAGGTAGATAAGAATGGTTCATAAACAACATATTCTGTTCTTTTATAATGGTGGTAAACAATCATCTAATTGGTGTGCAATTTGTTTGGAAATGCTCTCTCTGCAATCAGTCCAGAGGTGCAATCAAAAGTCATTCACAATATTCTTGGAAGACTAAACTACTTCCAAGCAGGAGATTGCACCTTCCCTGTGTAGGAGAACAATTATTCAGCATGCAATGCCATTTAAGGGGAGAGGAAGCCGTACTTGGGCAGTTAGGCACATAATCTGTCTCTTATTATGTAGACAGATTTCCTGTTATCGTTCTGCAATTCCACATATCTGCTCTGCACGGACATATTATATAAGAAACTTAAATAGTGAAATGTGTATACATCATCACAGCATCCTCAGTCTTATTGAGCTACATTATAGCACGGTATGTGGCGCTACAGACAAAGGATTATGGGAGTCTAAAAAGGTACAGAAAATATATTCACTCAGGTTCTTTTTTTACTGCTTTATAAGAGCTGCCTAAAAGGCAATAATTAGCTTGCTGCATTACATAGATTATGTAGCTTAGGCCCTACTACAAGTGTAAATCCAGCAGAATCCATATAAGAATGAGTGGGCTTTCTGGCTGCTTATACAGCACTTGACCACTGTAATTGGAAGATAACAGAGTGAGATACTAATTTTACAAGACCACTTTGGCCTTGGGCTGGATGGATTATTACATACATGAGTTAGCCTCTTAGCGGAATTATTTTATACAAGTTAAAAGGTTCTCTAGTATCTAATTTAAGGCTATAAGAAAGGTTATTATTAGAAATGATGAAAGTACATTTGATTTACAGAAACTGAATAACTGTGGTACCTTTCAATGAGCTACAAGTTATGCTGACCTATGTGGTGGTCCTTAGTCACATTAAAATGTTGAAGAAATATTTAATCAATAGAGCAGTGATTGCAGCCAGTAATAAAACCTTATGCCTCTTAAAATGTATTTCCTTAAGCAACTTTGCTGGAATTTCATGCTGATTAAAATAATTCAGTTATTTACATTTTTCTTTGTTGGATTCAAGGCACTTGTTTTTCTTTTTAATAGTTAGCAATTTAGAGCAGGGTTCAGCAGTTGGTATTCTGTGTGTATTATGTTTCCTAAGGTATCATGGTTTATATTATTTATTATTGTTTTCTGATGCATAATCAACAGAGAAAGAATTTAGTTCTAATTATATAAAATATATAATAACTATGGGGTCAATCACAATCTTTTAGAAAAACTTATCTTACAATTTTCTACAAAAATTTTGTAGATAAATAATTTGATAAGTTTTGTGATTAACCTCTATTATATTTATTTTTCTCTAGCACCTTCTACACAAGACATGTATATCTAAATTTACTCCTCCAATTTACAACAATTTGAAACATTAAAAATAAAGGCATGCTGGGTAATTCTTCTGAGGACTCAGAGGACTTGGAATAAAATGTTACTCATCACTGATGTGCATAGCAGAAAACGTCATACCTTTGCTATTGTTTTTGCATTAAATTATGTGGTTAAGAATTTAATATACGATTGGCTATTAGATATTGCACATGTATCCTTGTGAACATTGGAACAAGGCATGGTCTCCCCTACTCTCTTAAAGAACTCTTACACACCCATCTCAAAATTACCTCCAGATATTCTTTCTCTATCAGTATTTAAGAATGTCATTATGTCATGGGAGAAACTCTGCAACATGTTTCAAATCAATGTGTATTGTTCTAAATCAGTTAAAATAGGCTGAGACTTCATCATGCAGATCTTTTGATGCCTTAAAGAAGAATTTGATATTTCAAATAAAGATTTTTACGCATATCTACAGTTACAGCACTACTATAACTATATGATCCAAATATATCCAGAATCGTGGGACTGGGATAAATTAGAACCTATATGTAATCTCTACAGGAAATGGAATTGATCAATCTCTCTGCTTTAAAAATTAGCGCAGAATTCTCAAGGTGAGAACAATCTATTGAATATATGGCAGAATTGCTATTTAGCTGAGAAGGAAGTGTGGCTAAATGACAGTAAAAACAGCTTCATATTGCTAGATAAAGCTACATTTTTAGTAAAGGAATCCCACATAAAATTAATGAATAGAACTTTAATAACCCAGGAGAAATTAACTAAGTGGGACATTAGCTTGGTTTACTCAAGTTACAAATGTAGATTACTGAGGGTTGATCTGTACCATTGTTTTTGGAACTGTCCTAAAATCTTTAAATTTTGGAAGGAAATTCTTTTTTGGCTTAGTAAAATCCTATCTTCCATGTTTGATTCGGGGCATATTCTTTTCTTATTCTCAATAACTAGTATTTCTGATAATAAAGCCTTCATCAATATCTCTATTTTATTAGGGTCATCATTTCATATTAAGCTCCTGGAAATCTAAATATGGGCCAAGCTTTTTTACATTTAGTAAAAAGATACAAGACCAACTTATTTTTGAACAATTTGGTATCTCAGTTAATTCAGAAATAAGGATTTGAAGATTCTTCAGAAAATGGGGCAATCCCTCTCACCGGAATCAGAGACAATTAATTTATAAGTTTATAGGTTCTACCTATCTGAAACAAGCATGCTCCAGAGGGTATTACCCTAATGTATTAAATATAAATCAGGTCTGATTGCAATCAAAGGAAAAGGGAGGAAGGGGAAAATAAATGACCCACCACATTTTTTTTCTCCTTCTCTCTCTTTTCTTACAATATGATAGCTACTCTACAAGGAGAATGTATTATTTGGATTTATTTGCTCTTGTTTAGTTTCCTGTTTTTTTATGATAAAATTCAAACAATGAATACATATATTTGGTGGGTGACAGTTACCTAAATTTTTTAGGAGATTTCAGAAGATACTGTATTAGCATAAATTGCTTAATGTAATTATCTATCTGATTATGCTTGTCTTTGTTCTCTCTTTAAGTTAGACTTAAAGTGAAGGTAAACTTTGGTGAATGAAAGCCCGTTTTTTAAAAATACTATTTAAAAACAGGGGCACTTTCATTCATCAAAGTTTACAAAGCAGCAGTTTTGATTAAAAACTTACCTTTTTTTTCTTTTCACAGCTACAGCAGCTTTCCCCTCCTGGAAATCCTCTCTTCACACGTCAGCAATGACTATTCTGGCTTCCTCCAATCACGGCTTTCCCCCCAGGGTGGTTATTGCCTGAGGCCATGCTGTGATTGGAGGAAGCTGGATTACTCATTGATGTGGTGTGAAGAGAGGATTTCCAGGAGGGTAGAAGCTGCTCTGGCTGTGAAAAGAAAAAAGGTAAGTTTTTAATCAAAACAGCTGATTTGTAAACTTTGATGAATGAAAGTGCCCCTGTTTTTAATAGTATTTTAAAAAACGGGCTTTCATTCATCAAAGTTTACCTTCACTTTAACAAGCAGCGGATGCTGCTTTCTAGAATAAAGTTTCAGGCTCGCCTGAAACGTAAGTTAAGAACCACCTTTTAGGTGCCGGACTGAAATCATCCCGATTCAGTCGGGATGATTGACACCCCCTGCAAGCGGTCAATCTGCGAATTGTGCAGGTGGAACTTTGCACAAGCATTTCAACAAGAAATCCTTGTGCAATGTTAAATTTAGTGATGTGGGTATATCTACCCCATGTTGGGATATACTTGCCCTGCGTGGCGAAAATGTTATGTAAGTGTATAAAAAAATTAAATTCAAATAAAAAAACAAATAAAAAAAAAACCCCAAGTTAATATAACAGTTATGAGAGTCTAAAAAATCTTAAAACGGACACTAAATGATAAAAAAAATTATGGACCTACCTCTATAATGGGTGCTGCCATATTCAAATCTAGGTTATGCTGCAGTTATCTAAAGGAGAGTTACTGCACATGTGCAAACAGGTCAGCACTGGAATGTAGTGAAAGATTTTAACATAGTGACACCCATGACTAGAGTAAGGAGGGGGAATTACTCTGCTTATAAAACTTATTTAGTGTTTAATGTACACATTTTTACATATTTTAAAGTCAGAAGACGAGTATTTCATTTGGATATTGGTCTTCTTGTCATCTTAGTACTAATTCATTATAATAGCTTGTATCTGCCTTGTGTCTAACCATTAGTATGGGTAATAGAAAAAAATCTTAACTCATATTGCTTTCAGGCCTGTGGAAACATGCAGCCCTTATAGGAAAGAGGTGAATGTATATT
Organism: Bombina bombina; assembly: GCF_027579735.1. Taxonomy (NCBI): domain Eukaryota; kingdom Metazoa; phylum Chordata; class Amphibia; order Anura; family Bombinatoridae; genus Bombina; species Bombina bombina. The sequence continues at coordinate 538,052,089 of NC_069499.1, forward strand.
CACTCTGTGAAAACGTGATAGTCAAATATCAATTATTTCAACAACTTCTGGTGACAGTGTAGCACCATCACTGGCAATCTGTGTCCTTAAGGCAGAAATATTATTTTAAGCTCATGGAAATCCAAGTCAAGCCCAAGTATGAAAGCGTTTTCTAAGAGAGTATTAATGCAAATTAATCTAGAACTATATGATCCGACTATAATACATGAAAAAGCAGTTAAAAAGTTCTTTAAAAATGGCTTAAGGTCATACTCTCATACCCAGATCAAATTCAGAGACAAATAACTTCCATATTAAAAAAAAAAAAATCAGACTTTTTTTGTATGTCTATCTTGTCAGGATGGTGGTTGGAATAGTAGAGAGAGGCAAAGACAAGGGGGAGCACAAGAGTTGGAGGGGGGGGGTGAAAGAGGGGGGAGGAACCCACCCTCTTCTGAAGCATGGCTGCCACCCTAAATCCACCCCCCTTTTTTTCCCTATTTAACAATTTGTAAAGAAAACAGGAAAACAAAAAGAAGCGCAAAGTCGATTCAAGTGAGTTTTATTAACACAGAACAAGCACATAAAAAGAAATACACTTACAAGATGTATGAAATAAAACAGCATATACTCAAATGCACATGGGCAGATGAGAGGGTCACAGAGTCTATGCCGGGATGAAAACTGTCAGTTACCCACAACGCTGGCCACTGTGTATCTTACCGGTAAACCTCCGGCTTCGAACTTCAGTGTTCCACTTAAGCAATAGATAAAATACTCCAATCGGTTGTAAAAACACAGCCTCACCGTGTTTCACCCATTTCACGGACGGGCTTTATCAAGAGGAAAATTTCATATGAAAACATAGGTAACGTTCACCTTTATAAAGGATTAGACAACCAATCAAATGAAGGGGAGCGTACAGGTAAGCACGCATTCGTTTATATTTTGTGTACTATACCTTGAGCATTTTTTATATATATATTTTTATTTTTATTGAGGTTTTTAGCAAAAATTACATTACATATATAATGTGCCACAATTCCGTATAAACAGATATAAAAATAATTTTTGTATCATAATGAGAAAAGTATACAGAACAGTACAAATTGGTAAGAATATAGTCGCGAAGCATAACAATATAGGTACTGACAATACAAGCATATTCCTCTAATGATATAAAAATCAAAGAATGATAGCAAATACAACTGAAACCTCTCTTTATATATTTATAGGAACCCCATAGTGCTATTAGTAGGCCACTTTGAGCCCACACGTTATATCCAGTATTGATGGAGGTAATCTATTCTAGAGTGATATATTAGTTTTATAAACCTCCCAAGTAAGATAGGGGCTACTCATGAACCTATGCAATAAAAACTTGAATAGCTGTAGGTGAAATAACTAGAGTGATATACGTCACTTTTGGACCATGGCACATAGTTTATAAGCTGTAAAAAAGAACAGAAAAAAACACTTCTGTATATAACAAAATTGAGCCACCTTTGGGCATGGTGACTCAATAGACATACACTTATATACACATTACAATGAATCTTTGGGCAGAAATAAGCTCACTGATATTGACTGGACATGAAAGTCTAGGATAAAAAAGAAGCTCAAGTGACCCGAGTGAAAAAGCTCATACTTTAGACATGCTGACATCTTATATTTTCACATTTTGGACCTCTATGTCCCTTATACCGGGCCTAAGGGCAGTTTTTTGGCAGAAAACCAATCCCAATCAAACTGAGGATCTAAGCGTAGGGGAATTGTGGTGACGAATTATACCTTGGCAATTATATGAATTGGTGATATAGCTTCACATGTCCCTTGACATATTAATCTTAGGGATATTTTCAGATCACTATTTTGGCTTGATCTCCTAATGTGCTCTGGATTTCCTAACGCAAGTAAATGGGGCTTAGCATCAAATCGGTTTAAGTCCCCTTTCCCAGCCACTAATAGAAGGACCAACCAAATGCCATAAAAAAATAATCTTTTCATGTAAGCTCCCTCTGAGATCTATAAGACACGTGTATTTATATATAGGTATATTCTACAACAGCACATGGGGCCAACATGCACGAGATATTAATTTTTCCAGGCGATATAAAGCCTTTGGGACTAAGAATGGGCAAATGCTGTGAGAGTTGTGTTCACTATATGGTCTATAAAAGTAACCAACATATATTGTACAGTTGCCCCCATATAGTTGCAATGACAGGTTAATCTAAGTACAAATAAACCCAGAACATAGGTATAAAACAATGCGAACTTAGTGGATCCCTTACTCTTAACAACTGAGTAAGACATTGTATATCTCTGGTCTATTCTAACGAATATCTAACCTTACCAATATGAAGTTGGATAACTGAAGAGACAGAGGGGCATATGTATGAAGGTCTGGCGGACCTGATCCGACACTGCGGATCAGGTCCGCCAGACCTCGCTGAAGGCCTCACAAGAGCTGCTGGTGCAACGCCGCCCCCTGCAGACTTGCGGCCAATCGGCCGCCAGCAGGGGAGTGTCAATCAACCTGATCGTACTCGATCAGGTTGATTTCCGGTGATGTCTGTCCGCCTGTTCAGAGCAGGCGGACAGGTTATGGAGCAGCGGTCTTTGTGACCGCTGCTTCATAACTGCTGTTTCTGGTGAGCCTGCCAGAAACACGGGGCATCAAGCTCCATATGGAGCTTGATACATATGCCCCATAGAGTCCCAAACTGGCAAAGTGTCTTAGTCATAAATCCATACAAGATCAGTCATATAACCTAGTCTCAGATCAGATTTTTCTGAAAACGCTGAACATATTTCACGATCACACATAAAGTTCTATCATGTGATATGGCGATATGGTACCTGTAATGAATCTACCTCACACCAGTTTTGATATCCGTTGTGGCGTGTATACTGCTGCATGTGCACTGCAGCACAAGTGAGTACAGAGGCCGAAGTCTGTTCCGACTGATAGGCCAATGTGCAGCTAACTCCACAAGCTCTCGATTTTTCTACTATGCAGTGACGCTGGTTCTGTAAATTAATCTTCCGCCTGGCCTCTATAAACTCTGAGCCCCAATGTGAGTGCATCTTTCACAATTTGAATCCCACTCAATTTTTTCCATCACAATTTTGTGTGCCTGGACATAGATCCTCTCTGCTCTGCACTCTCAACTACATCCTCAATGTGCACACTGAAAGAACGGGTTGGTATCAGGTTAGTGGCGTCCATCGGGTCCAGACATTCTGATTACCACCGCCGTCTCAGCCACCTCATAACAGAGAGAAAGGTCACCATCTCTGGTGTGGATGTTATATTCATGTGCGCCAAAACATGTAGCTATATAATGGGACAACTGAGAAAAGCGTTCGTCCATAAGAGCGCACAGGTCCTGAAAAGCTGCTGAATGTTGACTTCTATGTCTCTTATGGTTCCAATCTGCATACATCAAAGCAGTACAGTACTACTGCTAACCCCATGTCATGGAGGGGGGTGCAGAGGACTCGTGAAAGGCCACCGCCTAAGGCCTCAGCAGTCCGGATCTGACTCCTGCAATCATGAATACAATAATCCTGGTATCAAAATGTTCATGAGGATGGGAGATATGTAATATCTCTTATTTAGCCAAGGATATGGAAAAAGATCAGCATTAACCGGCAGGTTAGCTTGTTCAGGTCAGGAGCTCCAGATATTTCATCTTAACTTGAACGCTTGCCCAGACACGCCCCACCTTGTGCATTTTAATGTTGTTCATTTTATTTACATTGCCCTGCGTTTATGATGTACCATCAATTTGATTCTGTTTATTTACACATTGCATATGTCTTTCACACTGACTGTAAAATTTAGCTTTAATTTCAACGTAGCTACCTGAAAGTTGTGCTTACCTGTACACTCCCCTTCATTTGATTGGTTGTCTAATCCTTTATAAGGTGAACGTTACCTATGTTTTCATATGAAATTTTCCTCTTGATAAAGCCCGTCCGTGGAACGGGTGAAATGCGTTAAGGCTGTACTTTTACAACCGATTGGAGTATTTTATCTATTGCTTAAGTGGAACACTAAAGTTCAAAGCCGGAGGTTACCCGGTGGGATTCCTCGATGGCCAGCGTTGTGGGTAACTGACAGTTTTCATCCCGGCATAGACTCTGTGACCCTCTCATCTGCCAGTGTGCATTTGAGTATATGCTGTTTTATTTCATACATCTTGTAAGTGTATTTCTTTTGTGTGCTTGTTCTGTGTTAATAAAACTCACTTGAATTGAGGTTTGCGCTCCTTTTTGTTTTTCTATAAATTGCCATTGGCTGAGAGGAGAGGAGCGCAGCGCCAGTGGTGCGGCATCTCGGACACCATACCTCACCACCAAGTGACGTCAATACCCGACAGTACTTAGAAGTCGTGACTACAGACCGTAGTCGAGGAGAGAAACAGTTTTAGCATTGGTGGAGCTGCATCACAAGTAAAATCTTTACTGCCTGAAACTGTCAGAGCCGCATATTGCGGTCCGACTTATTGAGGTACTGTTGCCATACATACTCTTTGATATTGGCCCGATATACTATTTCAATTTCCATTATCTCCAGTATTTGGTTAAAGACTTTATATACACCAAGGACATTTACTATTCATTGTGTGTGTGGCCATTTCATATTTACCTTGTATTTACCTTGCTTTTGCGTGTTCATACTTTGCTCAGGCCCTATCATTTTTTCATGGTCCATGTTCCTTCTACCACTATAAGTTGGAGTTTTAGATTGGAGTTTTGTATATATTTGAGCTGGCGGTTGTAAGCGCAGATCTTTTTTCTGTGTGTTTTAATTTGTAAAGAAGCTTTAAGGTTTTGGTGTCAGATGATGGAAACAGAGGCAATATATAATTTAGATACTTTGGGTGTAAGATAAAATATGTGATTTTCTTTGCTTGCCATATGTAATAATGAGATATATTAATTTGTACAACTACATCAAGCAATATTTGTTACATGAAAAAGTGAGATATATTATTTGTATAATTGTGCCAAGCATGCTTTCATAAGTATTTTCCAGGTGCCTCTTTAATAAAAAACATAATTTATGTAAGAACTTACCTGATAAATTCATTTCTTTCATATTAGCAAGAGTCCATGAGCTAGTGACGTATGGGATATACAATTCCTACCAGGAGGGGCACTAGTTTCCCAAACCTCAAATGCCTATAAATACACCCCTCACCACACCCACAAATCAGTTTAACGAATAGCCAAGAAGTGGGGTGATAAAGAAAAAGTGCGAAAGCATAAAAAATAAGGAATTGGAATAATTGTTGCTTTATACAAAAAAATTCATAACCACCATAAAAAGGTGGGCCTCATGGACTCTTTGCTAATATGAAAGAATGGAATTTATCAGGTAAGTTCTTACATAAATTATGTTTTCTTTCATGTAATTAGCAAGAGTTCCATGAGCTAGTGACGTATGGGATATAAATACCCCAAGAGTGTGGAACTGTCCACGCAAGAGTCACTAGAGAGGGAGGAATAAAATAAAGACAGCCAATTCCGCTGAAAAATAATCCACAACCCAAAAAAGTGAAAACAAATGAATCTAGCACAAACTTACTTCACCACCTCCAAGGGAGGCAAAGTTTGTAAAACTGATTTGTGGGTGTGGTGAGGGGTGTATTTATAGGCATTTTGAGGTTTGGGAAACTTTGCCCCTCCTGGTAGGAATGTATATCCCATACGTCACTAGCTCATGGACTCTTGCTAATTACATGAAAGAAAACAAAAAAGTAATCTGTGTCCTTAAGTTTAGAACGGTGCAAGAGTTCCCAGCTCTACACCTGTTCTCTGACATAGGAACTGCTTATAAATACACAAGATTCATTATCACCAGTGGTTGAATATTCTGATGCTGCTGTATCGGTTGATCCAGCTACAGATTTATGTCTTTCAAAGAGCTGTTGGCATCTGCCTTGTGCCTGGTCATTGCTTCTCTGCTTATCTCCATCACCTTTGAAGTCTGTAATTAATTTGCCACATGGTTTTGACATTGCTCTCACTTTGCCAATATACCTGTTACCTTCCTACCTATTATCCAGCAAAGTCTGCTCTACTCTAGGTACTTATTGGTACAGATGGAGACAAGGGGTGTACAATTTCTTGCCATTAGTTTCAAACTCATCAAATCAACTATATATTACCCATTTGTATTGCAGAGCTTCTGAATGTTTTCATCTGTTGTGTACTAGTAGCAGCAAAGCATAGCTTTAAAGTAAAGCAATCCAACAATCAGGTAAACACTTTAAAATATGTTATGAAGAAAAAATAGTAGAGAAAACAAAAAGATCCGTCATACGTTAAGATTGCCAAATGTATTGATTCAAAACCGTTAAAACAGGATAACAACATCCAGGAAGGATACAGCAACAGCTATATACAAGCAAGCGGTTGTGGGCACTGATGGCTTACGCGTTTCGGCTTAGGAAGCCGTAATCAATAGCCTGTAGTGCTTTAGTGTCACACCTGTTAAAATACACCTTAGTAATTTTCTATTGGATTAAAAGTAAAACAATGCCCACTTACTTGGCCACTTACATTGCATTCAGTATTGACCCCATGTGAACATGGACTAATTAGCATAAAAAAAGACGCACACCTTAAATATATGTTAGAGACGATGATTGATATACAGCTACTCAGGGATTGGCAAGAAAAGTTCCAAGGCAAGAGATAATCACTCACCTAAAATGAGAGAAATATTTACTACAAATTCCTGCATGACGTTTACGGGGTTTAAAGGACAAGATGCTACTTATTCGAAAATAATGACATACAGTACATAGTGTACCATATTGTATACGAGGCACATCACCTAAATACAGTAACAGATAATTTCATAGCCTTATATTACATATCTGATCAGCGGCCATAGAATTGATTAGAAGAATGTAAACCTTTGCTAATAATAATAACTACTCTATTTGATACGTAACACTTATAGGGCTTAAAATATATGTTAATAATCAACATATGAAATTACTATATAAATGCAATAAAACCTGTATCATATTATGTGTAAACTATAAGTAAACTAGTGAAGGTATGGGATAGTGGGAACTAGATATATTAACACCTATTACCTGGTGTTAAATATTATATATAGGGAATTCGAAGTCTCACTTAAAGTGTTACTATGTGTATCTCCAAAATACTACCCACAGTAGGAAACCGTGAGTCTTTGCACAGTACTACTCTAAAGGAACAATATAACCAAGTACTTGGTGAAAAGAAAGCAAGCAGTCTGACAGGCGTTAGAGACAGTAAAAGAAGCCAATACTATTCCCATATATTCATACATCATATTTGTAGTTGAGACCCCTGGGTATCCTTGTGCCCAGTGTAAAAATCCAGTATGCCTCCCTTTTAGCTAGGATTTGTTGATATCACCTCCCCTTTTGGGTTTACAGAAGTTTTCAATAGTACAGAGCCATGAAAAGGGAATTAAGATCTCCTTTGTGAAAGATGCCAAAATGTTGAACAATATACGATTGTATTGTTTTGCAGTCATATAGCATCAGGACACCTTCTTTTTGTGGATTTTATTCATATTATTCATATAATATGTGGCCAATAGAAGTCTATAGTTTGCTATCTGGAACTCATGTGTATGAAGAATAAATAGTCTCCCGAAAGAAAAAGACATAAATTGGAGAAGAAGAAAATTATGGAACAAACACAAATTGCTGTATGATTAGGAACTCTGTATACACAATGTTTTCTTTAAAGGGACAGTAAACTCCAAAATTTGTTATTGTTTAGAAAGATAGATAATCCCTTTATTACCTATTCCCCAGTTTTGCACAGCCAACATGTTTATATTAATATACTTTTAACCTCTGTGATTACCTTTGTATCTAAGCCTCATTTGACAGCCCCTTGATCACATGGCTATTTATTTATAATCTATTGACTTGCATTTTAGCCAATAGTGCAGGGTCATGTACAATCTTCACGGGTGTGAGCCAATATTATCTATATGGCCACATGGATTAGTAGCATGTTGCTTGTAAAAAAGCTAATAAAAATCATGTGACAAGAGGCTGTCTGTAGTGGCTTAGAAACAGGCAGAAATTTAGAGGTTTAAATGTTATAAAGTTTATTATATAACAATGTTGGTAATCTGTGCAAAGCTGGGAATGGGTAGTAAAGGTGTTATTTATCTTTTTAAACAATAACAATGTTGGTGTTGACGGTCCCTTTAATTTTTCCAGAACTCTATGCACCAAATTATTTTTAAACTATTGCTATAGTAATAAACATCTTTACACTGGCCTTGAGGGTCACATTACTTACACATTTAACGGGAATATTTCTATTCTTATAAGATCAAAAAGGGGTGAGATAAGATTTTTTTCACACACACTAAGATCAGGCTCCAGACGTATGTCTAAGTTGAGTGGAACTGACTATGTACATTGAATGTAATTCTATTCTATTTATTTTGATTGTTTTTTTAAGTAGTTTATACAAAAGGAAAAAGATTTCAGATAAGGTAAGCATGTATCAGGTTTAAAATATGTTTTAACTTGTACTGAACCTTTTGCGCATTTTAGTTTACAAAGCATTTTTTTTTAATGTATCTAGTACAGTAACTTGGAATAATTGCTTATTGAGCTCCTATTTTCCTTGAATTTGTTAGTGCTATACTTGAAAGCCAAAGACGGCTGCAACACATTGCAGACTAATGCACTGCAACCATTGCTGGCAGCAAAGGGGTTAAACTACGGTAAAAAAAAAAAGTACCATGCTTCCTGCGAGCAACTGAATTAAAGATACTGATCACACATTGTGGTGTTCTTGTCTGTTCCAACTGAAGGCAATCTTCCAAACATAAGTGACTCCTGCCAGAACAATGGTCTTGAAAGAGGAACAAATAGTTTGATAGAACCACTAAAATTGTTTTTGGACAAAGTTTGGAATGTGCACAAAGAATATTTATTTCTGATGAAAGCTGCAGTTAAAAAACAAAACTCTAGTTAGATGAAGTTTGCCTTCCATACTATTTATAAACTTTGCAAGCACAGTGCAGAATAACACTCAATTTTGTTGAAATCTCATACAAGACCACAAATCAGACCTTCATTTTAAAAAGAATGTAATTAAAAATGAAAGGTTTAAACAATATATTTAAGTAATACTGCATTTTAAAGTGAAATGCACTTGTATTGTATTTTAAAAGTGGTATTAGATTTCCTGCACTCTTTTTTGTATACAAGTTGTGATATAATTATGTACCTCAATTCATATAAACAATTCATTTCATTTTATTTGTGCGGAGCTTCTCAAATGTCTGTAGAGGTGACTAAAAGAGATTTAGACTTTTTTTAATTAATTTATTTATTTTGGTTTCCAACACTGTAGCTGGAGAATTTACAGATAGTTTTGCCAGACTGTCAATGCCTTGTACTTAGATTTATTCAACCCATCTGTAAGACAGCAGAACAGCCCACAATCAGTTTTCTAGATCTCTGTTGCATTTGTGGTTTCACACATTAAACAAAGTATTAAAAAAAAATGCTATTTACCCGCACACCAGATATATAAGTAATTTAAAGAAAGTGAAATCTAAATGACTTCTTATATATCACTGACTTTAACCAGGTTTTCTCTTCATTAGTGTTCAGAAAAAATAGAATTATTTCAATCGGATTGCTAACTCGTAGCCCATAAGTTACGTGGCCCGATGAAGAAATATGAATGAGTGAAATAGTTTTTTTGTACACATTAGAATAAAGGGGAACTGATTATGTGTGGGAAACAAGATGGCCGCAACTCAAAAAGAACCCTCTGAAGCGATGATGAGGAGAAGGTAACAACTAAGGGTACCCTATAACCTGACATAAATATGTTAAAAATTGCCACTAGGTTGCTTTTAATGCAATTCAAAACCTTATCAGTTGAAAACCTGAGTTGATCATTTTTTTCTAACATCTGATACAAACTTGTACTATAACAGCTATAGTAAGTCAGCAAGTTAAAGATTGACTTGCATACCGTAAAACAACACCCATATTTCTGCTAAAGCATATGAATCCCCTGCATCTGTTATCAATGAGGGAATCATGATTAATATTTGATAAATACCTTTATGCAACATTTTAGTTCATCCATAGATCTACCTGTTGATAAATAACTAATTATCACATTTACTAATTGTCCAGCATTTAGATTACTAAGTAAAAATTCAAATTTAAATTCCAAATAACATTAAGTATCTTATGGAACCGAAAAAAAAAACTGCTGCATAGAATTGCAGACACAAAGTTGGACTTATTACCGTAATAAAAATTGACATGGCTCATGCATTTTTTCCTGGCTGCTGCACTCTGTTTCTGACTCACAGTAATTTTTTTTCCTAGTTGAGAATTCTATGCTTTTTGGCTGCCCATCCAAACCAAAAAGCTGACCATACAGAGAAAGAAGAAAAATCCACCCCAGGGCATCCATTTTTATTAACGGGCATACTGTAATAACATCCCATGTGAGCTACTAAAGAACAGCAGGGAAAGTTTAGCTGAAAACCAGAAAAAAAGGAAGAAAAAGCATAGCCAGAGGTTTGCAAGTTTTCCCTTGCTGTTATATTTTTCACAGTAAAAAAGCATGCAGTGACAGAAAGTATTGATTACACACTTAGTATGGGATCAATACATTCTGCAGGCTGAATTCACTGCGAAACATGAACTTTACTTGTACTTTCAAGCTAATTCTCTTGTTTAGTTGTCTTTATTTTTTCTCCTCTTATTTCTCCTCATTTTAGCTTTGTAAAGTTCCTGCCTTCATTTTAACAATACCCTGACATTAGCAAAGGCAGCAGTGTAGTTTTCCACAGTTCTGTTAAAAGGGACATCAAATCATCTTTTTAACAGATGCACAGTATATATTAGCAATGTAAACATTGCATGACAAAAATACATACTTTCTGGTTAATGTGTACTTTGTTTTGCCGTCATCAAGCTTAGTTTATCTCTTTTGAAGTGACTAGTTGGGGACATATGTAAAAAAAAAATGACATCTTACCTCACCTTATGAAAAATGCAGAATAGAAAAAATGCAAAAGGAAGACAACAATTCTGCTTAAACTGATAAAGGACATTAATGTAGTAAAATACGTTATTTTAGCTCTCCCTCTCATCTGAGGTCCAACCAGAAGGCAGACCAATCATAACTACTATAAAAATATGACCCAAATCAGGACTGTCCTAAACAGGGACCTATTTCTCACTGACTTGCTATCTGAATATTCTGTCTACTGCCCCATATAAACCCATCAAGCATAAGCACCATTCCTTTCAAAATGATACCTCACCTGATTGAAATGTTTTTTGAACTGTTGAAAGGTATAGGATTTGCTGCCATATAAGTGTGCATGCAAGTAAAGACCAATTGGAGGACTTTAGTGGTAAGCGGTTGGCAAATAATAAAGGTATATTTAACCACAACATAATTTAAATTATGAAGTGCTCTAACACTTCAGAAAACCTTTATTTTTCAGTCTATACCCCTTTAATTTCAGAAACAAGGCTAGTTTTTGAGAGCACCCCTACTTCCTTTAAGACCTGTTAGCTATCTGAGCACTGAGTTGGGTGCCAATGACCTTTTCTGTTCCTATCTGTTGCAACATACTGTTGGCAGCGCGAATATCAAAACTAAGGATCAACTGAGATAAAACCAGTTGAAAGTTTTTAATAGATTTTGAGTTGTTTTAAATGCAGTTTGAAGCAGTCTGAAATATAATTCCATGCTGTTCGTATTTAGGCTGTATCCTGGCAAAACAGCACATTAAGCAACAGGGGCCCATCCACCTACATCCAAGAATCAGCTTTTGTCTAATGTGTCATTCTACAGGGTAAAAGGTTTATATCGTTTCAAAATTAGAACATTTATGTCTCCCTATTCTTGCAAAGGCAAATACCCATGAAAGATTTTCTCCTGTGGTAAACTGTAAGCTCTTCAGTGCAGGGACTTCGCTTCTCCTTATTAAGGGGACAATATTACTAAAGGTATTTTTTATCATGTATAACACATAAGAGAAAGAGTTACACATGATTAAAAATAGTTTTTTGTGTTTCTTTTTTAATAAGCTAAATTTATTTAAGTTGGAAATACAAGAGGTGAAAGATTGTAACATCCGTAACATCCTCTTTAGTTAAAGGGACACTGAACCCAATTTTTGTTTTGTGATTCAGATAGAGCAATGTAATTTTAAGTAACTTTCTAATTTACTCCTATTATCAATTTTTCTTCGTTCTCTTGCTATCTTTATTTGAAAAAGAAGCATCTAAGCATTTTTCTTGGTTCAGAACTCTGAATAGCACTTTTTTTTTATTGGTGGATGAATTTATCCACCAATCAGCAAGGACACGCCCAGGTTGTTCACCAAAAATGGCCGGCATCTAAACTTACATTCTTGCATTCAAATAACAATACCAAGAGAATAAAGAAAAATTTGATAATAGGAGGTAAATTAGAAAGTTGCTTAAAATTTCATGCTCTTATCTAAATCACAAAAGAAAAAATTGGGGTTCAGTGTCCCTTTAATACAGAGAAAGAAAATCTGAGTATTACGTCCCTTATGTAGATCTGTTTTTGTTGTTTAATGTATATGTATTTCTTGTTACAATGAATCAGTGTCATTATGTATCCCCTACTCATGTACCCAGTGCTAAATAATAAAACCAAATGAGTACTGTCGATTATGGAAAGATATAAACTTTAAAAGGGAGTATTCCCATTTACATTGAATTAACTTAGTCAGTGAATCCTTAGAATTGTATTATTTTTACTAATTATAGGACATTTTTATTTTAAAGAAATACTTAATATGATACTTCCTGGCTATTCATTCCTTTATTTTTCCAATAACATTTCAGGTAAATCTCCTATATATTATACAATAACAATCTTGAGTTAAGCTTTTGTTTATTATTTTTATTAGAAATGCGGTAAGCAAAAATATATATATATAAATACAGAAAATGGCAGAAGCCTAAGGGATATAGCGCTTATAAAAATAAATATATTTTATAGAAAAGTATACAGTTACAACATTTCAACTAGTCTGATACCAAATCATTTAGTGGTGGTACAGATAATGTGCTGCTGTTTGTTTTTGTGGACAACTCTTTAAAGTGGTGATAATGTATCATTGTGAATAAAAAACGATATATCATGAAAAATAAAATTTCTTAATATAGGAGGGTTTGCTTAAAGGGATATGGAAACCCCAACATTTTTTTAATGTCAATGATTCCGATAGAGCATGTGATTTTAAACAATTTTCTAATTTACTTCTATTATCAGTTTTCTTCATTCTCTTGCTATCTTTTGTTGAAAAGCTGGGATGCTTGCTTAGGAGTCGGCTCATTTCTAGAGCACTATATGGCGAGCAGTTTTAAAAAGGAATGTTTATCCATATTCAAGAGCACTAGATGGCAACACAATTTCCTGCTATGTAGTGCTCCAGACACCTACCTAGCAGTCTTCAACACAAAATATTATGGAAAGAGCAAATTTGATAATAGAAGTAAATTGGAAAATTTCAAAGTATTGATTTGATTATTTTTTATGTGAAAAGCTTCTTCATGTGGGTAATATCCTAGTTAGGACCAGTTTAACCTAACACTTGATGTAGCTCAACTGTTCATTTTCCTCTTAACTTAGTACTGTACATATACTTTGTGAAATTACTTATTGAAGAGATAACTTACAATTATTCCAGACGGATTAAAATGGTTAATCAACCTATACTTTGTGTTGTAACAGCAGTATGACAGATAATAGCATAATGCACTTTTGGAGAGTAATTGCTATAAAGGAAGGCTATTGTCACACCCTCTATACAAGGGTACCGTCAAAGTATTTTGGCATATACATAATCAATAGTCAAAGTGATCGCTGTTGTTTATTTTCTTCCATAGTTATCTTTCATGTTTATATAGTTCTTACAGGGCTACACAGCAGCAGTCCATGGGATTCTTCTGGTCGTGGATCTGGTTCTATATTGAAACCTTTCTGTGTCCTCCCCTCCCTTCACCACTGTAACCTTGCAGCTGGTGACCTTAGGAGGAGAAGGTGGGACATCTTGCCGCAAAGGTCCTTTAAGTGGTAGTGGCTGATATGGGTGGGAAACCGATAGTTTTCTTCATTGGGCTGACCTGGGTTCGGGGATATGTTCCTTTAGAAGAGGTGAACAGCATGGCCACATCAGAATAATAAGGAGGGTCATGGCTCTTTAGATAGCCTACACGGGGCATAGATGCATATTCAGCAGGCTCCAGTGGTCCACGTCTTCAAACAGCAAAAAGACATCTATTTAAGGAAGGCATATATCCTAACATACAACTACATTTGACAGAAACATAAATAAATACAGTTGACACTATTTCATTCATGCTGTCAGCAAGTAGAACTAATACTATACAGAAAGTATCTGGAGAAACTTTTACAGTTTGACCTTCAGCACTGGAATATCGGTTACTTACAGTGGCTAACAAGGGAATTGCCATGTATGCTCTCCCCTGCAGGAGATATGGAAATAATCAACCAGTTATTACGACTGCAACAGAGCTGTCTATTCTTCAGTGCTTGAATGCTGTACTCAGGCAAGAGTTAAATAAGTATAAATTTCTCCTTGAATAAAGGGTGAGATGCTATGGTTTAAGTCAGAGTATCTCACCTTTGCTTAATAAGACCACTAAACACAGTAGGATAGCATAATAACATAATGTATAATGCATAGGCAATAAAAAGCACTTAGTTTGAATTTCAAATGAGTAGAAGATTTTGTCTTCCTGGAAAAAAATAGTTTATTTTATATTTTCCTTTCTATTGCATTATGTGACAGCCATGAGCCAATCATAGAATGCAAATACATATAATTCTGTAAATCGTGCACATGCTTAGTAGGAGCCGATGCCTAAAAGGTGTATATATAAAAAGATTGTGCACAATATACATAATGTAAGTGAAATTGGAAAGTTGTTTAAAATTGTGTGCTCCATTACAATCATGAAAGTTTTACATTTTTACTTGACTATCCCTTTAAACTGGATATCCTTATATCTGGGCCTATCTTTGTATTATAAAGATTGGAACTATACACTGGGCTCTGTAGAATGTACAGCCTGCAGAACTTTAAGGCTCAGAATACCCAAGTAGTAAATTCTTCAGTATTACTTACATACAGCAGCAAGACAACACGATAACTGGTGTAAAGGAAAACATATGTTATAAGGCTTTCATCTGGAAAAGTCCCAACTGGTGACAAACACTGTTTAACTGCATGCTATCTGCTTCATAAAAAAATATATTAAAAATCTAAACACAAACAAAAATCCTACACCAGGAAGTAATTTAACCTCTCATCTTAATGACATCATATTTTGGTAGTAGGATAAGGGGACTTTAACGTACTAAGCTCTACACTAAATGCAGTGAAAGACTTACTATTTTTGTCCAGGTAATTATCAACATTTCCACTTACAATTGTTTTTTGTGCAGCCTAAAAGGTTTTGCACATGTATTACAAAAACATGTTAAAGGGATCTAGTTAGGGCTTTAAAGGGTCACAGAACATAGGAATTAAACTTTAATTATTCTTATATTGTATACCATAAAAACAACAACTTTCCAATCCTCAGGAAGATGCACGTCTTGAGCACGATATGGCAATGGGTGTTTGCAACAATGTTTGTACCACTTTATACATGTGTGCAGGGCCGCCACTAGAAATTTTTGGGGCCCCTAGACTTAACCATTGATCAGGGCCCCCCCCCCCCTTGACATGTGCAATTTTTGACCAAGTGACTAAAACGTACATGCACTTTATTCTTAAGTGTCTATTTAAATTAGAAATGTTGTAAAGGTAGTAACATACACACACACAGACACACTCATACACTGAAACACACAAACACACATAAGGATTCACATATAGACACTCTAGCAGACACGCAAAGAAACACACTCAGACACAGACACTCAGCACTTGATTACATTGACCTGACAAGTAATGAGGTAGACTACAGTTTTGTAAAAAAATGAGATTTAGAAAACAAAATATGGAGTTCTGATTATCTTTTTGTAAAGGAAGATGCCAACTAAATGATGACAACAGCATGCAGTGGCTGAAAGGAAGGGCCCTGAACTGCCTAAACAATAATTTAAAGGTTAAATGGTGGATTGGTGACTTCTGTAAAGGTCTCATTAGTCTCAAAGTCTGTAGAAAGTTGTGAATAATCAATAGTAAGGTCAAAACGTACTAAAAAAGAACAGACAATGTGTATATGCATAGTGGTTTAGTGCACACTCAGAAATCCTCTAAAATGCTAATACTTTACTCCTTGTAATAACAATTTCCTTGCTCAATTAGCACTCTGCTGTAGTACCCACTGGTGGCTGCCAAAATATAAAAAAAAAAAAAAAATTTTTTTTTTTTTTTTTTTTTTTTAGTTTTTGCCTCATGGGGGCCCCCTGTCCCATTGGGCCCCTGACAGGAGTCACCCCTGTCACCCCCTGATGGCGGCCCTGCATGTGTGCTTAAGAGACATACACAAGACATCTAGGGGTGCTCTTGTGGAAAGGAGACCAAGAGAAAGATGCAAACTAAAAATGAATAGAAGTAAAATATATATATATATATATATATCCGACTCAAAAAAATTCAACTTTGACTACCATGTACCTTTATTGTTGAAATTTCTCATTTTCACTGTCAGATTGCAGAGGAGAGTGTCACTTTCCTTCTCTGTTCTTGACTTGACATTATAGATCACAAGAGCATTGTTTCAGCAACAGCTGAGATTAGAAATGGAAAGTCTACAAGAGACCTTGGACACAACCAATAAATACTAACTCATCTGTAGACCATTACCATGACAAATACAATTTCATAGATAGGTAAACTCATAGCTCTCAGAAGCAATGTTTAAAATGCCACAAAGGAGCTGACTAAGGGATATTTAGAGGTCTTGGCACAGAATAGAAAAATAGCACAAAAGGTTAGGAAATAAAATACAATAAAATAAAAAGATCCACTATTAAAGGTGGAAGAAAAATAAGCAAGTTAAATAAACCCAACTGTAGCAAAATAATAAGACTATAACATCAGGAAGATTTCATTATATCAGCAAAAAAATAATAATAGCCCTCTACGCATATTTTGCTGCACAAAAATACCCGGTTTTACACTAAAAATGTGTTTATGTTGGGGTCTACAGATAGAAAATCATTACAATAGAAACGTTTTTACTAGAGGCTCTTCTTATGAAATATGTGAATAGTAAAATGTTGACACTGGGTCACTGTGATTTTATATATGAAAATTCAACCTGCAAAAGGACACAGAAACTTCAAGTAGTATTATTATGTAAATGTATACACAAAGGCTACATAATATACTATGGGCACGATTTATCAATCTGCGAGCGGGCAGGATTCACATGTTGTCTGCATTTGTTCGCAGATTGTGGGGCTCATTTGTTCCCCATATTCACTATTAAATTATTTTTCCATGGAAGCAGACATGTTAAAGC
The DNA here is from genome assembly GCF_027579735.1 of Bombina bombina. NCBI lineage: Eukaryota > Metazoa > Chordata > Amphibia > Anura > Bombinatoridae > Bombina > Bombina bombina. The sequence continues at coordinate 538,069,641 of NC_069499.1, forward strand.
CTGCAGATTTCTCTGAAATACCTAGCTACCTTTCACAAGGATGACCAGATGTCCCCGTTTTTAACAGGGTTGTCCCCTTTTTTTTAACACACTGTCCCTTAGTCCCCAGAACTTTTTGAAGACATGTCCCATTTTTTTCATGACTCTTTACTAATTTATTTTTTTATTATTTATGTGCAATGTTTACAGTAGTATTACTTTTATGTCCATCATAGAGCTACAGCATGCAATATCTGCAGCTAATAGCAATTCTGCAGCTGGGGAACTACAGTTCACTGCATGCTGCATTGGTGGACAAGTGTAAAAGGAGGCGGGAGAAGTCTGTGAACCTTTTTGGGGGTGAAAAGAGAGGGGAGTGAGAGCAAAAGAGAGGAGGAGAGAGAACAAAAGAGAGGAGAGAGAGAGCAAAAGAGAGGGGAGAGAGAGCAAAAGAGAGGGGTTAATTGGGAGTCGAGATGGGCAGCTTGTAAGCAAAGAGAATTGATCTGCAGAGAGTGAGCGCAATTGAACATCAGGTATCAGTTGAACATTAGAGATAGAGTTGATCAGCAGAGAAATGATTATATGAGTTGATTGTTAATAACTACTACAGTATCTTATTGTGAAGTGATATCTGTTGTGAGTATTATATTTATATTAGCAGATGTGTTAGGGTGTGTGAGAGCCGGAGGTAGAAGAAACACCTTTCAAAATATAAAATAAAAAGGGTCATAAATCGATGGAGTCTTCTGCCAAACCAACTTAAAAAACCCCAGTTACAACTGGTAGGATTTACAGTTGATAAAACCTGGTATATATACTGTATATATTGTTATCTGTATTTTTTAGCAATGTGGCATGTGAAGTTGTTTATTAATAACAGTGATAAAAGTAGCAGCTATTATTTTCATTCATTATAATTTAAAATAAATGGTTGGAAATGCTACAAACAAAACCTAGTCTAATAATTCATGCTTTTTATTTTGAGTATGTTGCATTTCATTGATGAAGTGTCCCTTTTTTTCTCCTCATATCTCTTCACTCTACACCTTACACTATATTACATATGTTTCTCAAGTTTCCTCCCTCTCTCTCTCTATAAACCTGTTTACTACGCATGTCATGCTGTTCTCCTGAAACCGCATGTATTTATTACTGGCATGACAAATATCATATCTGTATAGTAAGTTAAATTGACATGGGCACCTTTAACAAAAAGGGGCATTTTGCTCTAACTTTAGGACAGATAGAATAACTGTAATTTCTTTGAGTAAATCTGAAACCACCAATGAGTTACAAAATCACTTTTTAGGTCACTGGGTGTTCGTTTCCCTCACTCTGTCAGCTGCTTTATGCTGCACATGCATATCTGTTTATCTTCACATATTGATGCATTCGCATGTCTCTCCTATCTTTCTGTAAGGAACGTGAAGTATAGGATTTGTGTGTCAGCATAAATTACAATATGTGTATTCTGAAGGGCTGCCATATCTACTTGCATGAAGTCAGCATTAGATTTACTACAGACAGAAAATCAATTGTTATGACATGTAGCAGTAAGGATTATGGCACAGCTAATATTACCTGCTGATACCATGTGAGAACCTTATATTAATGTTATACATCAGCCAATGTATGTGCTAGTTGTGTAGACATTATGTACATGTGTAAGCTAATCCCCCTGCCATAAAATACGCCTTGTTTTCTATTACCTTCTTCTCCGCATATATGTTAAGTGGTTTTACCTTTCAATGAATTTCATAGGAGTTTCCTGTCACCTTAGAAAATAACTTAATAAGCAGTCTGCAATGTGTCTGCATCAGTTCAGTCAGCAAGAGGAAATGACCAGTTGGGATCTGATCAGGCTTTACTGTGCCAGGGGATTCTGGCAGAAACTGTATATTTCAATAGTATTACCACAATTAGTTACAAAAAATATTTAATTTAAAAAAAAACAACCCATTCATTGCTCTCCATGTAGGCGTAAATATATATAACTTTTTTTTTTTATATGAAAAAGTCAAGGTAAAGAAAACAAATTTGTGCATGGGGGTAACTGGAACAGAGTAGCAGAAGAAAATGTCTTAAAAAACCTAATAACATGGAACAACCCCCCACCCCCAAATAAATAAATAAGATAGATTACAGTTATCCAAGACAATTAAATACTAATTTCTTATGCTGGGTTAGAAAATATTTAAAGGGACAGTCAAGTCCAAAACAAACTGTCATGTTTCAAATAGGGCATGTCATTTTAAACAACTTTCCAATTTACTTTTATCACCAATTTTGCTTTGTTCTCTTGGTATTCTTAGTTGAAAGTTAAACCTAGGAAGGCTCATATGATAATTTCTAAGCCCGTGAAGGCCACCTCTTATCACATGCTTTTTTATTTGCTTTTCACAACAGGGGAGAGCTAGTTCACGTGAGCCATATAGATAACATTGTGATCATGCCCGTGGCAGACTACACTAATTAGCTAAAATGAAAGTCAGTAGATAATAAATAAAAAGTCATGTGATCAGGGGGCTGTCAGAAGAGGCTTAGATACAAGTTAATCACAGAGGTAAAAAGTATATTAATATAACAGTGTTGGTTATGCAAAACTGGGGAATGGGTAATAAAGGAATTATCTATCTTTTTAATCAACAAAAATTCTGGTGTTGACTGTCCCTTTAAGTTTTGTTGTTTTTTTTCCAATACCCATATAACCCAGTTTAAAATCTAATATCCTATATATATAATATATATATATATATATATATATATATATATATATATATATATATATATATATATATATATAAAATTCATTGCACTATTCTTGTGTATTCAGGGTTCTTATACAAAACATTTATTTAAACAGCCCTGAAAACAGTCCTGAAATATGTATTTTTCATATGTGTCCCTTTTTAAAGCGGCAATATGTTCACCTCTCACATAGTATTAGTGGCAGCGTACATATGGGTGTGTATTTGCAATAATAATAAAGAGCTTGTCTAAAACAACTTGGTTTATGACACTTACTTACTGTTAATTACTCCACTCAAGAAATTATAAATTGTGAGTACAGATTGTGTTTTCTCTTCACCTCCAGTAGTGCATTACAAATTCCATTAGAAGTATTTTTGCAATATGTTTGGTAGCTATAAGTTTTCTTTTGTAATTAAACAGTGGTAGGCAGGTTGTGCTCATCTTACTTCCACCAGTCCAACCTTCTCCAAGTGCTGGATGCAATGTGTGATATCACTATGGGCACTCTGAGCATGGGGTAATAGAAAATGTGCTGCATTTGGCCTACTTTAAGACCAAAAAAGAAAATGTATACACAGGTATATTACTAAATTGCTTCTAATGAAATTTGAAGAGCACTTCATATACACATAAGCACATTATAAATGCATCTTTTATGTCCCGCTAACCCTTCAATGAGGTAAGAAACCATGCAAGTCTCTAGTCCTTGTCACAGGAGCATCTGCTTTAAGGAAAATGGTTACAACTGGGAGTACAGCTGATAGCAAAATGATGAATGTGTAAAATGATGTTATTGCTCACTGTGTGTTGAGATAGGAGGGGTAAGGGGCTTTGTGAGGTGGGGTCACCATTACTTATTTGGGTAGCAGAAGGAATGGCGGCCTTCTTCCTTTCTCCTAACCTTATTGTCTTGTTTGTATGCTTTCCTGTTCATTCTCATCATTAGGGTTAGTTAGCAGTAGGCCTGGCCTTGGAATAGGAAGTGTTGGAGTAATATCATCCAGTTAATACTTTTTACCTCCTGAGCCTATGAGGTAGCCCAGGAGGGGAGGACAGGCTGGGTTCAACAATCACCAATGTAAGTAGAATTTTGTTGTGGAAAGCTTCGTTTGGACCCAGACGTTTTTTTTTTGTTGTGTTGTTAATGCTCTTAAAATTAATCTGATGCTTTCAGCTTTTCTCTCAAACAGGTGCAAGTGTTTTTTTTCTTTTGTGTAAGGGATTATGTTATTGTGTAGGTAGGACCATGGTCAACCACTCCCAAATTAAATAATAATGTCTAAAAATAATTATAAAATAAAATATTTTTAATGGTTGTTGCTATTTTTTATTGGACAAAAACAAAGCTTTGAGTGAAAAAACTAGGCCAGTTTTAGATATCATAAAACATGTTAATTTGTAACACTATTTTTATTAAAAAAAAAAAAAAATTATAGTGAATTTAAGAGGAAATGCATGGTTGCTCTAAGACTTGAAACCAAAAAATTGTTTTATTCTGGACAGGACAACTGTTTTTAAAAATGAATATAATAAAACAAAAATCCTCCTTTCCACGCAACAAAGACAAAAGGACATTAAGATATCTTATGTGAAGTTAAAATACAATAGAATAAAATAAAAGATTTATCTATTAAAATATAAACATAAAAAAGGTTTTTTTCTTCCCCATATGCCGTAACATAAACCTATACTCCAGCACTCTCCACCTGGTTCAGTATATGTGTCTTTCTTAAAATTCAGACACTGTCAAGAGACACACATTATCTTTCCTAAAATTATTCAGTAATTGTCCCTCTGGTATCACTTAGTACAAATGTTTCCTGTCTACAATGAAAGAAAAAAAAAAAGGTAGTGGAGGCAATGCAGGCTGACTTTTGAGCACCAGTTTCCCTATGGAATGGCAACATTGGAAAACAAGTGGGTTATAGAAGACAGACTCTCTCCTGTATATCATGAGATAGACCAGACTTATGTGTTGAAGGAAGAGACAAAAAGCTCCCTCGGAGATAGAAAAAAAAAAACCTCAATGGCATCTGGTACAAGACAACTGGTATCTTTACTCTCACACTTCAGCTTTATACATTTATTCCAATCATCACTCCTTTTGGAAATTATTTCTTTGTTTTATTACTACTGATGCTAAGGGAAATAAATGGAAAAGGATACTCCCTGTATAACAAACGTTTAACTGAAAATCTGTCTGGAATGGTTTTATTTAATGAAGAACATGTTTTAAAACCGGCATTAAAATATTTTATTCTGTTAAACCTATTATGAGTGTGTTTTATCTTTTTTTTGTTTTTTGTTTTTTTGCTGTTATACTTGGGAGGAGAAAGGAAAAACATATATTGAAAATGAAATCTTTTTTTCCCAACTTAAAAAAACCCACAAATCACTTTTTAGATTAGAGACTCTTACTGTTCGTTTTATTTGAAATCTGAATTATTTAAAATAAAGTTTTAATTTTAGTGATAAAGTGACTTATCTAGGCATATAAAACTGATATTTTCCTTTTTCAGCAGTGTATTCATTTTTTTTTAAATATAAACTGAATTAGATAATCAAATCTCAGTGAACTATAATATAGTATTAAAAAATATGTAAATGAGCGATGGAAAATAAGTAATAAAATGATTTGTAAATATAACTGCACTTTACTTAAAGGGACATTCCAGTAAAAATTTAATTACACATAGATAAATTACACCTTTGAATAGAAACATATTTACAATATACATGTATTGGCAAAAATGCTTTTAGTAAAAGTTATCACCGTTTTAGTGTTAACATTTTTTTCTGCACGTGCATGTGAGGTATAGCGAGATATTTTCAGTGCACCAGTATTTTAAATGCTGCAGCTCCTCAGAGCGTCAGTGGGTCTTGTATCATGTCAGCAATTAACAAATGGAATCATTACCAGATGGTACAAGCACCTTAGGCTCTCTGAGCAAGTGCTGTGTTTAAAATGCTGGTGCACGGTGCATACTTAAATACACTTTTGAAACAGCTATAGCTTTTACTAGAAGCATTTTTGCTAATACATGTATATAACAAAAATGCTTTTATTCAAAACTGAAATGCATTCATGTGTATTCCAATTTTGGCTGGAATGTCCCTTTAAAGAAAATAAAAGCTAATAGTATGCTTAGGGCTGTGTTTTGCATTTGTTAATTTCTTGGTTGGAGCGTTGCTTTACATAGGCATTGACATGCACACAGTATACAAGCTTTCATGTTAACCAAGTTTGTGCATAAGAGTGTATTTATGAACGAATCAGCAGCTAAATACATTCCCAGCTGGGCACCTGGGGGTGCTATAGATGTATATTAAGCAGCATTAAAAGAAAAAACTTAATAGTTATTAAAGTTAGATAGTAGCAATTACTATATATGTACTTATTTGTAAGGGTATAAGAATGATTTCTACTAGTGTTTAGTTGTTCAAGCCAAGCAGCTTTGGAATCAATATGAACTATATATCTTATTTTCTGTTATTCTTGTACACATCTATTTAACCATTTAAAGAGATAGTAAACTTGCTTTACTCAACATTGCAATTTGTCATGTTATAGCTCAAGTAAAATTATCTGTGTAAATGAAGACAGCCCAGGAACATGCAAAAATATTAAACATAAAATGGTTTCTTTGTGCTGAGAAGCATCTTTAAAGTGGATGATATTTTTGTTGAGTAGGTAAAGTGTTGGCATAAGGACAGACGACAGAATGTCTTACTAATCGGAATGCATTTAGTGAAGATGGTAGTTACTAGTGCTGTTCCTCAGGGATCAGTTCGGGGCCTTGCTTTCTTTAACATGTTTATCAGTGATATTGGCACACCGCTACAGTAGAAGGTGGGCCAGTTTGAAGATGATACAAAAATGTGTAATAAACCTAATGCTCTGAGGGGGAGTGGATCAAATTAGAAGTGATATAAAAATGGCGGATTAAACAAATCACAAATTCAAAAATACATTTAGTAAAGAAAAATCTAAAAGCTAATAATAACAGGCCTGTGACACTTAAAAAAAGGAACAAGGTTTGGGAATTAATGTTTTGCATCATTTAAAGTTTGGCAAACAATGCAGCAGTGTAGCAAGTAATGCAAGTAGAATACTTGGATGTACAGGAAGATACTGTATGTTAGCAACAACAAAAAGTAAATTTGTAATGACACTTTACAAATCACTAGTTAAAGGGACATTACACCCAACATTTTTCTTTCATGGTTCAGATAGAGAATACAATTTTAAACAACATCCGAATTTACCTCTATTATCTAATTTGCTTCATTCTTTAGATATCCTTTGTTGAAGAAATAGCAATGCACATGGGTAAGCCAATCCCACGAGGCATCTATGTGCAGCCACTATCTAGATATGCTTTTCAGCAAAGGATATCAAGTGAATTAAGCAAATTAGATAATTGAAGTAAATTAGAAAGTTGTTTAAAATTGCATGCTGTTTCTGAATCATGAAATAATTTTTTTGGGGTTTCATGTCCCTTGAAGCCTCATCTTGAGTATTAAAGGGACACAGGTTAAATTAAATTTTCATGATTCAGATACAGCATGTAATTTTAAACAACTTTCCAATTTACTTCCATTAAAAAAAATGTGCACAGTCTTTTATATTTACAATTTTTGAGTCACCAGATCCTACTGAGCATGTGCAAGAATTCACAGACTATACATATATGCATTTGTGATTGGCTGATTGCTATCACATGGTACAAGGGGAGTGGAAATATACATAACTTTAAAATTTGTTATAAAAAAATCTACTACTCATTTGAAGTTCAGACTAAGTGCTATTGCATTGTCTTGTTATCTTGCATTTGTTGATTATGCAAATCTAATGTGTTGACTGGTCCTTTAAATCAAAAAAATAAATGTTAACTTGTAATATCACAAAACAAATATATAACCAATAAAGAAAAAATGTGATAAAGCACTGGTAAGGATTTGTAAAACACAAAGCCGACTGTAGAATCACCACAGTCCAACAGTCCAATCAGATCCGACATACGTTTCACCGGTCGTAGCCAGCTTTTTCAAGCTTGAATAAGCTGGCTACGACTGGTGAAACGTATGTCAGATCTGATTGGACTGTTGGGACTCTGATGTCACAAGGAGGGTTGGGACTTTGAAATTTACACTCTGCAGCTGTCTGTGAACGCCGTGTTTGGTGATTCTACAGTTGGCTTTGTGTTTTACAATTCTTCCATTATCCTGAGTGATTTTACTGGAGTAATAAATTGCTTTTACTTAGTTTGATGTCCCTTGATCCATCTATACTTTAACACATGAGCCGTTTTACTGAGAGCTAAGTTATAGCTCCCAAGTGTGTGAGTAGATACTTCCGCCTCTTTTTTTATATAATCTGTGTATACAAGACTTCACTATTTGTTGTTATTTCCTTTTCTTCCAAGGATTTTAACTTCTGGATTTCTGAAGATCACATATCCTTACCAGTGCATTATCACATTTTTTCTTTATTGCTCATATTGAGTATTGTGTAGAGCAGAATTACATAAACAAAGTGGAATCTACTAAAAATTGTATACGATATAAAAAAACTAAGAAAGATTTAATGATCTAAATATTTATAGTTTAGAAGAGAGAAGGGAGAATGGTGGAATGATAGAAACTATTAATGGCCAGATTACAAGTGGAGTGCTATTTAACACTCTTGCTTGAGCGTTAACTGCTCTAGAAGTAAGCTACTTATGCTTATCGTGTTGCGCTCATATTATGTGTTGAATGTAAACTGTTTTCACTCTCACGCTAACCCTACAAGTGCAAATATTGAAGTTAAAATATAGATATATATTTTACAAAAAAATACATCAGATTTGTATAGAAATATATATTTCAAAATAAAAAGAAAGTTTTATTCTGTGTGAAAAACATTGGAATATAAAATATTCATAACTACCTTTGGGTTAGCGAGAAAGCGACAAGTGTTAGGTTTTTGTCAGTTTGCGCTCTCCATTGATGAAGTCTATGGGGAGAAGAAGTTAACGTGGTCACAATATCCAAAACCCTGAAGTTTGCGTACGTCGGGTTTTTGCTTGCGGAAAAAATTACTTTCAACTTGTAATATGCACGATAAGTTTAATTTCAGCTGTATTAGAGCTTGGGCAGTAGCACTAAATACCGCTCCACTTGTAATCTAGCCCATAGTGTCAAGTAAAAAATAGCAGAAATACCAAACACACTTTATCAAGAAGAAGAAAAGCAAGCAGGAAGAAGAAAGCTTTTGTAAAGTAAATATATGTAATAAGAAAAAAAAAAAGCAACCAAAAATAACTATATTTATCTCCAAATTGCCAAGGAGAGTGGAGACATCAGTGGCTTAAAAGAAAATAATAAACCTAAAATGCAGGGAATGTGAGCTAAGATCTAGTGCATCTGATGATGTGTCTGCACTGCAGAAAAGGGAATTATATTGCTTTATTTTCATTGTTACTGAATGAGTCCTAAAACGAGACAACAGTTCTGCACTCAAGTAGGGTATTCCTTGGACACTCTGTGAGGAATAACTCTCCCAACATGAGGTGGTTACACTTGTACCTCTTAGAATAAAACAGATGTTTCTTGATATCTTAGCATCTCAAACACACCCTGCACTGATTATCCTACATTAGCGGCTGAAGGGCTTTATTTTTCCACTCTCTTGCTTTATCAACAAAACTCCCAAGTATCAGATAAAGTTAACCAATGCAATCTCTCTCTTGGACACATGCTGTGCATTGAGCACTGTGTTTGGAATTCCATCTGTGTCAGATTTCACCCCATCAAGCAAAACTGTACCTAGAGTTTGGATATAAGAAGCTGGGTTTTTAAGCAGAAATGTATGATTGTCACATATTTTACTTCATCCAAAATTATATTTTATGGTCTAGACACTGTATGCCTGAACTAGCAATACTATTGTCATAATATTTTTTATGTGCCCATGGTACCTTTATTTCAAATATTAAACATTAAAAGATACATTTATTTTAAAGCCATTATAAAGATTAGCATAAGACAATTTAAAACCAAGCAAGATGGTGGTAGGTAGCCAGATGCCGAGAGCCAGCAACATTGCCACCGTGGGGACCAGTGCCATAAATTCACCCCTGATCTACAGCATATGTACATGGTTTACAAAGACACAGTAAACACTTTGAGATTGTAATATAAAATGTCTTATTGTGTGTAGCTAAAAAGTCAAACAAACAAACTTTGCCATATTCTGTATTTTCCTCCCATTTTTGACAGTAAAGCCAAAATTAATCTTTCATGATTCAGATAGTTCATGCAATTTTAAATTTCTAATTTCCTTCTATTATCAAATATGCTTTGTTCTCTTGATATCCTGTTGTTGTTAAAGGGAGAGAAAACACCTTGAGATTATAATATAAAATGTTAAATTATGTATAGTAAATCAACTCTGCGTTATACTTTCATAATTTATTTTGCCCCCTTTCCATGTAATGTAGCTTTGAAAATTGTGGCTTCTTTAAATCTCAGACCTGGAAAAGCACTCTGCAGACTTCTCACCATGAACATAGCTACATATATTTCCCTAATTGGCTTTGCAAGATAACAACTGCAAAACAATTCACTTTATACTGCAAAATATGAACGTGGCTAGCATTGTTGTCTGCAATCTAAAGCCTTGATTGGCTCCTCCAAATAAGGTAAATCATGGATGGAGTTTGGCTATTTAGAAACAAATCCTGCAAACACAATGTCAATCTGATTTAAGCTGTACTAAAGCAAGAAAACAGACATATTATCCCTTTAAGGATAACTAGGTAGGCCCAGGAGCAGCAATGTACTACTGGGTACTGACTGCTGATTGGTGGCTGCCCATATGTACTCACCCAATAAGTTTTGCTAGCTACCAGTAGTGCATTGCTGCTCCTTCAATAAAGGATACCAACAGAATAAAGCAATATTATAAAAGTAAATCGGAAAGTTGTTTAAAATGGTATGCTCTATCTGAATCATGAAAGATATATTTTGGGTTCCAGTTCTGAGAACTGACAGAGCACGTGGACAGTCTAGACCCAATACTTATTCTTACTGATTGTTACAAAACAGACAATATCCTACAATGGGTTCTACATCTATACGCTTGTAAAAAGTACATTCAACTTTTACATAATCATCGTTTGTCAGCAGTGGAAAACGACTGATAAGCACCGCCCACAGCTTTCTTCTTGACCAGATAGACGTTTTCTTGTATGACAGTTTAGCAGTGCACGTTTAATATTTTTCAGTCAGCTATTTCAAATTGCACATGCACAAATCAGCGTGTGAGAGTAGGAAAATGTATTCAAGAGTCAATCGTGATTGGAGAAACTTAATACACCAAAATATACACATGCAATAGGTAAAAGGAGCAGCTTGGCGGACATTTTCAACTCCTAACAAACAATGTATATGTTTTATATACTTCTTACAAGCTTATAGATGTGAGTCCAGTTGCAGGATGCTTCTCTGGTATGTAACAGTAAGTAATCAAAATGATGTATTCGTCTAGACTGTCCCTTTAACCTTGTACCATATCTATCTAGCTATCTATCCCTAATTGACTTCAGCAGAGATGATAATGTAAGAACTATAAAATAAGGGAATGTTTGCTAACATAATGAACGTGGCCTGACTCAAGTAGCAAGCCCTGATTGGCTCCTACAAAAAAATGCAAGTAGTAGGTGAAGTTTGGCTTTTAGCAAGGAGATAACGTATTCAAAACATTTTCAAAAGCACTCAGTATGTTAGTTTATTACAAGCAGAAGAATCTTGTAATTACAAGGCTGTTTACCTATATTTTCACTCCAGTCTGTTTGTTTGTAGCTTGTGATTGTTTTACTAAGCTGAAAAGGAGTTAGACTATGGATAGCATCTTTATTTCTATATTTAAAGAATCATACAACTACAAAAAATTATTTCAAGATTCAGACAGAACATACAATTTGAAATAACTTTCCAGATTACTTCTATTATTTAATTTGCTTTGTTCTTTTGGTCTCATTTGTTGAAAAGAATACCTAGGTAGAAGCAGCAATGCACTACTGGGAAATAGCTGCTGATTGGTGACTGCACATATATACCTTTTGTCACTGGTCCACCCAATGTCTTCAGCTTCCTGTAGCACATTACTGCTCCTACAACAAATGATATCAAAGGAATTCTGGAGAGGTTAAAAGTCATCACACAGACATTATTAAACAGCAACTTAAATTAAATTGGTGTAGGTATATAAAGTGTTTACTTATCAGAGAGTTTGTCGAATTTATGGTTACAGGGCCCAGCTAACTACAGATTAGCTTCCACCTCCTTTGACAGTGGCCCAGAGCTGCACTCAAAAAACATTCACTTTTAGAAATGCAGTAAAATATTAACACTTGCACACAAAAAAATATATTCATAAGTAACCTAAGAAAAGAATAGACTCTCCTCTTAGGTGTTGCAGCCCACAGCTATGGACATCACCAAAATTGAGTGCCAACGGTGAAAGGATGAATATCTGTCTGTGGGCAAAAATAATAATATATAATGTATAACATTGGTTATTAATAGGCCTTAGTGCAGATGCAGAATATTTTCTTATGCTATAATTGCACTATATTGGAGGTATCACAGACATCTAAAAAAAAGAATAGATTTGTTCTCTTGCATGTACTCAAAGGGTTTTCCAGAACAAATAAATATACTAAATAAATAAATAAAGGTTGAAAACCTTTCTTACAAGAATAAAACTAAACAAATGTCAACCCCCCTGAGCAAATGTCTATGAAATACCAATCTGAAAAGTGGGTTCCTTATTTTAGACGAGTGTTTGTTGTGCGTCCTGTAAATAAAAGCTAGCTCTATATATATTTGCACTTGTTTTCATTTTCATGGTATGTGTAATGCATAGAAATGACACAACTGTATACAGCTTTGTGAGCTGTATCAGCATTTACAGGTATCTCACAATTTACAGTTAAAAAATGTAATTGTCATGAGAAGATTATAAGATGTTAGAAATAAGGCCTTCACTTTTATATTAAAGCATAAAAACTGTGAATTAGATGGAGTGCTTGGCTAACCTAAACTAGAGTCTTTGAATTCCATTGCTCAAGTGTCCATGGATATTTAAGATATCCCTACTTGAATTTACATTGTCTGAATTACAATGGCTGACTTACCTGTAAACACAGCAAGGAAATAACTGAAACTTGGCCTGCTATGGGTACTTAAGCACAGGTATTGAAAAACAGGTCAACTGGAATTTCTAATTTCTTTGTAAACCTAAATCCCCAGTTCACTTAGTCTTATGCACATGACTTTTTTCACTGGTATATTTCCTATTAGTTGGTTGTCATTATTTTTTTACTTACTATCTGTGGCAAAATGAATTCCCATGAAATAAAGAAATAAAAATCTTTATTTTTTTAGCCAATTTTAAACAAAATTTGTAAACAATTTTATACATTCCAGCAGGTAAACTAGATCAAAATTGGGGACTAAATTGGAGAGTATATTAGCACACTAATATTACACTTCCAGATGTGGCTCAGCATGGCAGGGTCTGGGGTATAGGTTTTCTGAACTTCTTTCATTTCCCCTCATCTTCTACACTTCAGTTATTTTGTGATATAGCAAAGTGTTGTGTACAAAATAGGTGGCAGAAAAATAAAAGGGCAAACGGTAACATACACCTGGAGTTTACAGGCAAGCAGCAAATATGCTTTTCTTTCAGACTGCTTTGTATTCAAATTAGAGAAACTGTTGTATGCTGATAAAAGGATCTAACACATATTTCTGATGCCATTCTACAAAGGTGTGTGTGGGTGGGTGCATAAGAGACAAGATCAAAGAACAAAAAGAGAGAGTCTCCAACAACAACATCTCTTGTGGAACCATTAACTGTGATTATTTAGAGGGAGGAGAACTGACAAACACTTGTGAACAATATTAGTAGTTCTCTATTGTTTCATTGTAAATGACTAATACAGGGGCTATTTAAATCCATTAGGAGACGTGTAGAAAGTGGCTCATGGTTTCTCATGGTTTTCAAATCTGTGACCATTCCAATGGTGAACCATTACAAAATCAAGTTATCCAGTGGTTTCTGATCACATTAACAATACAGTACTTTGAATTGTCAGAATTCCACACCAGTATTCCATTCAAACAGAAAACTCCTTTGCGGGACAATTTTCTGTTTTATTTATTTTTTAATACAAAGTTTAAAATATAGCAATCAATAAAATTATAAAACTTGCACTCAGATACATTTTTATAGTAAAAATGTTAATTTATATTTGATATGAAGTGCTTAGACATTAACAATGATAATATTAAGTAAACTACACCATAAACTGATATTAATTATTAAAGGGACATTTTCTGCTTCAGACAGAACATATATATATATATATATATATATATATATATATATATATATATATATATATATATATCATTTTTTTCATGTGTCAAATATAAGGGAAATAATAAATATGATCATAGGCAGAATCATTTGATATTATTTCTCGATCAACAAATTAAACAATTTGGGTTTCTTAGTGTTTCTGAATATATAATGCTGCTGTATATTTAACATAACCATTGTACTGTATAAACAATACCATATTAATTAGTTTTATTAAAGAGTTACCAGACCAGTAATTGGTCCAGTCTGGGACCAGTGTGAAAATGTCATGCAAGTGTCACAGGAACATCTCAACAGAAAGCAAACTATTGAAACTGCTGAGCTGGTTTATTCTAAACCTAATAAAGTTGCTAATGTCTAGTTAGTTAGATGTCCTTTCTGAGGAGTCCAGCCATTGTTCCATTGTTCTATTAAAAAGTGAGACTGACCCTACTATGTCATACAGGGCATCAATCTGACACAGACAAGGGGCCTTTACTCCATGGTACCATTCCATGGAAAGCACCACTATGTAAGTAAATATTAGCAATCAGTTGTAGAGTCTTGATGAGGTGTGAACAAAGCACAAAGTTTTTTTTTCTTTATTTACACTGACCATGCTGTGTTCTGAAGTCCATGTTGTATTTATCCAATTACTGCACAAGATGGGACAGTCCCAAAACCAAGGAGGGAAATCGGAGAACTGTGTTTAAAATACTTATATATAACACTGTTATCCCTCTATACTTTGGTTGTTTACTTTAATTAAAGCGGCTCTTATCTCTGCACTTAAAAAAACAAACAACAATATAGATTTACCTGCTGATAGTTAAAGAAACAAATCTATAGGAGATCATGTGGTGGTAAAAAACAGAAACCATTAATATAAAATTAGAATTAATTTGTAAACATGTGTAAAGCATCTTTAGTACCTGGAAAAAAGAAAACATATGGATCGAAAAATCCTGAACAAACGTTATAATTTACCTCCATTATTAAATTGTGCATGTTTTTCTATATGCACACTTTTTGAGGCACTGGCATCATATACATTGTGTGTTTTTATATATATATATATATATATATATATATATATATATATATATATATATATATATATATGTATATATATATATATATATATATATATATATATATATATATATATATATAAATTCACTTCATGGCCAAAAGTATGTGAAAACATGGCCAAAAGTATGTGAAAACCCCTACTAATTACTGAATTTAGTTGTTTCAGACACACCAATTGCTAACAAGTGCGTAAAATCAAGCACATACCCAATACATCTCCATACACAAACATAGGTGGTACTGAAGAGCTAAGAGACATTAAAAGTAGCACTGTCCTAGAATGCCACTTTCAGAAGTTTCTGTCCTACTAGATCTGCCCTGGTCAACTTAAGTGCATATTATTGTGAAGTGGAAGTGTCTAGGAGCAACAACAACAACCCAGCATGAGGTGGTGAACAACACAAACTCACAGAGTTGGGTCACAGAGTGCTGAAGCATGTAAAACTTGTCTATCATGTGTTGCATCACTCATTACTGAGTTCCAAACTGCCTCTGGAAGCAACATCATCACAAGAACTGTGTGTTGGGAGCTTCATGACATGGCAGCTGTACACAAGCCTCAACTTAACATATGCAATGCCAAGCTTTAGCTAGAGTGGTGTAAAGCATGCTGCCAATGGACTCTGCAGCAGCTGAAATATGTTCTCTGGAGTGATTAATCACTTTTCACTATCTGCCAGTCTGAAGAAAGGAGCTTTGTCTGGTGAATGCCAGGAAAATGCTACCTACCAGAATTCATATTGCCTACTGTAACATTTAGTGGGGGAGGGATAATGGTCTGAGACTGTTTGGGATAGGTGCATTAGTTTCACTGAAGGATCAGCTAAATGCTATAGAATATAAATACATTTCAGACAACTGGGTGCCTCCAACTTTGTGGCAACAGTTGGAGGAAGGCCCTCTCCTGTTCCAGCATGACTGTGCCCCTGTTCACACAGTGAGGTTCATAAAGACCTGGTCTGAAGAGCTTGGTGTAGAGGAATTAAAGTGACTTGCACAGATTCATGACCTCAACCCCATTGAACACCTCTGGGATGAATTAAAATGTCTATTGCAAGTCAAACCTTCTCATTCAACATTAATGCCTGACCTCACACATGCTTTTTTGGCTGTATAGGCACAACGTCCCATGGACAAACCTCAAACTCTTGTGGAAAACTCTGCTAAAACAGTTGTGGCTGTTATACCAACAAAGGCAGACCAACACCATAGTAATGCCCATGCTTTCATGTTTTCTATCTATCTATCTATTGGGTACTTGTAAAGTGCAAACTAATCACCCGTGAGGGTCTCGAGGCGCTTTTAGTTCTTCTTGTTAATTAAAGTTTGCTGCAGTAGCACAGCATATTATACAGTAGATGTTTATGATAAACATGATAGATATTTGTCATAATGCTATTTTATTTTAGACAACAACTGTCTAATTATGGTTTAGACTTTATAGTAAATGTAGCTCTGCTACTGAAAATCAAATCTCACACATGGGGCTCCATTTATCATTGTAATTCTTCCACATTTACGCCTATAAATACGCAGTCGGAATTGTTCTCCTATTTATCAAAGCAAAATACGGCAAAAAATAAGCAAATACAACCGCAAAATTCTCCCACTCTATTCTCTCTCGCCTAGGCGCACATGTGTGCCAAAGAAAGTACAAAAAAGCAATTTTTTGGTCGTATTTTTAAAAATAAACCTCACTAATTGCCGAAATTCAGATTTATCATTATTTTGCGCCTTAGGAGAACCTAAAATTCTCCTACAAATACGACCATGAAAGTTCTCCAAAACGACTGTGGAGAACATTGAATTTACTCCACTTTTTTCACAAAAGAAGATGGAATATTTCTTAATTTTGGCAGCTATAAGAATGAAATATGAATCAATGATGTACATTTTCTTTTGATAATACATTTTTAAATCAATGAATGTGAACATAATTTTTTTTTAATTTTATGCTTTATAATAAATATATTATTTGAAAATAAAAATTTGGTGTCCTATTAATTTCTATTAGTGAAGTAAGACAAGCTTATCAGTCTAAAGCTAACAATAAATGATATGGTATATGATATAAATGGTAGAAATGTGATACATGTCCATAGTTATTAACATATTCTGGGTCACCACTGACATTTTTGCATATCTATAGGAGTCATAAGTACTGCAGGGGGTGTGGAAGAAGATAAAGGTGTTATTGTTTAAAACATCAGTTTTTATTATTAAAATTGTAGCATGTGTAAAAAATATAAAGCTTTCTTACACATGACTAAAACCAAAAAATGCATTTATTGATTCAATTACATGCATTCAGTTACATGTTGTGTCATAATTTAAAAAGAAAATAATGATATATTTATTTTATTACATTAAAATTAAATTAGGTTTGTATTTAAATCATAAAATACACAGTTAAGGGTGGTTTAAGCAAGTTTGGTTTCAATTAAAAAAAAAAAAGTTAGTCAGGTTCTAACAAAAATCGAATCTATTTGGGAGTATTTCTAATGATAAGGCGCATATATAATACTATAATAGAGAGATTTATCATTAATCCGCCGCATCTCGCCTTTGTAAATTGGCGTTAAAATACTACAGTTGTTATGATAAATATGGGCGAACATGTGCGCCTCTTCAAAGGCGAGCTGCGGAGAACTGATAGTCGCATTTTAAGAATGAATGATAAATGGAGCGCATGGTAACAAATCTGCCTTTATGAGTGATGTAAAGAGTAATCAGATCATATATAACATTTCTTCCCTCTATTCATGGAAGGTAAACAACAATATTGCCTTCTCACACCCACTCTGTCCTGAGTGATGCTATCAGATCATGTAATCCTCAAGTGCCTATGTTTATGTTAGTGTAATTGTCATACTATCACCTCCCGCACCAGGCCCAGCCCATTCATTTATAATGTTGGAATTCTACAAGTGTGATGTAAGTCAGCTCCATTCCTCCAGTGGGTGGGTAATGAGACAAAGATATAGCTGTGTACAATTAAGAAACACTGCCGCCCACGTACATCCACTGAAGATTTAGTAAATTAATGCACATACTGTGGATTTATGCCTCCAGGTATACAATTAGCCGTCATTCTTTATGTTGAGATATAACTGGCAATGAACGCAACAATGTCAGTTCTGGCACAGAATAAAGGAGAGTCTCACAGATCTAACCAAACAATATCATCTTTGTCATTCTCACCATATAATTGTACGAGGGAAAACATTTATTTTGTATATAATTTAAGGATTGTGTCCCGAAGTGCTAATCTAGAGCCTAAATAATTTACTAGTAGTTTATCAGTGTGACCATAGTAGTCCAGAAACATAGTTTCAATATATCCCCTCACGTGAAGCGTACATACCATATCATAAGATCCCAGTACGGTCCAAAGCCAGTCTAATATTGGTCAAAACATGCAAATTACCTTCAAGTGGTGTGAACTTTTTTTTGTTTTTTTGTTAAATGTTTATTATTTAAAGGAACATTACAGTTATTTTGTATATGTCCAGAGTTTATAAAAGCAAACTAAGAACTGAGTTTATAAAAGCAAACTAAGAGCTGGTATGGAAAAGATTTTCAATATATGCTCTTCTAGACATTGGCACTAACTACCAATATTTTACGGTTAATTTGCAAAGCTTAAAAATATATACCATTAAAGGTTGCATGAAAATAAATAAACTTTAATGATTCTGAAAGAACAAATCAATTTTTTTTAAAACTTTTTAATTTTTTTCTATCATCAAATTGACTTCACTCTCTTTGTTGAAAAGCATACCCAATATGCTCAGGGGCAGCAATTCACAACTGGGAGCTAGCTGCTGTTTAGTGCCTACACACATATACCGCTTGTCATTGCCTCACCAGATGTGTTCAGCTATGTCCCAGAAGTGCATTGATGTTCTGCAGCTGACTTTAGTTATCTGTATAAACCTGTTACAGGGGGTTAAACACATAGTTATATGCAGGCAATAGTGCTATAATAAAATGCTTTAAAGGGATATGAAACACAGACATTTTCTTGTGTGATTCAGACAGAGCTAACAATTTTTAAAAAGTTTTCAGTTTACATCTATAATCAAATTTGCTTTGTTCCCATAGCATTTGTTGTTGAAGAGATATCTCAGCAGCAATACTTGACAGGAAATAGTGCTGCTATCTAGTGCTCTTGCAATGGATAACCCTCTTGCAAAACTGCTGCCATATAGTGCTCCAGATATGTGCATGCTCCAGAGCTTACAGCCCTGTTTTGTTTAAAATTGCATGCTCTATCTGACTCATGAAAGAAAAAAAATTGGGTTTCATGTCCTTTTAACACTTTAGGGATATGTCTTATTGCGGATTGATGCCCCTTGAAATATTTTGTCTCAAACTAAATTGTAACTAAAAGATAGAAATAGATTATTATGCAGTTAGTGGTATATTACATGGCTCTCCAACCAACAACAGTAAAACTAAACACTGTATGTAATATTAGAGTCAATAAATTAGACACTGTTCACATAGTCCGTTCAGTTTGACTGTATTCATATCTCTTTTATTATAATAATCATTTAAATCCCTATACATTCAGGGTACCAGGCAATGAATCGTCTGCTATATATTCAATATATAATACATATATTTTTGCTTGAAGGTGCTCCAGGGACAAAGCTTCCATCTGTCTTGGACTTGAATGCAAAATCAGAGACCAGAATACTCTTAACTTTGGACTGTAGCATACATGATCCGAACTGCATGGAAACCTAGTTTGTCAAATTCACTGCTTGTATGTATGATTATAATATGAAAGCTTAAGGCTCATTATAACGTTGATCATCAGAAGGACCTTAATGCAAAAATGACATGCTCTAATTTCTTACAGTATATGATTTGGCATTACTGACCCTAGATAACTATTTTAAACACATATGTAAAGTCCCACTCACATGACAAGTCAGCCAATCAGGAGGGGCAGTTGCACAACCCTGCCAATTGCAGTCTTGAACTGGAGCTGCACACCTTGCAACTCCCAAGCAGTACTTTACCTATATATTTAACCCCCTTTGTGGGAGTTAGAAACATATATAAAATCCTGGTCTGGAGCTTTAAGGCTTGTAAAAGTGACATCACACAACCACAGCAATCAGCAGTTTTGTCCAGATAGAAGCGAACGTGAATAGTTTGAAGGGAAAAAAATAATTAAGTTTATTTTTAGAGTGGTGCATTTGTTTTGTTATAAATGCAAATTCGTAACAAAAAATGGATACTCCATTTAGTTTTACCAAAATAAATATCCGAATCAATGCAACAATGAAATTTTAAAAAATTGAATTGTCAGAATTCGTTTTCTTTAAATAACCTTTAAAGGGACAGTCTAGTCCAAACTAAACTTTCATGATTCAGATAGGACATGAAATTTTAAACAACTTTCCAATTGACTTTTATCATTACATTTGCTTTTGTTCCCTTGGGGGTATTTTTCAAAAGCTAAACCTAGGTAGGCTCAAACTGATTTCTAAACAGTTGAAAACCACCTCTTAGCTCAGAGCATTTTGAAAGTTTTTTACAGTTAGACAGTACTAGTGCATGTGTGTCATATAGATAACATTGTGCTCATTTCCGAAGCGTTATTTAGGAATCTGCACAGGGCTAAACTGCATGTCTGTCAAAAGCACTGAGATAAGGGGGCAGTCTGCAGAGGCTTAGATACAAGGTAATCACAGAGGTAAAACGTATATTAATATAACAGTGTTGGTTATGCAAAACTGGGGAATAGGTAATAAAGGAAATATCTATCTATTTAAACAATACAAATTTTGGTGTAGACTGTCCCTTTAAGGGGTTAAACAATTACTTTAAGCGCGTTGGAGAGCTGTGCTAACCTGATCGTCCGCTTCACAGCCCACTTTAATATGAGGCTTAGTTCGGCAGTGCAGGGCCTGTACTGAAGAACCTTCTGCTCAGGCCCTGGTAGCCGCTGCGCTAATGGTAAACAAAAAGCTAAACGTGAACTTTTTCACCTGTAGCTTAACAGTTACATTTAATAAACAAACATAAATGTGATATGAATATTCAATATTTGTTTAGTTTACAACAAAATGAATACCGAATAGTGCAGCCACCGAATATTTAGAGAAATTCATTTCCTGGAGTATTTGTTACTAAAGATTTGGATGAACCGAATTTTTGGCTATGCACCTCTCAAATTATTATTATATATATATATATATATATATATATTTTTTTTTTAAATAAGCACATTTTAGAAAAAAAATGTTAATAAGAGCACACTTATAAAAGTATACTTCTAAACAAAAAAAATCAAAACAAGAAATTATTAGCTTTGACATACAGTATGTGATTATTTTTTTATCAATTTTGCTTGATGATGATACTTAGGTAGGTAGTGTGCATGGTCTGGAGAAAAGTTTGTCAGGAAACACTGTTGCTGTATTGTGCTCTTGCAAATTTATAACATTGTTACTGTATAAATGGGCATGCTCCTGAGTCTACCTACCTGCTTTTCAACAAAGGATACCAAGAGAATGAAATAAATATGAAAATAAAAACACATTGAAAAGGTGTTAACAACCTAGTATATAGGATAAAAAATTTTTTTACAGAAGAAATGATGCACTGAATATTAAAAATAAATACAATAAATATATATACTGTGTGTGTATATATATATATATATATATATATATATATATATATATACATACATACATACATAGTCATACACATACACTTAGGTGATAGAAAACATAAAGGAAGAAATAAATGTAGGTGTTTAAAATTGATGTGAAATGACAGAAAAGGCCAAACAGACACAACAAATCTTTCTATAACGTTTCTGGTTGTTTTAGGTCGGGCAGACAAAACATGTCAGTTTCACCTTGCAGCCCCATCTACCCAGAGCAGTGTGAAATGTCACCCAGTTGTGATACTGGCTATCTCACAAAGCAATTAGTAAAGTCTCTCTTAACATTGGTGCATAGTGAAGAGATCCAGCTGTGTAAAAACGTAAATGTACACCCGGAATCTCCTCACCTTTTCCTCTAGGGATAATCCATACACATTCCCAACTTTCTGCAGCTTAAAGACATATCTTGTTACCTTATCAGTGAATGTGCATAGTACGTGCTAATACCGTACACACAAGACAGGAGGATAGAATGCAGCAGCAACCAGCATACATCTACAACTTTGTGTATTGCAATAGATGAGTTTACAAAGAAATATATAGTTTTAATGCTACTAATTAAAGGAACAGTGTATTGTGATTTTTTCTCCCCTTTAATGTGTTCCTAATGAGCCATTGTATCTGCTTGAGTGTAATAAATTGGTATACAAATCACTCCTTTACCCTTATTTTGTCACATAAAATAGCTGATTTTGCCTGTTGTATCTCCACATATTCTAAAAATGTCAGCACTTAATAATATAATAGTCGAAAAATGACATTCTCTAAGAGCATGTAATTTTACGACTATCTATCCAATCAGCAGTGCTAGTCGCATGACTCAGATGTGCAACTTGCCTTGCTGATTGGATCAATGGCGGGTTCCACTCGGGACAAGCAGCACAGCGTGGATCTGAGGGCACTTTGCTGTTTAACCCCTTTGTGGGGTTGTAAAAATACATGTTCTAATGGATTAGAGCATGTATTTTTTTGACTATTACATCCTTTTAAGTACTGGTAATATAAAACCTATGCTCCCAGTGGGGGGTAGGACACAGGTACTAAAATGTTCCATCCAATGTTCTAAGTATCGATCTTTGAGTATAAAGTGAAAGGTAAAATAAGTAGGACTTTGTGTAACTCTCTAGAGAAATAAGAAAATGAAGTCTTATCTCCTTGCAAGCTAACTCAATTTGATTGGGTTGTGGTTTCAAAAACAGCTATTTCATATATAAAAAATAAAAGAGCAATTTCCCATACATTTTAAACTCTGCACCTGGCATAACAAGTCAATGAAAAACAATTTTACAATACACCGTCCCTTTAACTATGGGTTGCTTTAACAAAGTATATCTTAAATCGGATTCATTTAACCTATGTTCAAACATAAAGAAAATATATTCACACGCAAATAAAGTCACCTCAAAGAAAAATAAAGGTAACAGTTTTTATTATAAAAACATACTTTACTTTACTTTCCTGGGACACACATCTCAAAAAAACCTACGGAATGTAGTTCATCTTCCTTCTTTTTTTTTTGCTGTGGCCAATTGTGGGACAAATATAAATAAGTTCCTACACATATCAACCAACCATGTGCAGCATGTAGCATTATCAGGGTTCTGCATCCACAGAATCCACTCCAGCCTCTCTGAGGAAGTGGAACATTTTACATTTTCACAGTTAAATCACAGGAAAAGCAGACGAAAAAAAGGATGAATGTGCATTGCAAAGTTTTTAAATTATGCATAATGAAACATTTTGGGCTAGATTATGAGTACAATTGTTTGAGAGCAAGCGATATCAGGTTTTTCGCATTTGTTTGCTCGCAAGTTAAATTATGCTCGTATTACACGTTGAAAGTAAATGCGAACGTGTGAGAGCAATCACGACCTCAGAGCTCTGGTTAACTGTTTCGCTAAACTAAAAAGTTGCACAAAACACATCAAAAATACATTACAAAGTACAGTTACACTTATAATAAAACCATCTAATAAAAATTATTTTAAAAAAATGATTGCACAAAAAAATTATAAGGGTTCAAAGATATGAGATCTTAGGTGTTAGAAAGAAAAAGGCAGGCAAAGGGCTTTAACATTGACATACATACAAACACATGTCTAAAGGATTTATATGTATGTGAGATAAAAGGCGAGTTTAAAATCCTCCACTATGCACAAAATATAGAAAAAATAACTCATTGTGTAATTCATTAACAAATCTAGACAGGCCCAGAGGCTTGTTTTCCCACAGAAAACCTCTGAATTACATTGTTTCCAATGCAGCAAAGGATTCTGGGTAAGAAGTAAAAAGGTGTGTCGTGTACTTAATTTGCATATCTTACCCAGAATCCTTTGCTGCATTGGAAACAATGTAATTCAGAGGTTTTCTGTGGGAAAACCTCTGAACCTTCTAACCTTCTACCAGCTGATGAGTGGCAATAACCACGAAAAACAGTCTGTCCTGGGATGGTTATGAATCACGGCACTAACCCTAGCTAAGTTTATAAGCTGTGTGAACAGCGATACTTTGGCGTAAAGGGAACCTGCTGAAAAGCAGACTGAAGTAAAAAGGTATGTCATTGTGTACTTAATTTGCATATCTTACCCAGAATCCTTTGCTGCATTGGAAACAATGTAATTCAGAGGTTTTCTGTGGGAAAACAAGCCTCTGGGCCTGTCTAGATTTGTTAATGAATTACACAATGAGTTATTTTTTCTGTATTTTGTGCGTAGTGGAGGATTTTAAACTAGCCTTTTATCTCCCCCTAATTTAAAATGTTGTTATATATATATATATATATAAGTGCATTGGAGCCCTTTCCAGTTAAGTAGATGAAAACATGTAAAAGCATATTTCTGCAATATTCATTTTAAGTAAAGTGTTATACTGTGCAATTTACTGTAAATATTTGACATTCCAATGCTCTACATATAGCAGAATTTGTTATATGTATTTCTAAATAGTTATTCCTACATATGTCTGTATCTATCTATCTATCTATCTATCTATCTATCTATATCTATATATATATATATATATATATATATATATATACAACAGCAATTTAAAATATGGGGAGGCGAAAAGTGAGTTTAAAATCCTCCACTAAATCCAAAATGTAGAGAAAATAACAATGAGTTATTTTTTATATATATATATATATATATATACTGTATCAAAATACTATCTGATTTATGTAGAAATATGTATTTATGAATAATTAGAACATATTCTGCTATGTGAAAAACATTGGAATGTGAAATATTCATATTTTCATGTCAGGTTAGCACAAGAGTGTTTTTTTTTTTTCCTCCATTGACTTCTATGGGGGAATAGGTAATTGTACGCACAATATTGTAAGTTCTGCTTTTTGCGCACCTCGGGTTAGAGCTCGATCAATAACTTTTTGCTTTCAACTCATAATACAAGCGCAACCCGATGTGCTATTAGTGGCAGGAAGGTATTTAGCAATCTATTTTTTTTTTATCCTTGACCTCAACAAAGTTACTTTACTTCAACTTTGTATTTTTACAGCTTAATGTGGTTATAATATAATGTGAACACTTCTATATAATTTTCTTGCTAGTCTTTTGTGGAAAGTCAAATTACTTTTCCAATTCCAATTCAATGAAGACCACAACCTAATGCTTAAAATCTGCAGACTTTTTGTGCACATACACATTATGAAGCTGCATTTTAGATGTGTTTTTGGGTAAATCTATCATTGCATGACTAGTGACAAACTTGTGAGATGAAAATGAATGGTTAGAATAACTTTATTGATTTAGAATTGTAGTCACACAATACTCAGGAACATGAAGCAACAGAAGACTGTCTTATAACAAATAAGGGTTATTGTTGATTTATTGATATTGTTATTACTTTTCATTAGCACAGTCTGTAACTTAATATAGAAAAAAAAAACCATATGATGACACCAAGCTTGTAGATATAAACTAATTTTGAGCTGTGGCTGTAGTGTGTGCTTTGGTATATCAAATGAACAGCCCTGACAGAAGGAAGTTAGCTCTTTGAAAGACGCTATTTGTACACAGTGTCACCTGCATTTGAATTTTATTAAACCTACATATAGACAACAGTGCAAATTCAACTGATACTGACACCATGCATGTTTCATTCTAATGATTTATTGCATATGCATGCTAGGTCGTAACCAGGGACTGTGCAGTACCTTATGTGGCTACTGCTGGAATATGTGTTGCAAGAAGGTATATTTGAGGCCAGCTGATCTCTGTTATTGGAGCAAATATGCAGTTATTCCACAAAACACTCCATATTTACCATATACAACCACTAGGAAGTTTGGGGTGGGCTGATGGACCATGGGATTTCCTGCCTAACTAAAAACTACTAGTGCTCCCCTGCAAATGGGGGGGGGGGGGGGTGACAGTCAAGATCCATCTCTGGCACAGATGTATACTGTAATCTGAAATTACTAGTTCACAACCACTAAACACCTAATTTTCAGGGTTTTTTTTTTATATTTAAAGATAAAAAGATAGATTTAGTTACAAAGTTGTCAACATCAAAATGATTAGAGTGTCTAGGGCGACGTTAGTTATTAGGGAATCAGGTTGGGGGTTGATCTTAGGTTAAGTGCTAGAGATAGGGTTAGTCCCTTGATGTCAGAGAGACAATCAATACATGTTTATAACACAATGAGCTGCAGGTAACAAGTTAACTTTCCATTGGGTTAACACACTTAAAGCATGAACCAGTGTTAGTTTCTGTCTAGGAAAAAAAAGTTAGAATGGTACGATTTTCTTCTTTTTTTTCCATCTAAAATTATCAGCCTCCATTTTAGATCTCAGTCTAAATAAAGTTTATTGGAAATTGACTGGAGAAATTCCAGATGATTTTAAGTATAGAATCAAGTTGCAAATATAGAAAAAACACAGAGCAGAAAGGAAATAAAGGCTGGGAATGATTGAACTGAATTACCACTTCAGCAGATGATTTCTCTTACTGGAAGCATGAAAAAATATGAGTCTATCCTACAAACATCCAGCTAAAGTCAGTGTTAGCCATTGTGTTGGCTACTTCCCAAGCTAATGTGGCTCTGTGTGTATGAAGTGCAATATTTAATTACAACTGACATGTGGTTTCAGTATGATGGAAAACTTTGTATGACTACAGTTTGTGTTTTGCCAACCTTAAGAAATGATTGTAACATGGCAGTGCTGGGATTATAACCTATGGAATATCCAGACATGCCTTACACTTGTACAGCTACACACCAACCAGTTCATCTTGGGTGGCCAATGCCCATTACAGACTTATTGTCTGTAATCAAACCAGACAAGTAGGTGGCCAGTAATATATGCTGGATCATCTGTATTATGCAGTCAAATAACAGTGCCACATAGTAGCAGCATAACCTACTAATATATCTGTAAGTTTGAGCGTGTGTGTGTGTGTATATATATATATATATATATATATCTGTAAGTTTGAGCGTGTGTGTGTGTGTATATATATATATATATATATATATATACTGTATATGATACATTTATGTATGTTTTGCACATACTTTTTGAATTGCATTTTAATAGGAAATATGGGCAAATTTACATTCTTCAATCATGTCATTAAAGGAAAGAGATGAGGGGAGTGTCGTTATGTCTATACCGAGAGCAGTATATGTGTATAGATAAGTCTGTATATCATAGATAATACCATTTTTGGAGAATAGTTTATATAAATATTGGACAGAAGTTTCAAAGAACAAAATATCAACCACAATCAAAAAATGTTTCTGGTTTTAATAGGTCTGCAAGTTATTTAAAAACTCTTAATAAAGTGAGATTCAAGTGCAAACTCTTCTGGGGAGAAAAAAATCTGCTTCATTTTTTTTGTTTGTTAACTCTGAGATCTAGAAGATAAAAGCTGCTGATCTCTGAGAATTTGATTGGTCACTTGATCATTAATCAAGCACATGCACAAAACACACTTACCAATAAGAAGCTGTATGTGTTCCTAGATTTATACCATAAGCAATTAAATTGGGACAATTTCTGAGGTTAAAAAAGAGAAATTTCTTTACAGAAAATATAATTTATCTGTGTAGTTTGAAAGTTTACTGCTCTCCCCAGCTGCTTTTTAAACAATACAAACATCATTGTCCATCGATGCACATGTCTTGTTGGGTGGTGACAGCACTTGCTATGCCATGCACTATAAACTGTTGTTATGTAGACCCTTTAACAAAACAGCTGTGTTTTTTAGGGTTATCAGAGTTTCTTATTTACTGGATACAACACATTATTTACCAGTACAATGTGCATCTTACATTTCATGTCTCCTGGAGCATTTATTGGGGTTGATTTATTATGATGCAGGCGGACATTATCTGCTTTAATGCAGACAGCCACAAACATTTTGTGTGAAATGCTTGTGCAATACCGCTCACTGCACATTCGCGGCCAATCGGCCTCTATCAGGGGGTGTCAATCAACTCAATCATATCCAAACGGGCAGATTGTTGTCTGCCGCCTCAGAGGTGGCAGACGAGTTAAGGAGCAGCGGTCTTATGACCGCTGCTTCTTAACTTACATTTCCGGCTAGCCAGGAAAGTATGGGGGTAGATAGCAGCATCCGCTGCTTGGTAAATCTACCCGAAAATCTCTACTGAAATATGTACTCCAAATCCCCAGTCCCTCTGGGAAGGGAAAAGCACAGTTTTGCCAGGGTATATTACAGCAAATAAAGGAAAACATAAGAATTCACATTTAATTTTGTGTGTAATGTCCCTTTAATATTATGCAACTTTGTATTCCAAAATGTGATTTCATATAAAATGATGAATACATAATTACTCGTGGGAAAATATCATTTTTATAACAATGTGGTAAGTTACTGAATGTTTCAACAAAAAAACTATTTAGTTGAACTCACTTAAACGACCACTAAATACAGTAGAATTGCATAATTAACAAGCACATAATAAAAAAACTATGCAATAATTTAAAAAAGATTAGATTTTTTATTTATGACAAATGTAACCCCCCCCCATTTGCCGGCGCCTTGAATCATGTGACAGCCATCAGCCAATCACAGACAAGTATATGTATACCCTGTGAACTTGTGCACATGCTCAGTAGGAGTTGGTGCCTCAGAAAATGTATATATAAAAATAATGCACAAAATATGTTAATAGAAGTAAATTGGAAAGCCTCTTAAAACAGCAAGCTCTATCAGATTCATGAAAGTTTAATTTTGACTTTAGTGTCCCTTTAACACTCACTATTAATTTAACAATATAGTATGCAAGAACATATTTTAGTGAAATTTGTACTTCAGAACTTAAAGGGACATGAAACCCCAATTTT
This sequence comes from Bombina bombina, assembly GCF_027579735.1. NCBI lineage: Eukaryota > Metazoa > Chordata > Amphibia > Anura > Bombinatoridae > Bombina > Bombina bombina. The sequence continues at coordinate 538,098,904 of NC_069499.1, forward strand.
GTTTTTCAGGATTTAGGTAGAACATACAATTTTAAACAACTTTCCAGTTTACTTCTATTAGCAAATTTGCATCATTCACTTGGTATGCTTAGTTGAAAGAGAAGCATTGCACTACTGCTTTCTAACTAAACATATGGGTAAACCAATGACAATCGGTATATATATATATGCAGCCACCAATCAGCAGCTAGAACCTAGGTTCTTTGCTACTCCTGAGCTTTCCTAGCTAAACCTTTCAACAAAAGGATACCAAGAGAAGGAAGCAAATTAAATGATAGAAGTAAATTGGAAAGTTGTTTAAAACGGTATGTTCTATCTGAATCATAAAAGAAAAAATGTGGGTTTCATGTCCCTTTAACAACATTTAAAAGACAAAAATTAACCTCTCAAGTGTACATAACACCTCTCATATACATTATACAACTTCTAAGGAAAAACTCTAAGTACTTTTACACTGTGGCATTGTCAGTCTTTTTTTTTTAAAGCATCTCTCTAGGGTCTAAATACACAAATGTTTTTACTTTACATTTAATGCATTTCTACACCACTAGCTTTTGGCATTGACACTTTTACCTGACTAATTTAGTGTTCTATAGTGTGAAATAAAAACAGTTTGGAACGATTAACTTAATACATTCCATACATTCATTCTATAGCATATGGACCAACTTCTCATCTGCAAGTGCTCAAAATATGCTGAGGTTAGAATGCTTAAATATTGTCTTATTTTTCTTTTATGACACTATAAAAAACATATATATATTTTATTTTGGGGGGAGGGGGGGGGGAGAAGCAAAACATATTTAACAATGTGAGACAAATGTTTAATGTAAACCATATGAAGACCTATGAGTAAAAGAACTACAGACACTATAGGCCTGAACATTGAATATAGTGTTGGAGATCCATTAAAATATGGGCAATGCTAACAATGTCTCATTTATACCTGAGAATTAATAATTTAGCTTGACAACTTTGTTGCTTTCAATTTAAAAAAAAAAAAATACTAACCATAAAATATCACTCACAATCTAAAGATTGGTGCTATTAGTATAAAGTGTCTGCATTTTAATATTATTTCAAATTTAGAAGTTTCTGCAAAAACACAACCATGTTAATTAAAGTATGCCTGTAAAAAAGAAACTTATAAATGCTGGCTGTGGTAACCCTGTGACTTCTTTACTTTATGTTAGATTAAAAGTATAATTATAGGACCACTAAATAAAGTAGTATTGAATAACTGACAAATACACATTAGAAACATAATGCAATAGCACTTAGTTTTGAATTTGAAATAAGCAGTAGAATATCTTCTGGCAAATTTCAGAGTTAATGTAACCTTCCCTCCCTTTGTATCATGTGACAGCCATCAGCCAATCACAAAATGCATATATGAATAAACTGTGCACTTTTGTTATGCTTAGTAGGAGCTGTAAAGTGTGCATGTAAAAAGAATGTGCACATTTTTATAATGAAAGTGCTTTATCTGGATCAAGAAACATTCATTTTAACTTTAGTGTCCATTTGAATTAAAATTTGTATAGATTAATCATCGGACAATTAAATCTATAAGTCCCAATACTAAGACATATGAAGCCAGGAACATTAATGCCAGAGTTTACAATCCTAATCAAAAGTTATAAAACATGGAAATTCGAGAAGAAATTGTATTAAATTATATCATTAAAGGGAGATTATACCCTAAATTGTTTTACGCTTTAATTTTTCCCCAATTATCCATTTTACCTGCTGGAGTGTATTACATTGTTTACATGTATGTCCTATACCTATATATTAACTTTTTAAGTAGCTGATTTTGCCTATAGTATCCCCACCTACACTGAAAGTTTCTATATGTACGGGAATAGTCTAGTAAAAATTAAACTTTCACGATTCAGATAGAGCATGCAATTTTAAACAACTTTCAAATTTACTTCTATCATCGATTGTTCTTCGTTCTCTTGGTATCTTTGTTTGGAAAAGCAAGAATGTAAGCTTAGGAGCCAGCCCATTTTTGGTTCAGAACCTGGGTAGCGCTTACTGATTGGTGCCTAAATGTAGCCACCAAACAGCATGCGCTGCCTTTAAATGAACACTAAAACCAAAATTTTTCTTTCGTAATTCAGGAAGAGAATACAATTTTTAACAACATTCCAATTTATTTTCATTATCTAATTTGCTTCATTCTTTAGATATCCTTTGTTGAAGAACTAGCAATGCACAAGGGAGAGCCAGTCATGTGAGGCATCTATGTGCAGTCACCAATCAGCAGCTACTGAGCCTATCTAGATATGCTTTTCAGCAAAGGATATCAAGAGAATTAAGTAAATCAAATAATAGAAGTAAATTAGAAAGTTGTTTAAAATTGCATGATCTTTCTAAATCATGAAATAAAATAATTGGGTTTCATGTTCCTTTTAGTATAGCCTATAGAAAAGCTGTGTAAGCATAACTAGCAGAAGAAATTACACTCTCAGTGAGGTTTAGGAGAGGTAAGCAATGAAATGTTAAAGGGACAGTCAAGTCCCAAAAAAACTTTAATGATTCAAATAGGGCATGTAATTTTAAACAACTTTACAATTTACTTTTATCACCAATTTTGCTTTGTTCTCTTGGTATTCTTAGTTGAAAGCTAAACCTAGGAGATTCATATGCTAATTTCTTACACCTTGAAGACCTCCTCTAATCTAAATGCATTTTTATAGTTTTTCACCATTAGAGGACATTAGTTCACGTTTTTCCTATAGATAACATTGAGCTCTTGCACATGAATTTACCATGGAGTCAGCTCTGATTGGCTAAAGTGCAAGTCTGTCAAAAGAACTGAAATAAGGGGGCAGTCTGCTGAGGCTTAGATACAAGGTAATTACAGAGGTAAAACGTGTATAATTATAACTGTGTTGGTTATGCAAAACTGGGGAGTTGGTAATTAAGGGATTATCTACTTTTTAAAACAACAAAAATTCTGGTGTTGACTTCCCTTTAAAGGGACATAAAACAAGTTGGGATAGAGACAAAATATAATAATTTGTACTTTAATTACTTTACCTGCAAATGTATACTGCAGTACCTCACCATTAACCCTCCGCCCACAAATCAGTGCAACAGTACTCTGCAGGATGGTTTGGGATCAACTGGATAAGTTAGCACAGTAGAAAGCAACAATTCACTCCTTCAATACGCATAGAAAGCAAAACTTTATTCAATACATTTTAAAAACATAAAAAGGAAGCTACAAAACGTACATAGCGGGTGCAGCACTAGGGATTAAACATTTCGGCTGTCTAGCCATAATCATAGCCTGCTAGTTCTGTGCTTTACACTCAAATTTAAAAACACACAGAAAAAGCTGATTGGCTCTACTGCAATTAATTAAAAGAAAACATACGCCCACCAAGTTCACTATTTCTTGGCTGACTACATGTAGGAGGAAAAACATAAAGGTGATTAGAGAGAGACTACAAGGTGTGTATACTTAAACACCTATTGTGAAAATTTATTCAGCAAAAGAACGATTAATTAAACCAAAACAGAGAGAAATGTATACTAGTCCAGCTAAAGCACAGAAAAAAGTAAAAAGTATGTGGGTCTTACGTCACGTGACATGAGATCAAGAATAGGAGAGCATTTGTCCACCATCAATATAGACAAAGCAACAACACCATTGGTCCAACATTTTTCCAAAACTCACAATGGCAACCTAAATACATTCAGATGGTGTGCCATAGAGAAAGTGATGCTACCAAAGTGGGGCGGCAATTTAGATCAGCTTCTAGTCAAAAGGGTAATCTACTGGATTTTCAAGCTAGACACCAGAGTGTCCCGTGGACTTAATTCCAAATATGACATGATTAACTATTGGGAGTAGATTAATTACTGGGTCTCTTGACATTCTGATGTAACTATACATAAACTTCCCAGTGGAGTATTCCCCCCCCCCCCCTCTTGTATGGATATCTAGTTTCATCACTAAATTGTTGGGAATTATATATTCCATAAGTACTTGGGCCACTTAGGTATCCTCTGATTTCACCAATAGTGTGGAGCCTCCATCCCAACGTTATAGGTTAAGCTATGCCATGTCATGTTATTGTATTTACTCTTATTGGTGTTTATAATGGGTAGTAATCCTGTTTTTCCATATATATTTTGAGGCTGGTTTTGGTAATTCACTTTAACATGTATACACTCCCCCTAGTTCTCCCCTAGTAGGACTATAGGTTGATAATTTACATATTCCCTATAGGGATACTTAATAACAATATATTTAATAGATATTTGAAGTGTTTTACTATTGCGGGATATTAATGAATGTATGCTGCGTCATTATCCATATGGACAGTAGTTGTAGGCAGCGTATGCTCAGGTTTCACACCAAATAAGTGCCCTATTTACTTTTTTCTGTACTTTAGTTGGACTAGTATACATTTCTCTCTTTTTTGGGTTAATTAAAGGGACAGTCAACACCAGAATTTTTGTTGTTTAAAAAGATAGATAATCCCTTTATTACCCATTCCCCAGTTTTGCATAACCAACACTGTTATATTAATACACTTTTACTTCTGTGACTAACTTGTATCTAAGCATCTTCTGACCGCCCCTAATCACATGACTTTTAGTTATTATCTATTGATTTGCATTTTAGCCAATTAGTGCAGTGTCTGCCACTAGCCACGGGCCTGATCACAATGCTATCTATATGGCCTACATGAGCTAGCTCTCCCCTGCTGTGAAAAGCAAATAAAATAGAGGCGGCCTTCAAGGGCTTAGAAATTATCATATGTACCTTCCTAGGTTTGCTTTCAACTAGAATACCAAGAGAACAAAGCAAAATTGTTGATAAAAGTAAATTGGAAAGTTGTTTAAAATTACATGCCCTATTTGAAAAATGAAAGTTTTTTTTGGACTTGACTGTCCCTTTAATCCTTCTTTTGCTAAATACATTTTCACAATAGGTGTTTAAGTATACACACCTTGTAGTCTCTCTCTAATCACCTTTATGTTTTTCCTCTTACATGAAGTCAGCCATGAAATAGTTAACTTGGTGGGCGTATTTTTTTCTTTTAATTAATTGCAGTAGAGCCAATCAGCTTTTTCTGTGTTTTTTTAAATTTGAGTGTAAAGCCAGGCTATGATTATGGCTAGACAGCCAAAACGCGTAATCCCTAGTGCTGCGCCCGCTATGTACATGTTTTGGAGCTTCCTTTTTTTGTTTTTAAAACGTATCGAATAAAGTTTTGCTTTTTATGCATATTGAAGGAGTGGATCGTTGCTTTCTACTATGCTCCCGGCTTCAGCACCATATAAACCAATATCGGGACTACAACTCGCACAAACACTGCTACTGAGAATGTCTTCATTAACATTTTGTAATGGTCAAGGGTGGAAATGCATACTGTAGACTTCTCAAGGCTAACCCTGCTATGTAGCTTTCTCTAATTGGCTTTAGCAAATAAGAATGACAAAACAATGCACATTACACTTAATGACCGTGGCTACCCTTGTCTTCTGTTAAGCCCGGCTCTTCCAAAAAAAAGGCAAGTGAAGGGTGCAATTTGGCTATTGAAAAACAGTAGCAGGAAGATGTTATTTTCTAGCAAGACAGCAGACATATCATGTAATTACAAGGGGTTTAGTGTTCCTATAAGGGGCAGGAAAAAGGTAAAATTTGTCAACACTTTATTACAAACATAGACAATTTACTTAAAATTTTCATAAATTTTGGTCACTGATGGTGCCAAAAACTTATAAATGTAAAATAATTTGTTCATGTAAACCAAAATTACAAGGTCAGTCCAATTAATTTGTCAGTTGCTATGGTGTTTTTTTAACCAAAGGTAATAATCTAATCTTTCAATAACTGAACATTTTATCTGTCTGACAGTCAACAGGTTAAACGTTCTTACTGACCAAATATTTGAATTATTTATGTTTGCTATATAGCAATGTTTATTGACAGGAAACCACAATACTAGAAGGGCATTATTTCTGTGGTACACACTTTTAACTACTATATTAATGATGTAAATAAGACTGGCTTTAGCTGAGCAACATTAGTTGAAATCACTAATCTAACAAATAATTCACTGGGTCACATTTACACAAATTCTCTGTTCAGTTTATAAAGTAAAACTTAACCCACAATATTGCATTTTAAAGTCATGGCTACTATTGGTGTATTGAGTAATATCTATATATATAGCTATATAACAATATTGTTTTTTTTTTTTTTTGTTTAATAACAAGAAGAAGAAGAACACCACCTCCTATTAACATTTTTAGGACTCAAAAGCTATTACTCCTATTTAATCACAAAGAAAATAATTTACTGTGGACCAAATTTACTTATTAATAAGAGTCAGGGGGCTGTTTTCCCACAGATGGCTAAACACAGTGGGGAATGATAATTAATAGCTCCTCCTGTGACCTGTCTCACCAGAGTCTTAGTTATTTTATGGAGTCTACTCACTAGAGAATGGAGTGATGTTTTAAATTGTATCCTGTGATTCTGCTACTACTGAGGATTCTGGGTAATCACATGAAAATTACATTCAAAATGCCCCATATTTCAGTTTGAAATCTAATATTTTTAGTTGCATTGTAAGCTAGTGAGCCTTGTAGTGTAAATAAAAACTATACCAAAAAGGTTAATAGTTATTAGAGACTAAATTTTAAAAATGCTAAGGTATATTTGAAACACTGCAGTCCTCTGTTAGTAAATCCTGCCCATTGTCCAGAGATCATTACTAGTATAGCCATCACCATTAAAAGTAGATTGAATAATGTGTGTCTAATGAACAAAATAACATTGCTGGTGAATGTTTATATGGGTTGTCAAAAAGGCACATGAAAAAAAAGAAAAATACAGATGATTTCAGAGTATATAATGATTCTGCACAGTGCATTTCAAATTCAATTTTGATGTCCCTTTAACACATTTGATAGCCAAGAGATTGATGTATTTGTCCCAACCACCCTTTGGGTAAACCAGTATTTTGACAAACTGCATGTAAATCTTCTGTTTACCACTTTAAATCATTCACACTTTTCTAGTATTTCAATTTCACTGAAAATGATGCTTCCCTACTGAAATGTTATAAATCTCTTCAACTTTATAGATGCTGAATTGCCTTAGCTGCCATTATTAGTAATGAAGATCTAGTCTAAATATTTCCAAACTTTGGTTTTATTAAAGAACTTTGAAAGTCTACTATTTACCTATACCTACAGGCTGATCTCATAGACAACTTTAGCCTATATTAAATATTATATATATAATATGTATATATATATATATATATATATATATATATATATATATATATATATATATATAGATATATATTTATAGATATATATTTATATATGTTGTGCCAGCACCCCTAGTTTAATAAATGTCACAGTTATATATACCGAGATAAAATATTGTGTATCCTATATAAGAACACACTTCTCAGTATAGTGCACGGATAAGGGTGTTTAATTAATATGCAATTGAACAAGAATAAAAAGACCCTTATTTGTCCAGCACCCAACTATGTCAGGAAAAATAATATATTAGACAAAGAAAGATTTCTGAGTCAATAAATCACTTACTCTCTAAAAATGCGTGATTAATTGGTTTATATGTCAGTATCAGCAATACAATAATTCATAAGCATGACCCCCAAATATAAAGCTCAAAGTCCACAACCCGGGTTGTTAATAAAGATTAGTAAGTTAGTCCGTTAATTTACCGGTATTGAATAGATTCAAATGCCTCAGTTTGGCATATTTGTAATCCCAAAATGGAAATCAACGTTGATGCAGGAGCAGCACCAAATTATTTGCAACACTAACACAGCAGGTGTAACTTTTGTCTTCGCACTCTCAATGCAGATTTGTAACTGTATCACTTTCAGCAAAATGGCAACTTTTCCATACCACATTTAACTCACTGTGACAGCTTTATATAGCATGTAGAGACATAGTAAACAAGTACCTGCTTCCTCTGTGTTATGATAGCGAAATGTTGTGGTGCATGCACAGCCGGAAGAAGCCCGAATGGAACCCGGGTGAAACGCGCGTAGCTGCTTGTTTGTTTGGTTGGAGCGGTGCAACAGCTGAGCACCGTCCAACAGCAGATTCCCCAAGAAAGTCACACTTCAGCTGAAAGTTAAGGCGTGCGGATGCACTGAAAGAGCCGAAAAACTGCGGAGGAAAAAGCAAAGGTGATCACTCCAAACCCGGTCTTTGTTGAAACAGTTGGAAGCAACGAGCAGGTAGATATGGCACCACGACATTTCGCTATCATAACACCGAGGAAGCAGATACTTGTTTACTATGTCTCTACATGCTATATAAAGCTGTCACAGTGAGTTAAATGTGGTATGGAAAAGTTGCCATTTTGCTGAAAGTGATACAGTTACAAATCTGCATTGAGAGTGCGAAGACAAAAGTTACACCTGCTGTGTTAGTGTTGCAAATAATTTGGTGCTGCTCCTGCATCAACGTTGATTTCCATTTTGGGATTACAAATATGCCAAACTGAGGCATTTGAATCTATTCAATACCGGTAAATTAACGGACTAACTTACTAATCTTTATTAACAACCCGGGTTGTGGACTTTGAGCTTTATATTTGGGGGTCATGCTTATGAATTATTGTATTGCTGATACTGATATATAAACCAATTAATCACACATTTTTAGAGAGTAAGTGATTTATTGACTCAGAAATCTTTCTTTGTCTAATATATTATTTTTCCTGACATAGTTGGGTGCTGGACAAATAAGGGTCTTTTTATTCTTGTTCAATTGCATATATATATATATATATATATATTGTTACGGTACCAACTGTGTACCAAGGGTTAACCCCAGATGAACAATGTCCTGCATAGACAATCAGCAATTCACAACCCAGCCAGTTTCAGGTTTAAAACAGAATGACAACTTTATTTGAAGGCAGCACACAGATTTATACAGGTTTTTGACCCCCCCTCAGATGGGGGTTGAAAGAATGTTGTACATTAGATAAAAGGGAGAAGCGCCCTTGACATGATACAATAGAATTATATTACTTAAATACTTTACTTAGGCAGATAACAACTTAAACACATTTGGCTTGTCTTATCACCTAGCGTCTGTTCTCTGAGGGTGATTAAACAATGGCCTGTTTATTACTTAAATGTAATTATAGCACACAATAGCTGAGGCCAGAAAACCTGTCTTTAGAAATTAGATTCTTAAAGCTAAACACAGTTAACTCTTTCAGTCCTGACAGAAGGGTCTGTCACATAGCTCCCCCCTTGTGGAACACTCCGGCAGACCCGGCTTGACCCTTTTGCGGGTCAACCTGGGGATGACCGGACTAAGGGGTGGTAGGCATGTCAGTTTGCTGGGACAATCCATCTGTATTCCCGTTATGAGAGAGAATCCCTGTCTGTATAAATAAGGGTTCAACCTCTTCAGTGCCCCGACTAGGGCTAAACAGTCCTTCAAAATATCATCGGCTTCTTTACGTGGTTTTTGTACCTGCTCTTTATAGGTATCCACAATCCCTTCATACTGACATAGGGTGCCCTTGAGTTGCTGCACCTCACTATGAGCCAGCGTCAGCTTCTCCTCCAGTGTCACTAAGTTTGTCCTTAATGTTTCATGTTCCACTCTCAAGCTGGTGTTTTCTGCAGTCTGTCGGTGCAGCTTGTCTAGCAGAGATTCCTGTTCTAAACGTGCTTTTTCCTCTGCACTCCTCTTCTCTCCCGCTAGCACTGTTACATGATTATTTAACGTGACCATTTTATCCTCTACGTGACTCTTCTCCTTCATCAGCGCATTGTAACGTGACTCCCACATATCAATAGCGGATAGAGATTTACTGAGCTCAGCGTCCTGGGGCTTAGCAGCAGGGGGGTCAGTCTCTGCTGCACGGATCTGAGCACGGGTAGTCACAGGGTTAACATCAGCGGGACCCATGGGAGCATAGGCAGAAACAAGGGGGACCAAGGTATTTCCAAGGAGAACATCAGCTGGTAAATCCTTCATGACCCCCACATTCACAGGTCTAGCGCCCCCTCCCCAATCCAAATGCACCCTGGCAACAGGCAGGCGGAACACAGTGCCCCCTGCTACCCTCACAGCCACAGTGTCTCCTGTGTGCTGTTTCTCAGACACCAAGTTCTTTCGAAGCAAGGTCATGGTAGCACCAGTATCCCGTAGACCACTGACCTCCTTCCCATTCACTTTAACCAGTTGCCGGTTATTCCGGTGGGCAGCTTGCACAAGGTCTGCCTCATGTAGGATGCCCCAGCATTCTTGCGCCTCTACGTAGCGGGCCGCAGGCTGAGGATTACGTGGGATTCCGCTAGCGGGTCTTCTCCAGGACTGTGCTTGGTTCGCTGCGTTTAGGGGACACTCTGGTCTTTTGTGCCCTAGTTGCTTACATCCAAAGCACCGAATAGGTTGTGAGTAGCCCCGCGAATTGAACCAGGCTCTCTGAGGGTAGTTCGTGGCCCGAGACCGTGTGGTATAGCGGTGTGCTGGGGGTTGGTAACTGGCAGGTGCTGGGGTGACTGGGGGTCTGTACTCCACTCTGGCAGGGGGCTTAGTGGTAGCAGTGTCCAGTTTGCGGGCATCCGTATACTCATCTGCCAAGCGAGCCGCTTCATGCAGGGTGGAGGGTTTACGGTCCCGAACCCACTCTCGAACTCCTGCGGGTAACTTGTCGAAGCAATGTTCCAACAGGAATAGCTGCAGCACCTCTTCCCCAGATACGGCTTGGCACCCCGCTATCCAGTGAGCTGCTGTGCGGTGCACCTTACATGCCCACTCAAGGTAGGAATCACCAGCCAATTTAACAGTGTCTCTGAACCGCCTCCGGTATGCCTCCGGTGTAACCGCATACTTGGAGAGCAGAGCCTCTTTTACAGTATTATAATCCCCGACTTCCTCATCTGGAATGGCCCGAAAAGCCTCACTGGCCCGGCCGGATAATTTTCCGGATAATATCGTGACCCAGTCCTCTGCGGGTACCTTGTGTAGTGCACATTGCCTCTCAAAATCCGCAAGGTACCCATCAATCTCTCCTTCTGTTTCCAGGAAGTTTTTAAAAGCTGCAAAATTCACTTTTCTCTTTTCCACTGGGTTTGCTGCAGCGCCGCTTTGGCGAAGTAGGTTGGCTTCCACAGCTGCTATGACCCGGTCGATAATTTCCGCAGATGGGTTGGGGCCATAATGTGCCAGTCTTATTTTGACAGCCCGGTTAAAACTTGCTTCTTCAGGGGTTCTGTCTGCTATGCTGGGCCCATTGGTTCCTTCTGTCCCTGGTACTCTTTCCATCTTAGTCAGTATTGTAATAATCCCCCTCTTCCTGAGGTTACTGGCTTGTGTAGTTGCTCTTCTGGGCGATAAGGATTCTCCCGTCGCTTGCCACCAATGTTACGGTACCAACTGTGTACCAAGGGTTAACCCCAGATGAACAATGTCCTGCATAGACAATCAGCAATTCACAACCCAGCCAGTTTCAGGTTTAAAACAGAATGACAACTTTATTTGAAGGCAGCACACAGATTTATACAGGTTTTTGACCCCCCCTCAGATGGGGGTTGAAAGAATGTTGTACATTAGATAAAAGGGAGAAGCGCCCTTGACATGATACAATAGAATTATATTACTTAAATACTTTACTTAGGCAGATAACAACTTAAACACATTTGGCTTGTCTTATCACCTAGCGTCTGTTCTCTGAGGGTGATTAAACAATGGCCTGTTTATTACTTAAATGTAATTATAGCACACAATAGCTGAGGCCAGAAAACCTGTCTTTAGAAATTAGATTCTTAAAGCTAAACACAGTTAACTCTTTCAGTCCTGACAGAAGGGTCTGTCACATATATATATATATATATATATATATAGATAGATAGATAGATATCTTAAAGGGGAATACAAACATTGCATGCTCTTATTCGTTACATCATGAAATTTTTGCATTACTTGACCCTAAATTACCATGTCCCCCCAAAGGGGTTAAACACATAGTTAAAGTAAGAAAGTGCTTGCACCTTTGAGGATCTGGCCTATTGTGTTTGACATAATCACAAAGTACCTGATGCCACCATGCATTGCTGGTCAAAAGCAACACATATAATACACAATTATCCCTTAATACGCTAATAGAAAACAAGGAAAGTGGGGTCTCTCTGAATATGATACAATGTGGTCTATCACACACAGCAAATATAGAGCAGGATTGTGTAGTCTTTGGCACCCAAGTGGTTGAGCTTAAAAAAATTCCGCTTTTGAATACTACTTCAATGGTTCAACTGAACGCACCATGGTCTCCAGCACACATTTTCTAATGTCCTTCAAACGCTCAATCCTGTAGATTGAATTTGTATCAGATCAAGATTGGCTACGGTCATCAAACAAGAGCTAATGCAGGATTAATGCACGGGACTACTTATTTAAAGGGCGGTGGACAGCCCCTGAGGCAGCTATGCCTTTCAGATGAACGTTTTCAAGAGGTATTTATAACAATAAATGGGTGTTATGTTATGTAGAGGACTTTTATGCCTCTTTAGGAAACTCTCAGCATTAAAGTCAATGTTAAACTTTCATAATTATATTACCAAATGTACTTAGTGCTCTTGTTTTCAGGAGCAGTAATGCACTACTGGGAGCTAGCAGCTGATTGGTGCTGCACAAATATGCTTCACATCATTGGCTCCCCAGATATGTTCAGATAGCTCCCAGTAGTGCTTTGCTGCTTTGAAAATGATGTCACTTATGTGTTTTATCCCTTTACAGGGTTAAGCACTAGATTACGAGTTTTGCGGCAAGAGGGGTGCGGTGCTAACTTGCACCGCTCACTTACCTACAGCGCTGGTATTACAGGTTTTTATAAACCCGGCATTAAAAGACAAGAACTGAGTGTAGAGCAAAATTGTGCTCCATACCGCACTCCAATACCAGCGCTGCTTAAGTCAGCGGTGAGCTGGTTGTACATGCCCGTGCACAATTTTCCCATAGATATCAATGGGGAGAGCCGGCTGAAAAAAAGCCTAACACCTGCAATAAAGCAGTGTAAAGCTCCGTAACGCAGCCCCATTGATTCCTATGGGGAAACTAAATTTATGTTTACACCTAGAAACATAGAAACATAGATATTGACGGCAGATAAGAGCCATAGGCCCAGCAAGTCTGCCCGACCTTACCTAACAGTATAAACTTATCTAGTTCGTAGGATAGCCTTATGCTTGTCCCATTCATTTTTAAAGTCCCCCACAGTGTTTGTTGCTACTACCTCTTGAGGAAGTTTATTCCATAAATCAATCACTCTTTCTGTAAAGAAGTGCTTCCTCAAATTACTCCTGAATCTACACCTAACACCCTAACATGAACCCCGAGTCTAAACACCCCTAATCTTACACTTATTAACCCCTAATCTGTCGCCCCCAACATCGCTGACACCTACATTATATTAACCCCTAGTCTGCTGCTCTGGACATCGCAGACACCAACATTATACTTATTAACCCCTAATCTGCTGCCCCCCACATCGCCAACACCAACATTATATTTATTAACCCCTAATCTCCCACCCCCAATGATGCCGCAAACTACCTACACTTATTAACCCCTAATCTGCTGTTCTGGACATCGCTGCCAATCACCCAATAGGATTGAGCTCGCTGATTGGAACAGCCAATAGAATGCAAGCTCAATCCTATTGGCTGATTGGATCAGCCAATAGGATTGAAGTTCAATCTTATTGGCTGATTGCATCAGCCAATAGGATTTCTTTCAACCTTAATTCCGATTGGCTGATAGAATTCTATCAGCCAATCGGAATCTAAAGGATGCCATCTTGGATGACTTCACTTAAAGGAACCTTCATTCATCGGAAGTTGTCCTAAGAAGAGGATGCCTTGTGCCGGATGTCTTGAAGATGGACCCGCTCCGCGCCAGATGGATGAAGATAGAAGATGCCATCTGGATGAAGACTTCTGCCCGTCTGGAGGACCACTTCTCCCGGCTTGGATGAAGACTTCTCCCGGCTTCGTTGAGGACTTCTTGCCGCTTCGTTGAAGACTTCTCCCGGCTTCGTTGACGATGGATGTCCGGTCTTCAAAACTGTAAGTGGATCTTCGGGGGTTAGTGCCCATCCAAATGCCCTTTTCAGGGCAATGGGGAGCTTAGTTTTTTTTAGTTAGGGTTTTATTTGGGGGGGTTGGTTGTGTGGGTGGTGGGTTTTACTGTTGGGGGGGTTGTTTGTATTTTTTTTTTTTACAGGTAAAAGCTGATTTCTTTGAGGCAATGCCCTGCAAAAGGCCATTTTAAGGGCTTTTGGTAGTTTAGTTTAGGCTAGGTTGCTTTTTTTTTTTGGGGGGGGGCTTTTTATTTTGATAGGGCTATTAGATTAGGTGTAATTAGTTTAAATATCTTGTAATTTGTTTTTTATTTTGTGTAATTTAGTGTGTTTTTTTGTAATTTAGGTATCTGTATTTAATTTAGTTAATTGTATTTAATTTAGGTAATTTATTTAATTGTAGTGTAAGGTAAGGTGTTAGTGTAAGACAGGTCAGGTTTTATTTTACAGGTAAATTTGTATTTATTTTAGCTAGGTAGTTAGTAAATAGTTAATAACTATTTAGTAACTATTTTACCTAGTTAAAATAAATACAAACTTGCCTGTGAAATAAAAATAAACCCTAAGCTAGCAACAATGTAACTATTAGTTATATTGTAGCTAGCTTAGGTTTTATTTTACAGGTAAGTATTAATTATTATTATTATTTTTATTATTATCAAGTATAAATATTTAGTTTTAAATAGGAATTATTTAGTTAATGATATTAATTTTTATTTAGATTTATTTTAATTATATTTAAGTTAGGGGGTGTTAGGGTTAGACTTAGGTTTAGGGGTTAATAAATTTAGTATAGTGGCGGCGGCGACATTGGGTGTGGCAGATTAGGGGTTAATAAATGTAGGTAGGTGGCGGTGATGTTAGGGACAGCAGATTAGGGGTTAATAATATTTAACTAGTGTTTACGATGCGGGAGTGCGGCAGTTTAGGGGTTAATATGTTTATTATAGTGGCGGTGATGTCCGGAGCGGCAGATTAGGGGTTAATAATTTTATTTTAGTGTTTGCGATGCGGGAGGTCCTCGGTTTAGGGGTTAATAGGTAGTTTATGGGTGTTAGTGTACTTTTTTGCACTTTAGTTATGAGTTTTATGCTACAGCTTTGCAGTGTAAAACTCATAACTACTGACTTTAGAATGCGTTACGAATCTTGCGGGATAGGCTGTACCGCTCATTTTTTGGGCTCCAAAAAAAAGCTTGTTATACCGGCGCTATGGAAGTCCCATTGAAAAAAAAGACTTTACGAAAATTGCGTGTTAATTCGCGGTACGGCCAAAAAAGTGTGCGGGACAGCTGTACCTACAAAACTCGTAATAGCAGCGGTAGTAAAAAAGCAACGTTATGAGCCTTAACGCTGGTTTTTAAATCATAACGCAAAACTCGTAATCTAGCCGATTGTTATTAATATAATGCCCCTTAGAGCGTTTTTTGGGGGTTTTTTTTGCAATTCTAGGCCCCTTTAAATGTTCTTACCTTCTTTTTTTTGTTATATATGTATATAAAAACTAAAAAAAAAAAAAAAGGATAAAAGGAAAAATGGCATTTAAAAAAAAAAAACAGTCCCTATTCAAACAAAATAAAAAGGTTTACTAAGGCCCAAGAACTGTGCTCCAGTATTTCAATCTTCATTGTAATTAACAAGTAGAACTAATTGCACAAGTGACAGAAAGTAATTCTTAATAAGTGCTTTAAATATAATCTAGATACATCAATACAAATAACTTTCATGCATTTTTTAAAAACTCCTTAATCTAAAAAATAAATAAAATATTTTAAGTTGTTAAAAAATATTTGTTTCCGTTTCCATTTGAAGATCAGCTTTTTATATTTACATAGGCAGAAGCATTAAGCAATGCAGAGTCTAACTATATTATATTTCTTCCGTTTTCTATAGCAAAAAAATGTAATGTCCCTTAAAACTATTTTCCGTAAATGCTAATGGCTCCCATCATTAATTACAGCTGTTGACCCCCTGGAGAGCCCTTTTCTGCCCTTTAACCTTTTCATACACTAGCAGCAGAATCCTTCTGAAGCTGAGAGGTCTGGTCACGGTTGTTACTGAATGTTACAGATCAGCGGCACCACTAAAACATAGCAGCATCTCTGTTGGCTCTGTGTTATGCGGATGTGTTTAAAGGCACACTGTCATCATATTAGCAAGGAGCGATTTTATCTGCACCTTTAACAGCTTTGTAATCTCATTTTGAGCATCAATTACCATATGACACATATTATGAGAGTTGTGCGTATACTTGATAGCTAGATCAGATGGCACAGGGTATGGCAAAGGTTATAACTTCTATATCAACATGTGTGTGTCGGGGGGTGTGTGTGTGTACTTTAAAAATATTGTTACAAATTTACAATTTATGATGGGGTATTTAAATAACAATACATTAATCTGTGTACAACTAGTTGTGTGATAATTCGCTATCCATGAAGGCTTTAACTATACTATGTGTATACCATTAGTATTAAAAAGGTCACAAATTTATTTATTAACTTCAGATGTGATAGCTATCTTAGTCAGGAAACTCAATTCCATTTTTTAGGAACAGGTCGACTGCTTGCTTTTTAAAATCTGGCTGCGTGCTGAGTGATAGGCTTTCTACATATAACATGCCAAGCGGCCATATTTGCGGAGGAAAGTCTGCATTTTCCTTATCCAATATGGCAAGAGAGGGCATCGGATCTGATCAGATCATAATAATTTAAGTCTGCCACCCTTAAGGTGGTGGAAAGGCTAAATAGATTTGGTATTAAAGGGACACTGTACCCAAAAATTTTCTTTCGTGATTCAGATTGAGCATGACATTTTAAGCAACTTTCTAATTTACTCCTATTATCACATTTTCTTCATTCTCTTGGTATCTTTATTTGAAATGCAAGAATGTAAGTTTAGATGCCGGACCATTTTTGGTGAACAACCTGGGTTGTCCTTGCTGATTGGTGGATAAATTCATCCACCAATAAAAAAAGTGCTGTCCAGAGTACTGAAACCAAAAAAAAGCTTAGATGCCTTTTTCAAATAATGATAGCAAGAGAACAAAGAAAAAATGATAATAGGAGTAAATTAGAAAGTTGCTTAAAATTGCATGCTCTTTCTGAATTACAAAAGAAAAAATTTGGGTTCAGTGTCTCTTTAAGACTACAGCCACATAACTAGTGGCAGCTGCCTAATCTGTGGCTGATAACACAGGAGAACTTCTACTTCCCTGGAATATATATACAGCTCTTTAAAAATGAAGAGATTACTGCAATTTTTTTTTTTTTGGTTTTACTATTTATAGTTATGTGTTTAAGGAAAAGTAACATTTTTATTTTATTCTAAAAACTACTGACAAAATTTCTCCCAAATTGCAAATAAAAATATTGTAATTTAGAGCATTTGTTTTTTCAGAAAATGACAACTGGTCAAATAATAAAAAAGATGCATTGTTTTCAGAGATCGAATAATGCAAAGAAAACAAGTTCAGTTTCATTTTTAAACAACACAATACTAATGTTTTAACTTAGCAAGAGTTCAGAAATTAATATTTGGAGGAATAACACTGATTTTCAATCACAGCTTTCATGCATCTTATCATGCTCTCCACCAGCCTTTCAAATTGCTGTTGGGTGACTTTATGCCACTCCTGGCACAAAAATTCAGGCAACTCGTTTTGTTTGATGGCGTGTGGCCATCCATAATCCTCTTGATCACATTCCAGAGGTTTTCAATGGGGTTCAGGTCTGGAGATTTGGCTGGCCATGACAGGGTCTTGATCTGGTGGTCCTCCATCCACACTTTGATTGACCTGGCTGTGTGGCATGGAGCAATGTCCTGCTGGTTAAACCAATCCTCAAAGTTGAGGAACATCTTCAGAGTGGAAGGAAGCAAGTTTTATTCCAGGATAACCTTGCATGTGGCTTGATTCTTGAGTCGTTCACAAAGATAAATCAAGCCTTGTTGAAGCAACCCCAGATCATCACTGATCTTCCACCAAATTTCACAGTGGGTGCGAAACACTGTGGCTTGTAGGCCTCCTTCAGGTCTCTTTCTAAACATTAGACAACCAGGCGTTGGGCAAAGCTGAAAACTGGACTCATCAGAGAAGATGATCTGGAATCAGGCAAATTTATCTTTGTGAAGGAAGTATTAATCAAGCCAGGTACAAAGTTATGGGTTCTGATAGAGTATGCAACTTTAAACAACCTTCCAATTTACTTATATTATCACATTTTCTTTATTCAATTGGTATCCTTTGTTGAAGCAGCAGCACTGCACTACTGGGAGCTAGCTGAACACATCGAGTGAGCCAATGACAAGAGACAGATATGTGCAGCCACCAATCAACAGTAAATTGAAAAGTTGCTTTAAAATTGAATATCTGATTTTAATGATCTTTTAAGCAGAGCTCTATAAATTTGCCAACAGGCTACCAAGGACAACCCCAACAGTAACTCATTTCAAAGTATTCTCTTTTAGATAGAATAAAGACATTTTTTAAGAATAGTGTCCTTAGTCCTAATATATGAATTTCAGTTGACAAACAGCAGTTAGTTGGAAAATAAAACTAATATACCAGCTTAACATTGAATGTGTACAGAAATGAATGAGTCTCTTTAATTATGGGAATAGACTGACCATGATATTCTGATTCTGTTTCCATTTCTTCTGAAAGCCGTCAAGATAAAAAAGTATATTTTTTCAGCTGCTTGCAGTATCCATTACAGTGAACCTTCCAGCTAATGATCAAGTTTTAACATGCATTGCTTCCCACCTCACTTTATCAAGTGTCCCAACACAAGAATAAATGCCTTTTGGATACATCCCCGGGGCTTGTGGCAAAAAAGAAGAATGATCTCAAGAAACAGGCTGTACCATTAAAATTGAACAGTTTCTATTGCTTTTTAAAAATTAGAAAATAGTATTCCAAGGCCCTCCCTCGCTTCCTATACCAAACACATTGATCTTTTAAGAAAACTCTCCTGGCTACAATATTCTCGCCTAGCCAAGATCGCTCTTCTGCCCAGATATTTCATTCTGTATTTGTTGGCTTGGAGCAGAGCACTCATTTTCTGGACGAAGTCCACAGTGTGAATATACTGCCCAGAAAGGCCAGAACGATAAAGAAAATATAAATGGTCTCTCTGGAAGAATCTGAAAGGTTTATGGTCGTTATTACACCTTTTGGAAGTACACTGTAAAGTGGAGTATTTTAACTTAACCTCTTAGTATCCAAAGATACGGATTTGTCAGTACAGAAAAAAACTGAGTAGTAGGAGTGTGTCTGTTCTGTAAAGTGTTTTTGTGCATGTAAGTTATTAAGTTTTTATTTGTAGGTGTGAGAGAAAGACCAGGCATGTTTCTGCTGGGAAATAAATTTGTGAAGAGAGAATGTTTGGTCTGAGGAAGGGGTTACGCACCCCGAAGCGTCACCAATATGATTATGGATTAAAGGTTGTTTTACTTTTTCTTTACAAAGTCTGCAGATATACACACACAGTGTATGCCTGTGTCAATGCACACAAAATATTTTTGACACCTGACAATCACCCCCAAATGTTTTTACACTGTACACAGCATAAGGATGAAAACCAAAAATGTGAAAACACTGTGAGATGTGAAATATTAAAGTCTAGAAACGCATAGCATAAAATGAACCTTACACAAAGTAAATATATACATACGTTTTAAAAAAATATATATTTTAATCTATATACTGTATTTATGTTTCTCTTTTGCCACTGTGGTGAATACAGACTACACCAATAAAAGGTCCATCTATTGTCAAATACACGAGCCCCCCTCTGGTCAGTTGAAATGTTGTGAAGAATTCAGTGAGTGTAGCCTATAGGCAAATAGTGTTGTATTAGTTGGATAATTGTGACTCAGCAGATGGCCTGCTGCTTTACCTGTCACTCAACTCAATAATGCTAGCAGTGTATGCTGCGCTGTACAAAGTCAAATAACACTGACTGAAGAGCTACATAATTTAAGATGGGAAATAAGTACTGTAATTATTTACATGCACTGTACTCATTCTTATTCATCTGGGTTATAGTATTTTTGTGTATAATTACGTTTTTATTCGATTGAGATGTATCACAAAGTAACTGACAAGCGGCTCATTTCATTTTTACTGGGTAAAATAAACTTTGAAATATTTTACTTTTTCTATTGTTTTATAACATGGGGAGGGAAATATAATATGCTGCAAATGGTCCATGCAATATTTATCAATTAATCCCATTGTATACCATAGAGAGTGATGGTACAAATCTCTAATCTGATTAGGTGACATAGGATCAGCAGACAACGTGGTATTTGTACCCTTTTATTATGCTGTGCCATTAGCCCTAATTGTGACATCTGCTGAGAATTTGTGCAGGTTAAATACAGAATCCCTGGCATGTATTGTTATGGAGATTTTGCTTAGGGCCCTCCAACACCTGATTCCGCCCTATCCATGGGAAGCCAGGCTTTTATTAGAAGTGTAATTTCCTTAAAGCAACAGCAGCACATTTCTGAAGCTATTTCAGTGTGACACTGTGGTTATAGAATAGTTGCATTGGAGCTGTATTGATAGTACCACCAGGCTCTAATTCACCATGGACACATTGCTGCTAAGCCCTTTGGCTTCGGGCAGATTCCCACTGACACAACCATATCTCCCCCTCCAGGATGTTTCCTATTGGCTCTTTAGATGTATATGAATTGGCTAATTGTTAATCACATGAAACCAAAGCGGTTCTGCAGATTTATCTGTCAATCAATGTGTTACACAGAATTTGTCAAGGAGAGGAGCAAGTTGGATGTAGAGATTTATAACTTGATTAACCACAAAGTTGATCTGCAGTAGCCGCATGGGTTTTCCTTACAGTTATCCACAACCTTATATGGTTTAAAGAAAATTGCTAGTGACATGATCTTCCTCATAAAGGTACACATGAAGATGGCAATGTAAAAGCTAGATTTAAATAAAACATTTTCATTTAGTAACACTCAATTGTTGATCCCTGTAGGTTTTAATGTCTAAGAGAACCAATAATCAAATACTAATTTGATATTCAATATATATATATATATATATATATATATATATATATCTGCATGGCAGTTTTCTTCATTAAAAATGGACATTAAAATTTCCTTCCTCTAAATAAAAGCAAACTGAGTATTATAAATCAAAACCATATACATATACTACTCCCTATCCACTGTTTGTTCAATGCTCTCCTTAAAATTGATGTAACCTTCTTTTATCATTATTACTATAATTTAATATTTTCTTACATGAGGCAATTAAATAGTAAATACCTAAGTACCTTACATCTTCTGAAATTTCTGCTACAACCTCGTCATAACTGGTGCACACCCTTCTGTTCCTAATCTATCTTCTTCTTTCATACTCCTACAACTGATGAAAGTTAATTCTAACAAATGTTTATTTTTTTATTTTTTTATTATTCATATCAAATACGATGTTTGGAAGCTTCAAAGGTGTTAGCTTCAAAGGTGTTAAACATAGTAAAGCTCAACTCATGGTTGGTGAGCCAATGAAACTTAGCATAACCACATACCACCAATAACAGCCATGTCTTGTAAGGGAGCATGCCTGGTTATTGATCTTAAATTGTGTGGGTTAATCACATAGGTACCAGGAAAGGAATTAGACCATCTTATTATCACGGTAACATGTCACTGTAAATTGATAGTGTACTCATTATATTTTGCTAAATCTAAAGAAAACTGTGTTTTGTTGAATAAAATCTGTTTTTGTTTGCTAGACATGCAGAGGCTTGGTCCTATCTACCAACACAGAAATGGAAGTTGTCCCTTTCAGCCTATAAAAATGAATACCGCTTTAGGCAACATGCTTTTTGTTCCAATAATTATTTTAAATATTTTTGCTTAAAGGGACATTCCGGTTAAATTTTAAATGCACATAGATGAATTACATCTTTGAATAGAAACATATTTACAATATACACATATTGGCAAAAATGCTTCTAGTAAAAGTTATCACTGTTTAGTCTTAACATTTTTCTCTACACGTGCATGTGAAGCATAGCTAGATATTCTCAGTGCACCAACATTTTAAATACTGTAGCTGCTCAGAGTGCCAGTGGGACTTATATAATTTCAGGAATTAACAAACTCTGTCACTACCAGATGATACAAGCACCTTGGGCTCTCTGAACAAGTGCTGTGGTTAAAATGCTGGTCTAGGTGCATACTTAAATACACATTTGAAACATGTATATTACAAAAACGCTTCTATTCAAACCCAAAATGCATCCATTTGGATTCCAATTTTGGCTGGAATGTCTCTTTAAAGAAATATATAAGTTCCTTTTCTTCTTTTCAAACTGCTTTCTCTGGTGCTTTCCACTGGCACCTAAATGCTTAGCTCTGGATCGGTGGTTACCTTGAATACATCCAATCCAAAACCAGTAAATTACAAGAGAATAATGAAAAATAAGAAACATAAAGCAACAAACCTTTTCTCAACGCATCTACCTTAGGGAATTTAATGCTGATTTAATTATTTCTAATCATATGCTATATTTCATTTTTTTAAAATACAAAGTGCCTTTAAGACTGCAAAATAGATGATAAATGTTATCATTTGCAATGGATGCAATTGCAAATAATAATAAAGACCATTCAACTCTCCATTAAAATATGAATTAATCCTTCACTACTATGTAGACAGAGACACAAATATTTTTGCCTGTACCATCTGTGCTGGAAAGAGATCATGTGTATCCACCACCCTTATGGAACCTCACATAACCTGTAGGTGTTCTATCTGAACCTTTCACCCAATATGTATATAAAGTTCAACTTTAAAGATAGACAACAAAACAAATTGTATCTCATGCCCTCAAAAAAGGAAAGATTTATCTGCAGCAAATGAGATAAAGGAAGTTCACCAAGGAACATCTTGATGTGATCAGGCAATTTAACGGGTTTGCTGAGCACTTCTTTCAAGCTTCACATTATGATGCTCATACCCATCTAGCAGCTAATCAGATCCAGAGTATCACATGACAGCAGCATTTAAGGAGTCTGAACTTCTGAATGGCCAGAAATATTAACCAGTCTGCAAAAAAGAGAGGTCACCCACAGGTTGCTGTCTATAATAAAGAAGGATTTGTGTTACACCAGTCTCTTCAAAGCACCAGAAACTGGTTAATTTGTATTTGTAAGACTGTTTGTTATTAAAACAACAATTTTAACCTCGGAGTTGGGACATGCTAGGGTGTCACTATGTTCAGTTGAGTGTGCTACACAAAATTAGGGCCAAGGGTGAAAAAATCATAAATTGCTCAGGATATCCTTTAATCTTCAATCTTAAAAAGTTTCAGAGACACCCTGGTGTAATATGTTCTTTATATAACTTTTAGCTCATAGTATTTATGTCATAGAATTGTGGAGAACTAAGCGTATTCTCAGTATTGTTACTTTAGCTTTAAAAGCTAGAGGAAAACAAACCATTGTACTGATTGGAAGAGGGCAACGTTTTTTTAATACTATTCCTGCTTTTCTCCCCAGCCCCCAAACGGCATTATTTACCTCTTTTTTTTTTTTTTTTTTTTTGTGTGGAAAAAAAACAATGGATAAACTTATAATTTTATATTTATTGACACTGGCACTGACTGAAGGCTCTTCACAGAAACAAGAACTACCAATGTCCGGAAGATACTATTGGGCCACCTAGATTCCAGCTAAACATGTGCTGCAACCAAAAGATCTTATACCCCTTAAAGGAACATGATGCCAAAAAGTGTACTTTTGTGATTCAGACCAAGCACACAATTACAAAAAATATATATAAAATTTTTTTTACTTCTATTGTCAAATTTACTCATTGTACTCTTTGTTAAAGACATATCTAGATTGTTAGTGTGTACATTTGTGAAACAGCACACTGCTGCCAACCACTGTGCTTGCAAATGTATATAATAGTTCTAACACTGCTGCCATATATTGCTCCAGTCAGATGCACACTCTTATACCTTCCTACCTGCTTTTCAACAAAGGATACTAAAAAAACAAAGTAAATTGGAAAGTTATTTAAAGTGTTACACTATTTGAATCATGAATGCTAGGGCTATGCTGGTCTAGAATACCACTTCCTATCAGCTTGCAAAATCATTTCTAAGTTTCTAATGCTCAGATTTTCCATTTTGCATGTAAACAAACTTTTGTAATGTTTTGAACATGTTTACCTACAAGTAAAATGTAAACTTTCCATATTGCTTGCTTTAATTATAGCTGTCTTCTGCCACAGTGAACTCATAAGAGTTATTTTACAGTCCCATCTGGCAATGAAAGAGTTCAATATTCAGTTGTTATAAAAACTGAACATTTTTTATGCCCCATTAAAGCTCTTATTAAATTTTCTTTTACTACTGCTTATTGAATATTTACATTTTATTTTATACATAAATGAAGTAATTCCCATACTTTATTGCTATGTATTGCAATAAAATAACTATTTTTAATACACAGTGTGCCCCCTTATCACCCATTTGCTCCTCTTTGTAATAAAGACATTCATATGAAAAATAAATATAATGCTCATTATATAGCACATTTACAACTTTGCCAGCAGTGCTACTAGTTTTCAGATGCTAATAAAAACACAAATAGTGATAATAAAATGGATGGGCATTGTTAATATTACTAATTAAACGATACAGACTAGCAACTGAAATACAGTCTCCATATTCCACTTATCTCACCTTTAGTGGCAGATACAATTCCTAGGACATAATACTTATTTCATGATTTTGGAGAAAAGAATAAGAAAAAAGTTTTATAATTCAGTGATGGACAACTTCCTAACAGATAGGGGGCGCTCATCAATATTTTAAAAGCTTTAAGGGCCCCAGATGAATTTATGGCTAGTAATAAAACAAGTAATATATTTCCTAAAAACCTCCAGTGGCACAGATTTAGGTAGCAGGGTACCCTCTATCTGCTGTTCTTCCCTCCAGAGGCCATTTTTGAGTTGTGGTTACCCCAAAGCACACATTTTTAGCCTCACTTTTCCAAGGTGCCACAAACACTATGGCACAAATTGTGTGTTTGTTTTTTTCCCTTGGGGAAGTAAAAACTAGTGCAGAGGGCCACATGAAGCCCTTGGGCCGCCAGTTGTCTATCCCTGATCTACACAACCAAAAGCATATACCATTATAGACAATTTTCTAATTTAGTTCTATTATCAAATGCCCTTTGTTTTCTTGGTATCTTTTGTTGAAAAGCAGGGATGGAAGCTCTTCCGCATGCATGTGCCTGGAGCACTATATGGCAGCACTATTTCTTGCCATGAACTGCTCCAAACACCTACCTAGGTATCTCTCCAACAAAGAATATCATGAGAACAAAGCAAGTAAACTGGAAATGTTTTAAAATGTTATGCTCTGCCGGAACCACAAAAGAAGATTTTTTTGGTTTCATATTCTTTAAAACAAGGTTGTACGTAAAGATTTGCTTTAGTATGGTTCAGCTATTTATGTGGGGTTTCCCCAAAACTTTAAGAGTTAACAAAACTTTTTTTCTCAACTTTGCAAAACACAGCACAACCTTGGTTTGACATTGGTTAAAAAGATTAAAATGCAATGCAAGTCAAAATGAACGTTTTTTTTATGATTGAAAAAGAAAGTGCAGAAAAACAACCTCCAAATTTACTTTTATTATCAAATTTAACTCTCTCTCTTGAATTTCTCTTTATTTTCTCATTTTAAAATTGCAACATAATTTATTGTAGTTTTCCCTCTTAAAGGGACATGAAACCCAATTTTCTTTTCATGATTCAGATAGAGAATACAATTTTAAACGGCTTTCTAATTTACTTCTATTATCTAATTTGTTTCATTGTCTTGGTATCATTTGATGAAGGAGCAGCAACGCACTACTGGTTTCTAACTGAACACATGGGTGAGCCAATCACAATTAGGGCTCGATTTATCAATCGCTTGGGGAATTCTCCTTTCTGTTCTCCTATCAGTTCTTCGCAGCTCTCCTTAGGAAAGGCGCGCATGTGCGCCCGTATTTATCATAAAAAAGTAGTTTTTTCTCCATAGGAGTGCTGAGGAGAAATAATGATAAATTTCTCCATTCGGATTAGTATCTTCTCCTTATTTATCACTAAAATAAGCAACTATTCTCCATGTCAATCATATATAAACCAATATAAATCTTTATACAGCCTTCCTAGTAGCTTTGTTAACGCCCCTCTTCAGCAAACTTTCATATAAGAAAATAGATCTTCATTTTCATTGTTTTTGTGCTTCAATTTGGGCACTTTTTTCTATCTTATTTTTATGCCCCAATACATATCATTTTTGTGCTCTGTTATATATTATTTTGGCGCTCCATTATATATTCTTTATCACTCCATCATAAATTATTATTGCGCTCCAACAACCATTATTATTGTGCTTTGTTATAGATAATTTTTGTACCTTGTAGAGCCCTGTTTTGTGTAACTGCTTCTACAACTGGTAGAGAATAGATTTCTAATGCTGTTCTCCACTGTAGCTATGGAGAACTTTAATGCAGGAACTTGCAGGAGAACTTTCAGTCCTCCACAGGAGAATATAAATGATAAATTTGTAACTAGGAGAATTATGAGGAGTACTATATGAAATACAACTAAAAAGATCTAATTTAACTCTTAACCCTTTTGAATGATAAATAGGGGAATTATTTCTCAGGAGAACTTATAGGAGAATATGAATGATACTTCAAACTTCAATAAGTTTCTGGCAGCCAGTGGTTGGGAAAGAGATATTGAGCATCATAGTTGCCGACCAGTAAGTCTCAGGTGCCCAGCTAGAAAACAACTCTTTCTCTTGGTATCTTTGTTCAGACTTCACTCATTTCCATGAAAGCATACTGAGGTAGGCTCATGAGCGTGCATGTCTCTTAAGCTTTATATGTCAGCAGTGTTTGTAACTATGTATAACATTGTTGCAACCACCAGTGCTATATCATGCTTAAGACACACTTATGTGCCTACCTAGTATACCCAAATAAAAAAGTAAATTAAAGTACAGTATTGGAAGTTTTTTTTATTGCATGAATCATGAAACTTTACATGTTGGTCTCTTTAAGACAAGTATGTTATGTAAAATACCCAATATCCCGAAAGGGGTGCTAATTTGTCTCTATAATGATGCAAACTGATAGTTAATCACTTTCCTACATGTTGCTGTCCCTCTTAACTATTAATAAAGTGGCATAGTGCAGAGTAGGCATCCTTCAAGGACAACACAAAGTATTATTACTTTATGAAAAAATAGAGGATACAACCATAATTAGACATTATTAAACAAGCACAAGGACTAAAGACCACACACGCTGGATGCTAACCCTATATTAGTTGTTTCATAGACTAGAGACAAGCTTAAAACCAAAATTGCTCAATGAATCAATCACATTCTTATGAAAGATATGGAAAATAACCTTAAATAGACTCCATAATCATTTGACAACCAGTCTAACAATGCAGAACCTTAGTTACACAGCCTAAGAAAAGATGAAAAATGATCTCATGTGACCACAAGTGTTCAGTCACCCAGTGAGGTATTGACAACATACTGCTCCAAACGGTATCATTTGATGGTAGAACACACAGACCAGATTACTTTTTTCTGCCTTAATACACTGCACAGTGGCACTTAGCATAGAGGAAAAAAAAATATATTGCATTTACATAACCAACTGTGTGTTAGAATTACATTCAAGTGAAATGTTTCATGTCATAAGAAAAAGAAAGGTAACTAAATATGGTAAAGGGTAAACTAACAATTGTGGTAAAAATGTGTATGTCTAGTAAAAAAATGAAAATTAAAAAAAATCTTCTCAGTAAATCTTCATAATAGTTTTCATTTTTTGCACTTTACTGTTCTTTAAAGGGACACAAAACACCAAAGAAACCTTCATGATTCAGACAGAGCAAACAATTTTAAATAACTTGATTGGTGGCTGCAAATATATACCCATTATCATTGGCTTACCAATGTGTTCAGCTAGCTCCCAGTAGTGCATTGATGCCCCTTCAATAAAGGATGCACAGAGAATGAAGCAACATTTATAATAGAAGTAATTTGGAAAATTGTTTAACCCCTTAGTGACCACAGCACTTTTCCATTTTCTGACCGTTTGGGACCAAGGCTATTTTTACATTTCTGCAGTGTTTGTGTTTAGCTGTAATTTTTCTCTTACTCATTTACTGTACCCACAGATATTATATACTGTTTTTTACTATCTAAAAATACCATTATTTTCATCATATCTTATAATTTACTATAATTTTTTTTATAAAATATGATGAAAAAATTGAAAAAAAAACACTTTTTCTAAATTTGACCCCAAAATCTGTTACACATCTACAACCACCAAAAAACTCCTATGCTAAATAGTTTCTAAATTTTGTCCCAAGTTTAGAAATACCCAATGTTTACATGTTCTTTGCTTTTTTTTTGCAAGTTATAGGGCAATAAGTACAAGTAGCACTTTGCTATTTCAAAACCACTTTTTTTTTCAAAATTAGCAATAGTTATATTGGAACACTGATTTCTGTCAGGAATCCCTGAATATCCCTTGACATGTATATATTTTTTTTAGAAGACATCCCAAAGTATTGATCTAGGCCCATTTTGATATATTTCATGCCACCATTTCACCGCCAAATGCGGTCAAATAAAAAAAAAAAGTTCACTTTTTCACAAACTTTAGGTTTCTAATTGAAATTATTTACAAACAACTTGTGCAATTATTGCACAAATGGTTGTAAATGCTTCTCTGGGATCCCCTTTGTTCAGAAATAGCAGATATTTATGGCTGTGGCATTACTTTTTGGTAATTAGAAGGCCGCTAAATGCTGCTGCACACCACACTTGTATTATGCCCAGCAGTGAAGGGTTTAATTAGGGAGCATGTAGGGTTAATTTTAGCTTTAGTGTAGTGTAGTAGACAACCCAAAGTATTGATCAAGGCCTATTTTGATATATTTCATGCCACCATTTCACCGCCAAATTCGATCAAATAAAAAAAAATATTAACTTTTTCACTAACTTTGGGTTTCTCAATGAAATTATTTACAAACAGCTTGTGCAATTATGGTACAAATGGTTGTAAATGCTTCTCTGGGTTCCCCTTTGTTCAGAAATAGCAGACATATATGGCTCTGCCATTGCTTTTTGGTAATTAGAAGGCCGCTAAATGCCGCTGCACTCCATACTTGTAATATGCCCAGCAGTGCCGGGGTTAATTAGGTCGCTTGTAGGGAACATGAAGGGTTAATTTTAGCTTTAGTGTAGAGATCAGCCTCCCACCTGACACATCCCACCCCATGATCCCTCTCAAACAGCTCTCATCCCTCCCCCACCCCACAATTGTCCCCGCCATCTTAAGTACTAGCAGAAAGTCTGCCAGTACTAAAATAAAAGGCTTTTTTTCATTTTTTTTTTCATTTAATTTTTTATATATATATATACATATATATATATATATTCTGCTGTGTATAATCTCTCCTTAGCCCCCAACCTCATTGATCCCCCCCAAAGAGCTCTCGAACCCTCCCCCCACTATTTCCCACCATTTTGGGTACTGGCAGCTGTCTGCCAGTACACACTTTGCACTTAAATGTGTTTTTTTTTTTAAATAACCACTTGTTTCTGTAGTATAGCTGCCCCCCCCCCCTGCATACCCTACCCCCTCCCCCTCCTAGATCTATTTTTAAAAATAATTTCCCCCTTCTCTCCCACCAACAACTGCCACCCACCACCCTCTCCCACCACTTTTAAATTGTTAAGCCCGGATCGCAGGGCGCACGTGCATGCACGTGCACACACACGCATGCGCACGCACCCGGCAATCTTTTCCGACTGCTGGCCGGAAGATTGCCAGCAATGGGCCGTCCACCCGCCTCCCTGCAGCTGCTCCCAACCACCAACGATTGGCCCTCTCTGCATCGGTGTGCATCGGTGTGCCAAAAAAAGGTATTGCAGTGATGCCTCAATATTGAGGCATCACTGCAATACCGTAGAAGCTGCTGGAAGCGATCAGGATCGCTTTCAGAGCTTCAAACCCCAGAGGACGTGCCAGGCACTTCCTTGGTCGTTAAGTGGCCTCCAATGGAGGACGTGCCTGGCACGTCCTTGGTCGTTAAGGGGTTAAAATGGTATGCTCTATCTGAATAATGAAAGAAAAATTTTGGGTTTCATGTCCCTTTAAGTTTAAAAAGAAAATGAGAGTTCTGAGAATTGGAAGTGCAAACTGCCAACTTCACGGTGAGAAGATAATGAACGTTAAAATAATGGAGACTTGACTTGTCTTCTCCAGTAACTAGTACAGATTGGATTGTTGAAATAAGGTAAGTAGTGAGTGGAGTTTGGCTTTTGAATAACAGCTGCAGCAATCAAATCCCGCACTCCCCTAGAATATTCATGTAATGCAAGTGTGCAAACAAATCTTTTTAATTATATGGTTACTGCCTTGATGTTTAAACTCATTATAACTAGCAGCAAATGCATGTTTGTAATCATCTGCTCACTGGCTGGTGTGGAAAGCTCTGACAGTTCTATTGGTAGACACGAACATGCATCCTCAATAAAAGAATAAAACAATGTTAATCACATTATTATTTGTTAGTTTTTAAATTAGTATAAAACAAAAGACCATCTTCTATTTGTAACAGAAAATTTAAACTTAATATCCCCGTAATAAGGTAAAGTAATGTAAAACGTTGATCAGGTATAGGTCAGGATCCAGTGAGATATAATTCGAAAATTCTTATGAAAAGTGGCATTTATGTGCAGCCACTAATCAGTAGCTATTCCCGGTAGTGCATTGCTGCTCCTTCACCTTTATAGAGCTATGTTTTTTTATCCACAAAGGAAACTGGAAAGTTGTTAATTTTGACTTTACTGTCGCTTTAAATTCTGCTGCCCTAGGCAAAGGCCCAAATTTGCCCCTTTATACACTTAACAAATGCAGAAAAAAGTTTAAACACCTTTCATGACCTAAACTCATTTGAAAGTTGCATTATAATAAATCTTATTTGAAGAGACAGTAAACAACTTGTAATTACAAGAGAATTATGTTGTGCTGCTAAAGAATAACATATTAGACTTGAGCATTCAGATCCTTCGTTAGGACCTGAATGCAGAAGTAAGCTCTATTCGGCTCTGTGCAAATCCAGATCTTAACGTGATGATCTTGCACCAGAATCAATCAGGCTCTGAAAAAAGACAAATAATACTTCCATTCCATTCGGATCCTAACGAAGTATCAATAGTCAAACTCCACCCACAATTTGCCTTATTTGGAGGAACCAATCTTGGCTTTCTTTCATTATGCATTAAACAAACATTTTATATACAAATATCAAGGTGTTTACTATACCTTTAAGGTGTAGATATACTAAAAGATAAGATTTTCCCTATACTGGAGAACACCAATGTTTTGTGAGATATATCAGAGCTTTTCAAATAAATAGGATGCTCTGTCCTTTGTTTGAGACAGTGTCCCTCTATCTGTGCATGCTCGGTTCCTTTAGGTCACAGTGACGTCACATGTGGATGGTCACGCTACAATTATACAGTTTCCTCTGATTTGCAAAGGTCAGAAAGCCAAATTTCACAGTGAAAGATGTTCTATGAACATGATCAAAAGAAACTTAATGCAAAAAAAAAAAAAAAAAAAGTTAGCTGGATGCCAAAAAAATAAAATAAAAATAGAGTTTACAACAAAAAGTCAAAATTAAAAAAAAAAGGTTTTCTGATGTTTAAAGGGACACTCCATTATAAAAATGAAATGTTCTATATCATTAGATCTTGTTATATTTTAAATAAATATGATTCTTGATATGCAAAGGCGTTTTCCCAGACATAATGTACTGCTCCCTCTAAGAAACAAAAGACCCCTCAACCAATTCAGAAGCCACATAGGTAAGTACCCGCCAATCACTATTTGTGTTTTATATGAGTGACTTTAATATTGTCTTTAACCCATTCTCACATATTACATGAGAAATTGATTTTTGTCTAAAATACTATTTTTAATTAATTAAATAATTTTGTCTTTTATTAGCACATCCTTTAGAAAAGGAACTATTTTACCATACAAAATACTTGCCAACTTAAAACAGTTTTTTTTGAAAAAGGATTAAAGTGATGGTAGAGTTTAACATTTTAATAATCATTGCATAGAGTTTATTAAATTGGTATATTTATTTATGTGTTTGTTTTGGCTTTCGGATAAATTATATAACCTATATAAGAAGTTTATTTCTTGTAATTGCCCCGGCCTACACCCCATAGATCTTCACTTTTTTCCCTAGGGTTATGTTTCAATCTCTCACCTAAACGTGAGCGGTGTGACATTCCAGAGTGACATATGCCTCTTTTGCCCCAAATCAGCCCAAACGTGCGTGCATGTATTAACATACACATGCACAGTATTTGGCCTAAGGGAAATCACAATTTTCATTATTTAAAAAAATAGATAATCCCTTTAGTATTCCCCAGTTTTGCATTACCAACACAGTTGTATTAATATACTTTTTACCTCTGTGATTACCTTGTATCTAAGCCTCTGCAGACTGTTCCCCCCTTATTTCAGTTCTTTTGACAGACTTGAATGTTAGCCAATCAGTGCTGACTCAACAACAATGTCATGGCACAAATGAACTAGCGTTGTCTAGCTTTGAAAAACTGTCAAAATTCCCTGAGATAAGAGGCGGCATTTAAGGGCTTATACAATTAGCATACAAGCCTACCTAGGTTTAGCTTTCAACTAAGAACACAAAAGGAACAAAGCAAATTTGATGAAAAAGTAAATTGGAAAGTTGATTAAAATTGCATGCCCTATCTGAATCATGAAAGTTTATTTTTGACTCAACTGTCCCTTTAAGTCATAAGTTCTGAATCACTATTAACAAGGATAGCTTGGAGGGATCATCATCACTTTGTTTTATTGTTCATTTAATAGGGGAATCACACTCTTGCTAGATCTCCTTGCAGCTCTCCGCTCTACTTGTAAAGAATGAATCTCATGATTCACGGTTTACATCGGAGAGGGTGCATAGATTCTCTGTGCCTACACATTAGCTCCAATATTGGTAGCACGCGTTTTGTCGCTACACTACAGAATAGGAACTGGAAGGGGGTGGAGGACAGATTGACCCTAAGTCAAAACTAAAGAGTTATCATATATTATAAAGGGAAATATCTATCTATCTATCTATCTATCTATATTGATTGATCGTACAGGTATATTAGAAATGTGCATCATTTGCCATCAATGGGGTGCAAAGTAAATAGAAAAGACAAGATCAATTAATTATCCAAAAAGCTGTGATTTGTGTTTGTTTGAAATGCTTTGCAATTCACTTGCACATTACAATAAGACAGGTGTCCTTGTCTGTAGATTTCCCATCAGCGGAGACGCACAGTACATAGATCATTACTGGGAATATATGGATCAGTTGCTTGTGCACACTGCCAGGCTATTTGTAGGTCACATGCAATTAGTCTACGCCATGAGGACTGGAAGCAGAACATTTTGACCAATGTTAAAATTGTTGTTTTTTTGCCACCTGTGTTAGATAGTGAAATCTATGTCGAGTTATGATAAACTCAGCTGTCATATGGAGTTCAAACTGCATTAACCTAACATGCCCTTTGCAATGACTCCCAGAGCTATCAATGCTTACTGCTCCCATATTGTATTGTATAGTGTTCAGACTCTCTCTCTGCTAAACACCACTGCTAAATTGTGTAACAGTTGTTCCAGAAATGTAAACAATACACATGGATTATTTAACTGGTTACAATTCCTTCAAAATAGGTTAATCAAGAGAACATGTAAATACCAACACTGGAACTGAAACACAAACAACTAGAGAACCTTAAAGGGACATTAAACCCACATTTTTTCTTTCATGATTCAGATAGAGAATACAATTTTTAACAACATTCCAATTTACTTCTATTATCTAATGTGCTTCATTCTTTAGATATCCTTTGTTGAAGAAATAGCAATGCACATGAGTGAGCCAATCACTCGAGGCATCTATGTGCATTCACCAATCAGCAGCTACTGAGCATATCTAGATATGCTTTCCAGCAAAGGATATCAAGAGAATGAAGCAAATTTGATAATAGAAGTAAATTAGAACGTTGTTTAAAATTGCATGCTCTATCTGAATCATGAAAGAAAAAAATTGGGTTTTATGTCCCTTTAAGGCTGTATTGATTGGGGATCAAAGTTCTGAGGTACAGCTATCCTCTCAAAATCTATATGTTTACCTGTGACTCTGTGTATTGCTGCCTACTGCCTTTCTTTTATAGTTGTTGATATACAAAATAAAATGCTGATTTTATTGCACACTTACAGAGTGCCAGTAGCTGACAATTTTCTAGCAAAAAAAAACAAATCCCACCCAAGCTTGCATACAATATTGTATTTACAATGGAAAAACTAAATATGTGATGTTTTAGTGACTCCTGATTGTATCCTCTCAAAAAGCAACAAAACTAATAGAATATAAAGATGATTTACAAGTGTTGATAAGGGCAGTTTATGTATTTAGTTTATGTTTAATCCCTGAACTAAATCTGGATATTATTTTTACATATTGCAAAGAAATATTATTTTAACTAATTGACAAAATATTCTGTTGTTTCAGGCTTTGCAACATTTCTCTATAACTCTCATGAGTAAGCTAACATTCAAAGGGATATTTATGAGTACAATATCACTTTTACTACTAATTTAGTTGCAAAGTTCTCTGCAATCAGTCAAAAACATAATTTATTCTTACCTGATAAATTTCTTTCTTTCTTGACACGGTGTGTCCACGGATCATCTTAATTACTGTTGGGAATAACACTCCTGACCGGACCCAGTCATTCGACCAAAGGGAAAGGAGAAAGGAAGTAATCTAAGGTGCAGAGGTGCCTAAAGTTTATAGAAAAGCAACCTGTCTGAAAAACAGGGCGGGCGGTGGACTCACTGTGTCAAGAAATAAATAAATTAGTTTTCTTTCTAATGACACAGTGAGTTCACGGATCATCTTAATTACTGTTGAGAACCAATACCCAAGCTAAAGGACACAGATGATAAGGGAGGGACAAGACAGTTAACCTAAACAGAAGGCACCACTGCTTGAAGAACCTTTCTCCCAAAAGGAGCCTCTGCTGAAGCAAAAGTATCACATTTGTAAAATTTAGAAAAAGTATGCAAAGATGACCAAGTTGCAGCCTTGTAAAGCTAATCTACAGAAGCTCCATTTTTGAAAGCCCAAGAAGATGAAACAGCCCTCGTGGAATGAGCCGTGATTCTCTCAGGAGGCTGCTGACCAGCAGTCTCATATGCCAAGCGAATAACACTCCTCAACCAACAAGAAAGAGAAGTAGCCGTAGCCTTCTTACCCTTATGCTTCCCAGAAAAGACAACAAATAAAGAAGAAGACTGGCGAAAATCCTTAATCGCCTGCAAATAATATTTCAGTGCACAAACCACATCCAGGTTGTGCAACAAACGTTCCTTATGAGAAGAAGGATTAGGACACAAAGAAGGAACAACAATCTCTTGATTAATATTCTTATCAGAAACAACCTTGGGAAGAAAACCTTATCAGAACTACCTTATTAGAGTGAAAAATAAGAAAAGGCGATTCATACTGTAAGGCTGAAAGCTCCGAAACTCTTCAAGCCGAAGAAATAGCCACCAGAAACAAAACCTTCCAAGATAACATCTTAATATCCAAAGAATGCATAGGTTCAAATGGAGCCTGTTGAAGGACTCTAAGTACCAAATTAATACTCCAAGGTGGAGTAGTAGACTTAAACACAGGCCGAATTCTAACCAAGGCCTGACAAAAAGAATGAACATCTGGCACATCCACCAGGCGCTTGTGCAAAAAAATAGATAAAGAAGAAATTTGACCCTTCAGGGTACTAGCAGATAAACCTTTCTCCAAACCCTCCTGGAGAAAAGACAAAATCCTAGGAATCCTAACTCTACTCCACAGGTAGCCTTTGGATTCACACCAATACAAATATTTACGCCAAATCTTATAATAAATCTTCCTAGTCACAGGCTTACGAGCCTGAATCATAGTCTCAATGACTGACTCAGAAAAAACACGCTTAGAAAGAATCAAGTGTTTAATCTCCAAGCAGTCAGCTTCAGAGAAACAAGATTTGGATGAGGGAAGGGACCCTGCAGATGCAGGTCCTTCCTTAATGGAAGACGCCAAGGTGGAAAGGAAGACATCTCCACCAGATCTGCAAACGAGATTCTGCAAGGCCGGAGCAATGAGAATCACTGATGCCCTCTCTTGTTTGACCCGAGCAATGACGTGAGGAAGAAGAGCAAACGGAGGGAACACATATGACAGACTGAAAGTCCAAGGAACTGCCAGAGCATCTATCAGAACAGCCTGAGGATCCTTTGACCTTGCCCCGTACCTTGGGAGCTTGGCATTCTGATGAGAAGCCATGAAATCCAACTCTGGCTGCCCCCAACTGAGAATCAAGCTGGAAAATACCTCTGGATGAAGTTCCCACTCCCCCGGATGAAAAGTCTGTCTGCTCAGAAAATCCGCTTCCCAATTGTCCACCCCTGGAATATGGATAGCAGACAGACAACATTTGTGAATCTCCACCCACTGAATAATTTTGGCTACCTCTGTCATGGCCAAGGAACTCCGAGTTCCCCCTGATGATTGATGTAAGCCACTGACGTTATGTTGTCTTACTGACACATGATAAACTGGGTTGAAGCTAGCTGAGTCCAGGCTAGAAGAGCATTGAAAATTGCTCTCAGTTCCAAAACATTTATTGGAAGAACCGACTCCTCCCGAGTCAATAGACCCTGAGCCCTTAATGAACCCCAGACAGCACCCCAGCCCAGCAAACTGGCATCCGTGGTTACAATCACCCAGGCAGGTCTGCGAAAGCAAGTTACCTGAGAGAGAAGATCCTGAGACAACCAACATGGAAGAGAATCTCTGAACATCTGATCTAGAACAATCTTGATAGATCCGCACAATCCCTGTTCCACTGCCTGAGCAAGCATAACTGCAGAGGTCTGAGATGGAACCGAGCAAACGGAATGATGTCCATGACTGAAACCATCAGACCAATAACCTTCATGCACTGAGCCACTGACGGCAGAGGAAGGGACTGAAGAGCAAGACACGTATTGAAAATCTTGAAATTGACTTTCTTGCTTCTGTCAGGAAAATTTTCATCTCTAGAGAATCTATAATGGTCCCCCAAAAAACCACTCTTGTAGCCGGAATTAAGGAACTTTTTCCTAAATCCACCTTCAAACCATGGGAGCACAGAAAAGACAACAACAACTCAGCGTGGGAGTTTGCTAGTTGGAAAGATGGAGCCTGAACTAGAATGTCGTCCAGATAAGGAGCCACTGCAACACCCTTCAATCGAAGCACCGCCAACAATGCTCCCAGGACCTTTGAAAAAATTCTGGGAGCTGTTGCCAGACCAAAAGGATGAGCTACAAACTGAAAATGTTTGTCTAGAAATGCAAATCTTAGGAACCTGTGATGATCCCTGTAAATGGGAATATGCAGATACGCATCCTGTGGTCATAAACTGACCTTCCTGAACCAAAGGAAGAATGAAACGAATAGTTTCCATCTTGAAAGGCGGAACCCTGAGAAACTTGTTTACACTCTTGAGATCTAAAATAGGTCTGAAAGTTCCCTCCTTTTTGGGAACGACAAAGAGGTTGGAATAAAAACCCAGACCCTGTTCCTGAACCGGAACAGGAACTTATCACTCCCATGTCAGAAAGATTCTGAACACAACGTAAGAACGCCTCTCCTTTTATCTGGTTTACAGATAACCTGGAGAGAAGAAACCTGCCTCTGGGAGGAAAATTCTTGAACTCCAGTTTGTAACCCTGGGACACGATATCAACCAACCCAGGGATCCTGAACATCTCAAACCCAAGCTTGAGCAAAGAAAGAGAGTCTGCCCCCCCACAAGATCCATTCCCAGATCGGGGGCAGACCCTTCATGCTGATTTTGAGTCAGCAACAGGCTTCCTGAACTGCTTCCCCTTATTCCAAGACTGATTTGACTTCCAAGATGACTTGGACTGTTCCTGCTTGGAGGAAGAAGAGGAAGATTTACCAGAGAAGCTACGAAAGGAATGAAAATTACTCTGCCGACCCTTCTGTTTATTTCTTTTATCCTGAAGAAGAGAATGCCCCTTCCCTCCCGTAATATCAGAAATAATCTCAGCCAAACCTGGCCCAATCAAGGTCTTAACCTTGTAAGGAATAGACAAAAGCTTAGACTTAGAGGACACATCCGCAGACCAGGATTTTAACCATAAAGCTCTGCAAGCTAAAATGGCAAAACCAGACATTTTAGCTCCCAGCTTGATGACCTGTAGAGAAGCATCTGCAATAAAGGAATTAGCCAGCTTCAAAGCCTTGATTATATCTTGAATTTCTTCAAGAGGAATATCTTGCTGAATAGAATCAGACAATGCATCAATGCAATATGCCGCCACACTAGTAACCGTAGCAATACATGCAGCCGGTTGCCATTGATACCCCTGGTGAACATAAATCTTTTTAAGCAAAACTTCCAACTTCTTATACATAGGATCTTTAAAGGAACAGCTGTCCTTAATAGGAATAGTGGTCCTCTTGGTCAGAGTGGAAACTGCTCCCTCCACCTTAGGAACTATCTGCCAAGATTCCTTAATAGAATCAGCAATAGGAAACATCTTCCTAAAAATTGGAGAAGGGGAAAAAGGAATCCCAGGCTTCTCCCATTCTCATGCAATAATATCTGAAACACGATCTGGTATAGGAAAAACGTCCACATAGGAAGGAACATTAAAAAACTTATTAAGTTTACAAGACTTCTTAGGAATAACCATGACTGACGCCTCAGAGTCATCCAAGGTAGCCAAAACCTCCTTGAGTAACAACGGAGGTGCTCCAGCTTAAACCTAAAGGAAACGACCTCAGGGTCAGAAGAAGGATTTACACTATAAGAATCTGAGATCTCACCCTCAGATGCTACTGAAGTATCTTCCTCCTCAGACTTATGAGAAGAAACACTAGACACAATTGCAACAGAATCAGAAACCTTTTACTTACTCTTGCGCTTCCTCTGTAACATAGGAAAAGCAGACAAAGCCTCAGATACTGCCAAGGATATATGGGTAGCCATATCCTGCAAGGAAAAACCAACCTGAGATGAAACACAGAGCACTGCAGAAGATTGGGACATATGAGCAGAAAGCTGTAGATTAGCCTGAACAGGAGACTCTTGAACAACATCCGCCCTAGACAATGAAGTCTCAGAATCAAAAAGTCTATCCTTGTAATGGAATGTTCTCTCAATACAAGAGGAATAAAAAAAGGGATAGGAGGCTCAACATTAGTATTTAAACATAGAGAAAAAGCAGGGCCTCTTTGTCCATCTTAATCCAAAGGAAAAAACCTTAAAGGGACACTGAACCCAATTTTTTTCTTTTGCGATTCAGATAGAGCATGCAATTTTAAACAACTTTCTAATTTACTCCTATTATCAATTTTTCTTCTTTCTCTTGCTTTCTTTATTTGAAAAAAGAAGGCATCGCAGCTATTTTTTTGGTTCAGACCATGGAAAGCACTTGTTTATTGGTAGTTGAATTTACCCACCAATCAGCAAGAACAACACAGTGTGTTCACCAAAAATGGTCCGGCATCTAAACTTACCTTCTTTCATTTCTAATAAAGATACCAAGAGAATGAAAATAATTTGATAATAGGAGTAAATTAAAAAGTTGCTTAAAATTGCATGCTCTATCTGAATCACGATAGAAAAAAAAATGGGTTCAGTGTCCCTTTAATCAGAATTTTTATGAAACAAAAAAAGTTACTGTCCCTTTAAATTTTAAACAGACTTTTTTTAAAAAAAACAAGAAAATCCTTGAATAAGCTGCACAATAAATGTTGCAGCAACAATTGTTCACAAAATGAATGCAAAAAGAGACACAAACTTTATAGTCCTTGAAATTCAGACAGAAACTTAAATATAAACAGAGCAACAGCCCCACAAAAAAACAACAGGCAACCTCCACAAGCTCTGCTGAGATGCCTACCTGACCTCCTTGCTGCCGGAAACAAAGTCAGAAAATTATCCGGACCCCCATACAGCCGCACCAGAAAGAATGCTGAACAACCTCTGAGGAGCTATGCAACAGAACTGCAACATCTAGGAACAACAGGAAACAGCTAAAAGGGCGCCAAAAATGCCCTTGCTATCTCAGAAAAGCCCGCCTATTGTGGGCGTGGTCTAACAAACCTCCCGGTAGCCATTAATACACAAACAAAAAACATGTACACCAAAGTGAAAACATAATAACTGAGCCAAACATCCCCAGTGCCTGTAAAACTGCCATACAACAAACCGTTAACCTAGAAGGCTGATTGCATATTTAGACAGAATTAACTTTCAAAGTGCCAAATTCTCCTATATCAAAACAGGGAACTAAATAGGCACTTACCTCAAAAATCTGTCCGGCAACAGGACAGCTCACTTGGTATGAGAGGGGCTTCCTACCTCACATGGACCTGTGGAAAAAAGAAAAGGCGGAGTAAACTTACTCAAACTTTCAACCAAGGGCAGCATGAAATTACTTGGGAGGCCCAGTGAGGATTATACCCCACAAGTTCCCAAATGCTTAAAAGCCACCACTTGCTCTACTGAAGAGAATGACATGGACTACAGCTAAACCCCAAAGAAAACCAGAGCAAACTTGCTCTGCTTAAAAAATAACAAACTCTTGATTAAAGAATCAGACACCTATTTTTACCCATACTTGCAACTGATACAAGTAAAGAGAATGACTGGGGATTGTGGGTAGGGGAGGGGTATTTAACAGCTTTTTGCTGTGGTGCTCTTTGCCTCCTCCTGCTGGTCAGGAGTGATATTCCTAACAGTAATTAAGATGATCCGTGGACTCACCGTATCATTAGAAAGAAAGAGAGTTTACCCTTCCAGGGAACAGCAAACCTACATACACATATAATCTGAAAAAGGGAGCAATGTTCAGTGACATTTTCAGGAATGGTTTATCAGAAAACTTCCAGCTTTTTACTTTAAAAATATAGCTTTGGAAGAGGAAGAAAATGAGGAAAGTCTGGCAGCTATAGTTTATAGGGATAAAGATAAACTATCCAAAAATATATTTATTTACTAAACAGGGGTTCTCACAGTTTAAATTAATACTACATTGCAGCTTGTGTGAACAGTAGAAAGGATACATATGTAGCAGCAGGTTCTACTAGTGCTAGAGGAGGTTATGGATTCTTATTGGTGCGCAAAATGCCCCTTGCACAAACACCTATCTGCTCCCAAAAACAGATAAGATAATGGAAAAGGATAAAGTTTAACAGTTTGGTGAAAGTGCTCTGGCAGCAACAGGGGATTGATGTATAACTGATATAGACAAATGTAATCTAGAATCAAAATAATAAAAAATCAATACATCGAACAGTAGATAAAATATATAAACATTTATTATAATGGACACAAAATGTTCAATATTGCAGATCTATGACCGGTCCTAAACAATTTAATCAAATTTAATTTTAAAAACTATTTAGTAATATCTATAAAATAGGCAGACCTAAGATAAATTACTTGGTTATATTAAAAATGAAATAATGGTGCATAGAATAACAAAATGAGAGAACATACATATGACTTAATGACAAAAATATATTAGTGGTGCACCACTCTTATATTGTAAAATCCTAATGCGGTATGTCACCTAATACGATATGTCACCAATCCACCTTATATAATTTTTGATAGTTAAATGTGCATTATCTATTGCACAAATATCCAAGCAAAGTCACACTATGGGGTAAAGTTGTTGGTATAAAAGTTAAATTGTTTCTTTAAAAAAGGCTTGTCCCATATAGTAGCTAGTAATCCTTTAGATATGTGTTCCTGCGTGCTTTTCTGTTTCCTATACTGATTGCAAAGGATTGCACTGGCACTTCTTCTTCCCTTCTACAACATCACATACACTCTGCGCAGAGTTGAAGTTTTTTTTCCCTACCGGGACAGATCTACTTTCAGAAGAGGACGGACAGGCGTGTGACGTCACGGACTATCTGTGGGGCTGCAACGCTACCTGTGCCAGACGGTGAGTGGACGAGACATACCCACAAACAGACCGACAGGCACCTAGAGGTAAAGTAGCCGATAGTGCGAGTCATACACACGACCCACCTACAAGCCATCATGCCATACTAAAACTGGGCACTCTGTAATAACAGTATAGGAAACAGAAAAGCACGCAGGAACACATATCTAAAGGATTACTAACTACTATATGGGATAAGCCTTTTTTAAAGAAACGATTTAACTTTTATACCAACAACTTTACCCCATAGTGTGACTTTGCTTGGATATTTGTGCAATAGATAATGCACATTTAACTATCAAAAATTATATAAGGTGGATTGGTGACATATCGTATTAAGTGACATACCGCATTAGGATTTTACAATATAAGAGTGGTGCACCACTAATA
This sequence comes from Bombina bombina, assembly GCF_027579735.1. Taxonomy (NCBI): domain Eukaryota; kingdom Metazoa; phylum Chordata; class Amphibia; order Anura; family Bombinatoridae; genus Bombina; species Bombina bombina. The sequence goes on from NC_069499.1 coordinate 538,141,627, forward strand.
TATTTTTGTCATTAAGTCATATGTGTGTTCTCTCATTTTGTTATTCTATGCACCAATATTTAATTTTTAATATAACCAAGTAATTTATCTTAGGTCTGCCTATTTTATAGATATTACTAAATAGTTTTTAAAATTAAATTTGATTAAATTGTTTAGGACCGGTAATAGATCTGTAATATTGAACATTTTGTGTTCATTATAATAAATGTTTATATATTTTATCTACTGTTCAATGTATTGATTTTTTATTTTTTAGGTTCTACTAGTGCCCCATTAAATATTATTAAAATAATGTATTTGTAAAGCATGGGCCAATTCTGTAGCACTTTGAACATAAGTAGAAGCAAGTATTGATACTGATTAATGATAAAAAACAACAACCCAGATGCATAAAACAAAACTAAATACTAAACAAAATGAATTAATAGTACATGAGGGTCTAACTCCAAATTGCTTACAATCTAAATGTATGGAATGCAAGTGTGTGACTGTTGGACACAGTATTTGACTCTTTTACAGAGCTTTAGTACCGATCTCTGGAATTATTATTATTTTTATCTTTATATTCTTTCTCATTTACCTAGTTGTTGTATCAAGTCTTCAAAAGAAAGTTATCTACAATTCCCTGAAAATCATGAATTCCTCAGAGGATTGAGGCCTGGTATAATAATATTCTAATAAAAATCTTGAACCCACTCGACCTTAAAACAACAAACTGACGGAGCAAAAGCTACATAAATATTATGCCACATATTCAACTTTATTTTATTTATTTGTTTATTTTGGTATTGAATGTATTTTTTTTTGAAAAAATTTATTGTGGTAATAAAATAATTACAGGCACAGCTCCTGGTTTAAAGGGACACTCAAGTCAAAATTTAACTTTCATGATTCAGATAGAACATGCAATTTTAAATAGGTAAAAATATCCCATTAAAGGGATATTAAAGAGCGCTGATGTTAGTAATGGAAAACAATATACAATTTAAAACTAGATATTATACTTTGGATATAGTAGATCAGGTCTACCGTATTAGTCCTGTTTATTGTCCATATAGTGGTGGTAAATAGGGGATAAAGATGTCCTCTTGAAAGAGATGGTGATGAATCAGGCTGCTCCTCTTGATCCCAGAGAGTATGGAACAACTGTAGAAGAAGAATAGAAAGAGGGCGCCACAATAGCGTGATATCGTCTGGAATGCAGGTACAGATATATGTAGATATTATGCTTACCAGATGGTGTGGCACTGTGCTGTGACCAGTGCAAGAGAGCAGGCTAGCACTTAACAGTGGCTAGTACACTGTAGGAGCCAGGCTCCAAAGGCACTTGTTCTAGTTGAAACTTGGTATCTATCTCCTGCTATCTGGACTTCAGGTTCTGCAGAGGAGTGATCTTATGTGTGTTGTTCAATAGGCATATATGAACCACAACACAGACAACTTCAAATAAAAAAATTTGACTTTTATTTTATGACGCGTTTCTCAACCTGCAAGGGTTGTTTCATCAGATAATCACTTTTTATCTGATGAAACAACCCTTGCAGGTTGAGAAACGCGTCATAAAATAAAAGTCAAATTTTTTTATTTGAAGTTGTCTGTGTTGTGGTTCATATATGCCTATTGAACAACACACATAAGATCACTCCTCTGCAGAACCTGAAGTCCAGATAGCAGGAGATAGATACCAAGTTTCAACTAGAACAAGTGCCTTTGGAGCCTGGCTCCTACAGTGTACTAGCCACTGTTAAGTGCTAGCCTGCTCTCTTGCACTGGTCACAGCACAGTGCCACACCATCTGGTAAGCATAATATCTACATATATCTGTACCTGCATTCCAGACGATATCACGCTATTGTGGCGCCCTCTTTCTATGCAATTTTAAATAACTTTCTAATTTACTTCCATTAACAAAATGTGTGCAGTCTTTATATATTTACATTTTTTGAGTAACCAGCTCCTACTGAGCATGTGTAATAATTGAGAGAACATTTGTGATTGGCTGATAGCTGTCACATGATACAGGGGAAATGGAAATAGACATACTGTATGTTTAAAATTATCAGAAACAAATCTACTACTCATTTGAAGTTCAAACTCGGTGCTATTGCATTATCTTTTTATTATACATTTGTTGATTTGTTGTTATGCAAATATACTACATTTACTGGTATTTAAATAGCCACCACTACATTAGTATGGTAGGTGTTATACGCTGAAACATTTATTATTGTATAATTATTCTATTATATTATTATATTTAATATAAGCTTACAATTGTGTGAAAAATATCAGGTTTTGAGAATATTTAACTGGAAAACATTTTTTCCCCTGTTAATTGATAAATTAATTTCTTTCATGATGGTGAGAGTCTTTGAGAGGAGGAAAAAACACCCCAAAACACCAGAGCTTTAAATCCCTCTTGATTAATCTTAAGTACTGCCACCAACTGTTGAAAAGTAAAGCCACATAGGGTAATAATGTTTGCAACCAAGACAAGCAATAGCAAAGGAGCCCCCCCTTTGAAGATGGCTACTCACAAACACGGCGGCACAACCAGAGTGCCCAACTGAACAGTACGGGACCAGAAGAGTCTCCCGAAAGACTTGAGGCAGTTAGCCCACATGTCTAATATCAGGTCACGTGGAGGAGCACGCCAATCCCCGCAGCGGGATCTCTCAAAGGATAGCAATCATCCAAAGAACCATGAGCCCGGGTACACAGGAGGGTGTCACACAGGAACCAACACGGTCAGGAAGATTAGACCATATGATCGTATATAACGATTGATAACACAGAGCAAGTAATAGTAAAAAGTGTGGACTTTATTGGACACACTAAATATACAGCAACATGTTTCTCAGCAGAAATAAGTGCTCCTCTACGTGACCTGACGTTGAACATGTGGGCTAACTGCCTCGAGTCTTTCGGGCGACTCTTTTGGTCCCGTACAGTTCAGTTGGGCACTCCGGTTGTGCCGCCGTGTTTGTGAGTAGCCATCTTCAAAGGGGGGGGCTCCTTTGCTATCGCTTGTCTTGGTTGCAAACGTTATTACCCTATGTGGCGCCTCTTTTTCTCCTTACTCTAACAGGATTCTTCTCACTACATTGAACTCTCAAGAGTGCTGCCAGATATTGTTCTCCTATCCTACCTACACCAGCGCACCTCCCTAGAATCTAAGGTTCTATCATTATTGGACTCAAAAGTAAAGCCGAGGCTTATGGGCTCTCACCATCATGAAAGAAATTAATTTATTAGGTAAGTATACATTTTGTTTTCTTTTATCAGATAGTGAGAGTTTACAAGACATCTAGTGTGGGAATCTATACCCAAGCAGTGATGTCCACAAGATCACTGTGTAAGGGGGTGGGGCAACAAAGAGTTAAGGCAGGTATGTTACTAATCAGGCACCACAGCTAACAGAACTTTTGCAAACACATAAAAGAGAAAACACTTTGAAAAGGTATGCAAAGAGAACTAAGTAGCTGCCTTACAAATCTGCTCAATAGAAGACTCATTATGAAAGGCCCATGAAGTGGCATCTGTCTTACAAATTATGGCCTTAAGCCAAGCGACTAAGGTAACTGCCATAGCTTTCTGGTTATTTCAATGTCCAGATAAATAAACAAATAGTGAAGAAGAAAGTCTAACATCCTTTGTGGCTTCAACATAGAATGTTAAAGCTTTTACGACATCCATTTTTTCTTACATTTGCCATGTGAGACAACAATCTCCAATTTGTGTGTCAGTCCTTTGGGTTTGAGTCAAACTTACTGCAGAGGTCAGAAAAGAAGTAATCTAAGTATATTATCATTATATAAACAATATGGTTACCTTTTACAATGATCTTGGTTGTACTCATCTTATTCATACTTATGTCTTCTTGGGAGCATCCTTCAAGATTCATTTGAATATGGCTGAATATGAATAATATCCATTATTCATCTGGTAAAGCATATTGAATCTTGGAAATGTTTGTGAGTCTCTGGTTAGGACTTATGGGAAGATTGTTCCTGGTTACACTGTGTCCAGAAGATTTGCTATCCAAAAGGAAGTTTGTGCTTGTATAAACTTTACAGAAGGCATAAGGCAGACATAGTTCTAGTGGATGTTATAGGCCTTTTACGGAGTGTGTTTGCTTCACCACAGACTCCTGTACCCTAGGATTGGGAGCAGCTATGCAGAATGTGTTCTAAACGTTCACTGGATAGCAGGTATATTGGAACTCAGGACAGTTTGCCTGATACTTCATTGTTTTTTAAAGATCACCAGGAAAGTATGGGGGTGACAATTCAGAGTCTAGGCCACAGTGAATAATAAATACTTAGCTAAAATAAGAAAGATTCATAAAAAGGGGATCTTTATATGTAAAACAAAGTGTCACAAAATGCAAGGGAAGAGGGGAAGATATTTTCTTAGTTTCAAATTTATTTGTATTTTAATATACACAAATTGTTATTGTGAGATTGTTGTTATTGTGTTTCACTGAATCGATCATGCATTGGTAGTGTCAAATTAGGTAGATGATCCATAAAATCAAGAATAGACTGTAATATAAGGCAGGGATATTAGAGCTTCTCAGCTCTCTTACTAGAGCCTGGGTTGTCTTAAATAAAGTAGAAGAATATAGAAAAATATCAGGCTTTACAAATGCAGATGCATATCAAAACAGCTGTAGCTGATATAAAGGAATAGTCTCATGATAATGTCAATCATAATAATGTGCAGAAGCACAAAGGTCAAATAAATATGCTATATATATGCAAGAATTAAATTTTTTCATAATATTGTCCCATGATCCCTTGCCTGGGACAAGCATCATGTGTTCTAAAAAAAACTTTCATCTCAACAAATTTGTTATTATATATTCACTTAGCCTCATGATAGTCCAGAGGTTTTTATCTTTTTAATGTTAAAGCACTACAGTTGCAGAGTAATGTTAACAACTGCAACACTTTAAAGGGACGTAAATACTAGAGAATTTAAATATTTCACTATTGCTTGAGAACAATGTGTTTAAATGCAGGCTACATAATTATTTTAGTCATATTAAATATTTAATTTGAAAGTACAGTAACTAGACTTTTTCTTGAATAAAAATACATAATTTATGTAAGAACTTACCTGATAAATTAATTTCTTTCACGGTGGTGAGAGTCCACGAGCTTGTTACTGATAGGATATACATTCCTACCAGGAGGAGGCAAAGTTTCCCAAACCTCAAAAGCCTATAAATACTGTGCACACCTCACTCATACCTCAGTTTAACGTATAGCCAAGAGGTGAGGTGTTTAAAGAGTAAAAGCATAACAAGGAGGAGCAAGAAATAAGATGTGCTTATTAAAAATAACCCAAAAATAAAGAAAAATTGGTGGGCCTCGTGGACTCTCTCCACCTTCAATATGCTTAGAAGCGCCTTTCACTGAAGAATCAAGCACATCATGCTTCACCACCTCCTAAGGAGGCAAAGTTGTTTTTAAACTGAGGTATGAGTGAGGTGGGCAGGGTATTTATAGACTTTTGAGGTTTGGGAACCTTTGCCTCCTCCTGGTAGGAATGTATATCCCATCAGTAACTAGCTTGTGGACTCTTGTCACTTATATGAAAGAAATGTGAAGTAAAAGTTGCTTCAATTTAAACTGAAAATAATTAAGGTATAGGTGTACCTCCTACTAATGCTCATTGGCTAATAGTCACTTCTAACTAACAATCAATGGCTTTTAGTCGCTTTCTACTATTGTTCACTGGTTGATAATTGCTTCCTAATAATGCTCATAGGCTGATATTCACTTCCTACTAACTCTCATTGGCTGATAGCCACTTCCTACCAAAACTTTTTGGCTGGAGTCAATAAATACTAACTTCTTCCTAATAATGCTCATTGGTTGTTTCCTTATAATGTTCATTGTGAAATAATGAGGAAGTGCAGTACTGTTATGATTTAACTTTAAATTGCTTTTACTTCATATTTATTCAGGAAGTAAAATAGTTACCTATGGACGATACAACATTTTTAGAACAATGTCCGTTTAACCCCTACAAAGGGGCTATATAGTTAAAGTCCTGACCAGTAGTTCATTGACTTTGGCCCCAATGATAAAAGGTAACGAAAGCAACTAAAAGAAGGTTGCAAAAAAAAAGAGTACACATTAAGCACTCAAATTCCCCACAAAAAATGTCATGATTGTAGGATGGTATGCGTCAACAAAAAAATAATATATAAAAAATTAAACTTTATTAGATATAATTAAAAATGGGTACATTAAAAACAACTATAAAAATATGGGCTGGTCATAAGGTACTGTCCTGGATACAATCTCACCAGGAAACAAATCATTTACAGTTACTTAGGTCAGTATAGAGATGGGGTACACAAAATAGACCTTGAATGTGTGTCTCCCATACTAGGTTGTTGTTACGGCTTAAGGGAAAGAGGAGGCCTGGTAATAGAAATACTCAGGTTGTGTTAGTGCTTGGTGCAAACAGTATATAAAAATGATAATATAACGCTCAGATATGCAACCATTCAATGTGTAACATTGCTTGCTAAAATACCTATGTACTAACAGGGTATGTAGATTTGGAAATAGTTATATTCCTGCAGCAATTGAGTATATGTATGTATATATATATATATATATATATATATATATATATATATATATATACACAGTTGCAAGAAAAAGTATGTGAACCCTTTGGAATTATATGGATTTCTGCACAAATTGGTCATAAAATGTGATCTGATCATCATCTAAGTCACAACAATAGACAATCACAGTCTGCTTAAACTAATAACACACAAATAATGAAATGTTGCCATGTTTTTATTGAACACACCATGTAAACATTCACAGTGCAGGTGGAAAAAGTATGTGAACCCCTAGACTAATGACATCTCCAAGAGCTAATTGGAGTGAGATGTCAGCCAACTGGAGTCCAATCAATGAGATGAGATTGGAGGTGTTGGTTACAGCTGCCCTGCCCTATAAAAAACACACACCAGTTCTGGGTTTGCTTTTCACAAGAAGCATTGCCTGATGTGAATGATGCCTTGCACAAAAGAGCTCTCAGAAGACCTACGATTAAGAATTGTTGACTTGCATAAAGCTGGAAAGGGTTATAAAAGTATCTCCAAAAGCCTTGCTGTTCATCAGTCCACGGTAAGACAAATTGTCTATATATATATATATATATGTATATATATATATACTGCTATCTCTTAGCTCTTATAATGGATAGCCAGGTTTAAATTACTCTGATTGGTGTGCTTGTTATCACCCCGCAATCTTAATATTGAGTATCCAAGGCATAATCTGCTGCGGTTATTGTGTTTTGGTTATCGGCACTCTGTATTTAGCGCTGTATTCGGTATACTAGGGTCTATGTTATGGTGTGAAAATAACAACCTTGTAGTATTTATTTAATAAACTGCTCAGAGTACTATGCCGGGAGGTACTTAACTCGATAGCTAAGATATAAAGTCGACTGATCTCCAATGTTACTTGTGTTTCTCTAAAGTATCTAGTTGCAGCAGTAACAGTCTACCACAGTAATTCACTTAGTGTCATAGACACTTTGTATATACTTATAAGTTCCTCAATGGCTGTTTTGAATATAAGTGGGACTGCTATAAATTGTGCGGCCTGTTTTATAGGAGGCAGTCTTAACATGTAGCTAACAATAGCTTTAGCTCTTATAATGTTTCCACTTATAAGTAAGGTATCAAGCGTGTCAGAAAAACTGTATTATTGTTACTAACAAACAGCAGCAGTGTGTGTTGAACAACACAATAATTTACTACTGATGTATTCACTTAGATTGTGAACAAACTATATCGGATGTTAAAGCCACTGGGGGGTCTTATATTATTCAGCTGGTATCATGCGAGTAGACATGAAAGTGAAAAACCCCTTTCAGAGCCGTTAATTATATCTGTTATGTCAAGCATAAAATTAACAGTTATAAAAATCATTTATAATCAAAGAAAAGCGATTGCACCTTATTGATAGATACCTTATATATTAGCCAGAGCATATAAGACCTCAGGTCAATGCCTGCTAGTATGGAGTCAGACCCCAAATAATTAGCCTGATAAATCTGAGAATTCAAATGTGACAGCTCAGATATCATATAGGCAGCCCTTATTTTCTACTAGATTATTAAAAACGAAGGGTCCCACATGCCCTTTCTCCTGACATGTTTCGCCGGTGGCGCCGCGGCTTTGGCGGCTTTTTGTGACGTCTAACCACTCCTATTATTTGGTGTTCGCGAATCGGATCCATTTTGTATCTGGTGCATCGGTGCACCTAGTATCATTGCGTAATTATGTTAGTCATCAGCAGTTACAGCCTGAATTATTATGACCTATATTTTGAAGTTTTGTTTTGTTATAATGTTTATTAAATATTATTATGGTAAGTATGATGTTGTTTTGTGAGGAATCCAGTAGTCATTATTGATGCGTTTACGTGATTTCTTGTATGGATTCCATCTTTTGCTTTTGAATATTTTACTCTATGTGAGACATCCAGAAGTTATTATTTCTTCTTTCTCATGGTAACAAATAGTGTTGCTACTTGGTTTACATGCTCGTTACATAAATTCTGCTCTCAATTTATTGTAGGAATTTGTGACTGTGGAGAAAAAATGGATAAAAATAAATATGAATAAATGTTGATAGATGAAGAATATTACCTGGTAAGTGACCGGGTATTAGTAGTTTAATTCTAAGGCCTCTATTTACCAAAGTCTGGCGGACCTGATCCGACAGTGCGGATCAGGTCCGCCAGACCTCGCTGAATACGGAGAGCAATATGGACGGCCAATCAGCCGCTAGCAGGGGGTGTCAATCAACCCGATCGTACTCGATCGGGTTGAATTCCTGCGATGTCTGTCCGCCTGCTCAGAGCAGGCGAACAGGGTTATGGAGCAGCAGGCTTTGTGACACGGGGCATCAAGCTCCATTCGGAGCTTGATAGATAGGCCCCTAAGGGTATAGTGATCAATTTCTAAACCCATATCACCTAACATTAAGTGTTTGGGACAAAAATATATGTCTCAATAGCAATAGATGGTTGCGTTGTGATACGTGAACTGGTGTAGTAGACAGTCATTTGATTACAAATGGCCAAATTGTGTGAAAGTTTGAAAGAATTCCGATCCTGTACTATTTACAGGAAATTAAGTCTACTCATTATCAACATTTGTGTACAATCTTTAATACTAAGTGAAAGTGACTGTGAGTGAATAAATAAAAATCAATAAAACAATATAGTGAAAAAAAGAGGGAGTGAATTTTACAGCATTTTCTGGATTGAAAATTTTTAATATTGTTATTGAATATTGTCAGAGGTATGTAAAAAATGTTATTTTTCATTAAGATCTAGTGGAGATACTGAGTTCATTAGGTACATCCAACAGCTTTCTTTCTTCAATAGGATTTCCTCCAAGTTTCCGCCTCTAATTCCCATGGATATTTTTTATATGCCATAGCAATGGAATTCTGAAGTTTTCCCTTGATGATAAGTTACAAAATGGGATGTCACACTTGTGATGTTTTTGTCATTTCTTAAGTCTCTTTCAGCATTTCTCACATTGCTGAGGTGCTCCAGTATTCTAGTTCTTAATTTTCTGGAGGTCATCCCAATGTAATATAAATCACCGCTACAAGTAACAGCATAAATGATACGCTCAGTGCTACCATTGATATGAGACTGGATTTTATGCACTTTACCAAATCTATCTGTTATTGATTTAACAGGGAGTAAATGCTTAGAAATGGAGCAATTCCTACATTTGAAATTCCCTAATGCTAGATAGTCACATTTGGTCTTCCTTTTAACAAAATAACTGGGACTGAGAATATCCTTCAGATTTTTCATGCGTCTATACCCAATTTGTATCCTTTCACCAATGATACTATTCAGGTTTGGGTCTGCTTGGAGAATATTCAGATGTTTATTGAGGATATGTATCACTTCCTGAGATTGAGGCGAGTATGTCAGAATCAATCTAGTCGTATGAGCTTTATTTTTCTTCTTTTTTTGTAGAGTTGGCTCTTTGTCTTGACTTTTTAATGCTCCGATTACTATATCCTCTTTGTTGTAATCTCAATTGTAATTCATCTGCTCAGTGTTTGTATGTCGTTACATTTGAGCAGTTCCTCTTAATTCTTAGGAACTCTCCTATTGGTAAAGCTTTGGTCATATTTGGTGAGTGTCCACTAGTGGCGTGGAGAATATTATTAGTTGCAGTATTTTTTCTGAAGAGATCTGTATGAATTGTCCCAAATTTGATCCAAAAATGTCACTTCTTGTTTATTGCATTAATATGTGAGTTTTATATTCAAATTGTTATTTAGTTTATTCAGGAATTGAGTCAATATATATAATGGTCCTTCCCATAAAAATAATACATTGTCTATGTATCTTAGCCTAGAGGGATGTGATTTGTGAAAAGTACATTGTCATCTGAAAACACTGTCTGTTGTTCCCACCAACCCAGAAAGAGATTTGCATATGTTGGTGTGCATGCTGTACCCATTGCGGTACCTCTTGTCTGTAAGTAGAATTGTTGGTCTAATACAAAGTAATTATGGTGTAAGATCAATTTTAACAGTTCCAAAATGAAATCATTGTGAGCTTTTTCTTCATCAGATGAAGACTCCAAAAAGCTTTGTACAGCTTTAATACCTAGTTGATGATCGATACTAGTGTAGAGGGCTTCAACATCTTCCGTTACTATAGTAGTGCTTTCATTCATTTGAATATTTTTTACATAGTGCAAGACTTCTACTGTGTCTCTCAAGAATGATGTGTGACACACTCTGTACCAGATTCAGTAAGAGAGAAGCTGAGTTTCTGGTCCCACAAACCTTCTGCGGTGGATTGGTGTTTGGCGATGTCTATTAGGATGCTCTGGGGTTTCTGCATCTGAATTGGAGAATAAAACTCACGTGACTGGCCTTGTGGAGTGGAAGTGAGTCTGTTGGGTGACTATTGAGGTCCCGGTCTGCTGTGTTTGGCACTCTTGATGTGCCTTTCTCTATGTGAGTAACGATCCGCCTGGGTTCATCTTGGTCCTCTGTGTATTGATTGTGCAGACGATACTGCTCTATGTGGCGTCTCTCTATCTGCCTCTACAGAATTATCTCTCCGTCTACACATTCAAGAGTGCTACCGTCTGTTGCTTGGATTGTTATCCTGTGATTACCTTATACTAGCGCACCTCTCTTAGGGCACCTTTGACCTCTTCTAATATATATATATATATATATATATATATATATATATATATATATATATACTGCTAACTCTTAACTCTTATAATGGATAGCCAGGTTTAAATAACTCTAATTGGTTTGCTCGTTATCACCCCGCAATCTTAATATTGAGTATCCAATGCCTAATCTGCTGCGGTTATTGTGTTTTGGTATCGGCACTCTGTATTTATTGCTGTATTCGGTATACTAGGGTTACACATTAAATGATTGCATTTCTGAGCGTTATATTATCATTTTTATATACTGTTTGCACCAAGCACCAACACAACCTGAGTATTTCTATTACCAGGCCTCCTCTTTCCCTTAAGCCATAACAATAACCTAGTATAGGAGACACACATTCAAGGCCTATTTTGTCTACCCCATCTCCTATGACCTAAGTAACTGTAAATAATTTGTTTCCTGATGAGATTATATCCAGGACAGTATCTTATGACCAGCCCATATTTCTCTAGTTGTTTTTAATTTACCCATTTTTAATTATATCTAATAAAGTTTAATTTTTTATATATTATTTTTTTGTTGACGCATACCATCCTACAATAATGACATTTTTTGTGGGGGATTTGACTTGAGTGCTTAATGTGTATTCTTTTTTTAGTTGCTTTTGTTAAAATGTATGTTAATACACAGCACTTGGAGATTATTCTAGGCCCATCCCCTCTATAACTACTAGCCAGCAGTGCCATCACTCTCTTTCCTTTTGTAATAATTCACTATACCTAGCAATAGGTTTCCTGTGATAGAGCACACTTTATTGAATTGACAATGGCGAATATCTGGGAAACAGATAGATTAAATAGACAACAGAAAAGACTAACTGACCTAAATGAAGTTTTCAATGTAGCCAATACAGGTGTAGCTAGTAATAGCAAGGATCAAATGGAATATACATTAAAAGACATCCATCAGTTATTTTACAGACAGGATAAGGTCTGGTGGAACAAACATTTTTTTGAAAAATATATAGAAAGGAAATTAATTCCACGAGGCTTAAGAATTCAATTGTTTCCTGCCTATGAATTTAAGAATCAAGACTATAGTAAGTAATGGGAGGAAGCCCTCTCTGAGTGTTTACTAAAATTGATGAAAATCCTTATAAAAAATGACACAGCCGAATATGACAGAATTGAAACAGAAATAGAGGATTTAAATACGAAACCTATCAGAATTTGAAACTAGATCCAAGAAATATCAAACAGAAATTGATAAATACGAGGCTGAAATTAAACAAACAAAGCAATCCAAATTGAATAGAGCTATTTCTGATTTCAAAAATAATAAAGTTTACAAATGGGGGAAGAAATTCAATATAAATTCAACAAAACCAACAAGAGTACACGTCATAGACAGTGATGCTTCTGATCTAGAGGGAAATTAATCTGATGTAATAGACACTGAATGTAATACACCAAGTACATCTACACATATGGTAAAAAGGCAAAAAACAAACAAATACGTAAGGATTTTTTTAGAGGAGGGTACTTCAGAGCAAGAAGACCCACCAGGAGAGGGGGCAGAAATAAATCAAAGACCGTCAAGGACCAAAGATAAACAAAAACAAGACAACAAGAGATGGAAGCCCTACAAAAGACCACCCAGTCCTTTCTCAGAAATGAGACTGACTTAATGCAAATCATTAACTTATCCAATAAAATTCTATCCATTGAACATTAAAATGTACTAAAGAAGGGTCTTTCATTCTGCCCCACAAGCTATCTTGACAAATTTTAAACAACTAAGGACATACAATTGTACCTTAGAAAAATCCTTCTTAGAAAACAGTTCATGAAAAAGAATAATTTAACATTTAAGGCGCAAACACCAATTGGACAAATGAAGAACAAGTTACTATTCAAGTAATGCAAGACTTACTAGAGGATAATGAGATCCAGACAGATCCTATCTGGAGAAAAATGATCTCTAATAAATCTAAATACATACCCAAATTCAATTCTTCCAGACATATAGAAATCTTCAACGAAATGGTAACCAAAGAAATCTCAGAACTTCCCGTAAAATGGACACAAATGAATCTAACAAAACCTGAAACAAAAGCATTAAAAAAGATGCAAAAATGGGACGATGTACTAATAAAAAATTCGGACAAGGGTGGCAATGCGGTTATTTGGCCTAATAACCTTTATTTACGTGAAGTACACAAACAACTACGCAATAAAGACTGCTATTCTAAATTATTATTTGACCCTACCCAAAAATGTCAAAAACAATATAATAAAATAATAGCTAATGCCACGAAATATCAAATTATAACACTTAAAGAATGTAAATTTCTGACAGTACACGAACCAAAAACTGCCACATTTTATGCTATACCTAAAATCCATCAAAATCCCACTATACCTCCAGGGCATCCCATTATCTCTGGTATTAATAACCTAACCGAGAAAGTGAGTCAATGCGTTGATTATAGACTCAGGGAATTTGTTACCCAGTTACCATCATATCATTCATGAGAGACACAATGGAAGTCTTGCAGTATGTAGAAAAGATTCAAATGAATGAAAGCACTATTATAGTAACAGCAGATGTTGAAGCCCTCTACACTAGTATCGATCATCAACTAGGTATTAAAGCTGTACAACGCTTTTTGGAGTCTTCATCGGATGAAGAAAAAGCTCACAATGATTTCATTTTGGAACTGTTAAAATTTATCTTTCACCATAATTACTTTGTATTCGACTAACAATTCTACTTACAGACAAGAGGTACCGCAATGGGTACAACATGCACACCAACATATGCAAATCTCTTTCTGGGTTGGTGGGAACAACAGACGGTGTTTTCAGATGACAATGTACTTTTCACTATTCACATTCCTCTATGGCTAAGATACATAGACAATGTATTATTTTTATGGGAAGGACCATTAGATATATTAACTCAATTCCTGAATAAACTAAATAACAATTTGAATATAAAACTCACATATTAATGCAATAAACAAGAAGTGACATTTTTGGATCTAAAAATATCCAAAGACAAATCTGGGACAATTCAAACAGATCTCTTCAGAAAAAATACTGCAACTAATAATATTCTCCACGCCAATAGTGGACACTCACCAAATATGACCAAAGCCTTACCAATAGGAGAGTTCCTAAGAATTAAGAGGAACTGCTCAAATGTAACGACATACAAACACTGAGCAGATGAATTACAATTGAGATTACAACAAAGAGGATATAGTAATCGGAGCATTAAAAAGGCAAGACAAAGAGTCAACTCCACAAACAGACAGGATCTAATACAAAAAAAGAAGAAAAATAAAGATTAAACTACTAGATTGATTCTGATATACTCACATCAATGCCAAGAAGTGATACATATCCTCAATAAACATCTGAATATTCTTCAAGCAGACCCAAACCTGAATAGTATCATTGGTGAAAGGATACAAATTGGGTATAGATGCACGAAAAATCTGAAGGATATTTTCAGTCCCAGCCATTTTGTTAAAAGGAAGACCAAATGTGACCCTATAGCATTAGGGAATTTCAAATGTAGGAATTGCTCAATTTATAAGCATTTACTCCCTGTTAAATCAATAACAGATAGATTTCGTAAAGTGCATAAAATCCAGTCTCATATCAATTGCAACACTGAGAGTATCATTTATGCTGTTACCTGCAGCTGTGATTTATATTACATTGGGATGACCTCCAGAAAATTAAGAACTAGAATGCTGGAGCACCTCAGCAATGTGAGAAATGCTGAGACTTAAGAAATGACAAAAACATCACAAGTGTGGCATCCCATTTTGTAACTTATCATCAAGGGAAAACTTCAGAATTCCATTGCTATGGCATAGAAAATTAATATCCATGGGAATTAGAGGCGGAAACTTGGAGGAAATCCTATTGAAGAAAGAAAGCCGTTGGATCTACCTCATGAACTCAGTCTCTCCACTAGGTCTTAATGAAAATAACAATTTTTTTACATACCTCTGACAATATTCAATAACAATATTAAAATTATTCAATCCAGAAAATGCTCTCAAATGCACTCCCTCTTTTTTTTACTATATTGTGTTAGTGATTTTTATTTATTCACTCACAGTCACTTTCACTTAGTATTAAAGATTATATGACTACACTTCATTTCCTGTAAATAGTACAGGATCAGAATACTTTCAAACTTTCACACAATTTGGTCATTTGTAATCAAATGACTGTCTACTACACCAGTTCATGTATCACACTTTGGTGTGATACCCCTAATCTGCTGTCCCCAACATCGTCGACACCTACATTATATTTATTAACCCCTAATCTGCCGCCCCCAATGTCGCCGCAACCTACCTACACTTAATAACCCCTAATCTGCCGCCCCCAACATCGCTGCCACTATATTAAAGTTATTAACCCCTAAATCTAAGTCTAACCCTAACACCCCCTAACTTAAATATAATTAAAATAAATCTAAAGAAAATTACTATCATTACCTAAATAATTCCTATTTAAAACTAAATACTTACCTATAAAATAAACCCTAAGCTAGCTACACTATAACTAATAGTTACATTGTATCTAGCTTAGGATTTATTTTTATTTTACAGGCAAGTTTGTATTTATTTTAAATAGGTAGAATAGTTATTAGTTATTAACTATTTAATAACTATCTAGCTAAAATAAATACAAAAGTACCTGTAAAATAAAACCTAACACTATAATTAAATAAATTAACTAAAGTAACAACAATTACATCAATTAAATTAAATTAGCTAAAGTACAACCCCCCCCACTAAATTACAGAAAATAATAAACAAATTACAAGATATTGAAGCTAATTACACCTAATCAAATAGCCCTATCAAAATAAAAAAAGCCCCCCCCCAAAAAAAATAAAAAAAAACCCTAGCCTAAACTAAACTACCAATAGCCCTTAAAGGGCCTTTTGTGGGGCATTGCCCCAAAGTAATCAGCTCTTTTACCTGGAAAAAAAAATACAAACAACCCCCCCAACAGTAAAACCCACAACTCACACAACCAACCCCCCAAATAAGATACTATCTAAAAAAAACTAAGATCCCCATTGCCCTGAAAAGGGCATTTGGATGGGCATTGCCCTTAAAAGGGCAGTTAGCTCTTTTGCAAGCCCAAACCCTAACCTAAAAATAAAACCAACCCAATACACCCTCAAAAAAAACAAACACTAACCCCCTGAAGATCGACTTACCAGGAGAAGTCTTCATCCAAGCCGGGCCAAAGTCCTCAACAAAGCCGGGAGAAGTCTTCATTCAAGCCGGGCGAAGTGGTCCTCCAGTTGTCATCCATCCGGCGTGGAGCGGTTCCATCTTCAAGACATCCGACGCAGAGTATCCTCTTCATCCGACGACTAAAAACAAATGAAGATACCTTTAAGTGACGTCATCCAAAATGGTGTCCCTTAGATTCCGATTGGCTGATAGAATTCTATCAGCCAATCGGAATTAAGGTAAAAAAAATCCTATTGGCTGATGCAATCAGCCAATAGGATTGAAGTTCAATCCTATTGGCTCATCCAATCAGCCAATAGGATTGAGCTCACATTCTATTGGCTGTTCCAATCAGCCAATAGAATGTGAGCGCAATCCTATAGGCTGATAGACTTCTATCAGCCAATCGGAATCTATGGGACGCCATTTTGGATGACGTCACTTAAAGGTACCTTCATTTGTCTTTAGTCGTCGGATGAAGAGGATGCTCTGCGTCAGATATCTTGAAGATGGACACGCTCCACGCCGGATGGATGAAGATAGAAGATGCCGTCTGGATGACCACTTCGCCCGGCTTGGATGAAGACTTCTCCCGGCTTCGTTGAGGACTTCGGCCTGGCTTGGATGAAGACTTCTCCTGGTAAGTCGATCTTCAGGGGGTTAGTGTTAGGTTTTTTTAAGGGTGTATTGGGTGGGTTTTATTTTTAGATTAGGGTTTGGGCTTGCAAAAGAGCTAACTGCCCTTTTAAGGGCAATGCCCAACCAAATGCCCTTTTCAGGGCAATGGGGAGCTTAGGTTTTTTTAGATAGTATTTTATTTGGGGGGTTGGTTGTGTGGGTGGTGGGTTGTTTGCATTTTTTTTTACAGGTAAAAGAGCTGATTACTTTGGGTCAATGACCCGCAAAAGGCCCTTTTAAGGGCTATTGGTAGTTTAGTTTAGGCTAGGGTTTTTTTTATTTTGGGGGGCTTTTTTTATTTTGATAGGGCTATTAGATTAGGTGTAATTAGTTTAAATATCTTGTAATTTGTTTATTATTTTCTGTAATTTAGTGTTGTTGTTTTTTTGTACTTTAGCTAATTTAATTGATGTAATTGTTGTTAAGTTAGTTAATTTATTTTATTATAGTGTAGTGTTAAGTGTTAGTGTAACTTATGTTAGGTTTTATTTTACAGGTACTTTTGTATTTTTTTTAGCTAGGTAGTTATTAAATAGTTAATAACTATTTAATAACTATTCTACCTAGTTAAAATAAATACAAACTTGCCTGTAAGATAAAAATAAATCCTATGCTAGCTACAATGTAACTATTAGTTATATTATAGCTAGTTTAGGGTTTATTTTATAGGTAAATATTTAGTTTTAAATAGGAATTATTTAGGTAATGATAGTAATTTTCTTTAGATTTATTTAAATTATATTTAAGTTAGGGGGTGTTAGGGTTAGACTTAGATTTCGAGGTTAATAACTTTAAAATAGTGGCGGCGACATTGGGGGTGGCAGATTAGGGGTTAATAAATGTAGGTAAGCGGCGTCGCTGTTAGGGATGGCAGATTAGGGGTTAATAATATTTAAAGGGACAGTTTACTCAAAAAATTTCTCCCCTTTAATTTGTTCCCAATGATCCACTTTACTTGCTGGAGTGTATTAAATTGTTTACAAGTAGCTCCTTTACCCTTATATTGGCATTTGAAATTGTTGATTTAGCATGTGGTATCCCCACCTATTCTGAAAGTTTGTGGCCGCGCGTACCAGCTATAGATAAGCTTTGTAAACACAGCCAGCAAAAGAAATTACGCTCCCAGTGTGATATAGCAGAGATAAGGTAATAAAATGTTGATTTTCCATTGTTCTCTCAAAGTATTGGTGATTGTTTTAAGGACAGATATAAGATAAAGAAGCAGGTATATTTGCACAATGTGATACAGTAATGAGATCGGATAATATCTACAAGCTCAACCCATTTTATTAGGTTGTGGCTTCAAAACACAAAATCAGAGCTTTAATATACACAAATAAGCCTTAAAAAGCTAATTTTCATACATTTTTTACTCTGCAGTCGATAAAAAAAAGCAATTGTAAACACATTAAGGGAAAAACTATTTTACAGTATACTGTCCCTTTAACTAATGTTTGCGAGGCGGGAGTGCAGCGGTTTAAGGGTTAATATATTTATTAGTGGCAGCGATGTTGGGGGCTGCAGATTAGGGGTTAATAAGTGTAGTTCGGTGGCGGCAACATTGGGGGCGGCAGATTAGGGTTTAATAAGTATAGGTAGGTGGCGGCGATGTTGGGGGCAGCAGATTAGGGGTTCATAAGTATAATGTATGTGGTGGCGGCGGTGTCCGGAGTGGCAGATTAGGGGTTAATAAGAATAATGTAGGTGTCAGCGATGTCGGGGCATAGGAGATTAGGGGTTAATAAGTGTAAGATTAGGGGTGTTTAGACTCGGGGTTCATGTTAGGGTGTTAGGTGTAGAGATAAATTTTATTTCCCCGTAGGAATCAATGGGTCTGCGTTACTGAGATTTACGCTGCTTTTTTGCAGGTGTTAGACTTTTTCTCAGCCGGCTCTCCCTGTTGATTCCTATGAGGAAATCGTGCACAAGCACGTTACATCAGCTCACCACTGACTTAAGCAGCACTGGTATTGAAGTGCGGTAATGAGCAAAATTTTGCTCAACGCTCACTTCTTGTCTTTTAACGACAGGTTTGTAAAAACCTGTAATACCAGCGCTGTAGGTAAGTGAGCGGTGAGTAAAAACTGCTAGTTAGCACCGCACAGCTCAAAATGAAAAACTCGTAATCTAGCCGACTGTTTTGTACAAACAATAGTACAATATTAAAATGTTCATAAGCGTTTTATTGTTGCTTCTTTATGTCCCTTTAAATAAACTTTATATATAGTTTGTAGAGCTGCTTGACTATACAGAGATGATTAAATACATGTGTTTATCAGTCTGATGGTAGAATAATCTTTGAATTAGTTAAAAAAAATAAGCTGGATCATTCAGTTGTACAGTTCGGAGAATTGAATCTACATTTCAGTGACATTATTCTTTCCCAAAGGATGAAGCCAGCAGAGATTAGCATCCAAAAGAAGCTCAGTCCACTGCTGTGTTTACTCTAAATGCTCTCCAGACAGACCTTGCAGTAGTTATTTTCTGCCCCACGGCTATGAGAGAGCGCTGAGCTGCACTATATTATTAAGTAATGTTAAATCCTATCTCTACTAACCAGTGTTAAACGGGCTTCATTATCCTGCTGTCAATTCCTTCCAGGCCAGGTTTGTGAAATGAAGGAACGTGCCAACAGCAAAAGATGCTCATGTCAACTGTGTGTACTGCAAACAGAGATTTGTGTTCACAATCCTAGTAAGAGAGGTCTTTAGGGGCACCCCACCCCTCTCCAGGCTCCAGACAAGTATTTTATAAGCATCTTCTTGAAATGAAAAGTTTAATTTGGACAAGATCAGCACTGGATTTATGGGATCATCTCATCTGATGTTTTCAAACAAAGTCCAATGTGAGTCAGGGCTTTAACTTGTTCCTGAACAGATAGGACTGGATATATATATATGAGGCTATGACAAACATTTCAATCCACAAGTAATTGTTTTAGATAGCGATTGCAGACCTAACCTTAAAACCGTTCTTGTATAAATTCAGCACCATCAGCCTTTTAGCCTTCAAATATAGCAAGGAAGAAAGCAGACTACAGAGCTAAATATCACTGATATATGTACTGTAGTATTGATAGGGGACCTCACTGGATGTGTCCTGCCTGTCTCTCCTTTTTCCTTTGCCTCTCTGCTTGCTTTATAATCAAATGTTTAGCTATGTGTAGTAAAAACGTTGTTATAGTTTCATTCTTTATTTTCACCGCCTTTCCTTGTAATTTAGCTCTGAAATTGAGGATTTTCTCATTTTTATAAATGAAAATGCACACTGTAGTCATCTGAAGGTTAACACTGCTACATATTTTCTCTAATCGGCTTTAGCAGACAAAAACTACAGAGCAATGCACTTTCTACTAACATAATGACCGTGGCTAGCTGTGTCTTCTTCAGAAGAAAGCTGATAGGCTTCTCTAGATAAGGTGAGACTATTTTAGCAAAGAAGGCATTAATTTGTTTTGAAAATGTTACACTAAAGCAAGACAACATAAATATCTTGTCATTGAGTTTAGAGTCCCATTAACTCCTATTATTTGGGATGTTTGCCCTGATTTAAAGAGGCAAGGCCTGGACTCTCTATA
Source organism: Bombina bombina (assembly GCF_027579735.1). Lineage (NCBI taxonomy): Eukaryota > Metazoa > Chordata > Amphibia > Anura > Bombinatoridae > Bombina > Bombina bombina. The sequence continues at coordinate 538,162,381 of NC_069499.1, forward strand.
GTTGGAGTCTTGGGGTCAGCGTTGATGATGTGGGGAGTGTTTGGGCTTTCTTAAAGGGACATGAAACCCAATTTTTCTCTTTTGTGATTTAGAAAGAGCATGCAATTTTAAACAATTTTTTAATTTACTTATATTATCTAATTTGCTTCAGTCTCTTGATATAATTTGCTGAAAAGCATATCTAGATAGGCTCAGTAGCTGCTGATTGGTTGCTACACATAGATGCCTTGTGTGATTGGCTCACCTATGTGCATTGCAATAACTTCAACAAAGGATATCTAAAGAATAAAGCAAATTAGATAATAGAAGTACATTGGAATGGTGTTTAAAATTGTATTCTCTACTTGGATCATGAAAAATACATTTGGGGTTTAGTGTCCCTTTAAGTAGCTCCAGGTTTCTCCAAGAGAAAGATGCACATAAACAGAGGGATCGTTGACAGGTGGATTGGTTTTTGTTATGATGTGGACACCTTTCTTGGATTCCCAGTGAGGAGAATAGTGTCATATGACTGTTAGTATGTAAAGCAGTACCAAATGAGAAGTACAATTCAGTAGTCTCATTTTAAAAATTCTAATAAAAAAAAAAACTGTGCTGAAAATAAATAAATAAAAACAATCACTTTTATTTGTATGCTTGTAGGACATCATTGTCCATCCATAGAGCAGTTTATCAGCCATTAAATTTCTATTCCTATGGACCTGTTGCGCACAAACATGCATTTCCTTTAAATGTCACAATGAAAACAGCATCTTTAATATAACCTTTTCTATGCAAAAATATGTTAATATGTTTAAATGGTGTCCATTCATGCATTTGAGAGACCTTTTTTAATAAATATTTCTTTATTGATCCATTACTTCCAAATCCCTTTAACCACCCTCTAGAGCAGTGCTTTCCAAACTGCGTGTTGTGACACATTAGTGTGTCGGCAGCAGTGTGTAGGTGTGTCCCTGCTACAGCACAATTTTTTATTTTTTTTTACATTTTGATTTCCGACTTACCGTCTGCCTGCTACGCATATCACATGGTTGACACGTGATTGATACCTAGTGGGTCACAGATGATCTTTCTTAACCTATTGGCACAGCTCAGTGGGAAATGAAACTATTCCCATTGGCAGCACATTAGCTCCTGCACGTGTAGTCTTCTCAATCGGCTCGTGACTGCATGTGTAGTCAGTGTGTGGGACAACAGTGTATTTGCAGCACAGGCAGTAGTCAGTCGGACTCACGGAGCTCTGAGGGCGGTAGCTTAAATGCTGAGCTGAATTCAGAAGTCAGTGGGGGTTTTTTGCAGCTCACTCCCAGTAGTGCATTGCTGCTCCTGATCTTGATATATGGATAGGAAGTGGAAGCTTAAAAATGCTCGATGACGAAATGAGAGTATCTTTATCTAATATTCCAACAAATATTCAGAAACTGTGTTCATCCCATCAACCGCATACATCCCATTAAAATAATAAGTAGCTATTGGTGTTATTAAACTTTTTTTAAATTCTTGCACATACTTACATACTGTTACTTGTTATTATATAATTTATGTATGTGTCTGTATCTCTTAAAACAAATTAGTTTACCCTCCTGTTTGCTAGTACGACTGAATTACTGTGTCGCAAAATGATGTAGGTCTAAAAAGTGTGTCACCAACATGAAAAGTTTGGAAAGCTCTGCTCTAAAGCAAAGCAGCTACTTTATGTTTAATGTCACAAATGCTTAGGTAACATAAATGGGTGATGGATATTACACTGCAAAGTTTAGCAAAACTGCCATAGATAAAATAAACAGATTAGAACAACTACATAGAAAACACAATAGGAAAGACATCTAGTGAAACGCTTTCATATCGGCAACAAACTAATTACAGCAGAGGAAGTCAGAGCGTGTAATTGGCAGACAAACATTGTATTCCATATAAAGAAACTATAATTGTTCAAATATATTAGAAGGATACTGTGACCTGGAATCCTACCCTTAGTGAACTAAGTTTAGGGACTAGAGTTAATAGATGTTTTCAAAGGCAATATTAGATCAGAAAGTCACCTTCTTCTAAATTAATGAAAACAATTTGTCTTTGTTGCAGAGATTGTCTCTAAATTAATGGCACTAATAAGCAATGCTCTGTAGCACAGAATTTCCAAATGAGATCTCTCCGTTTTGGCATGGGGCTCCTTTTTTTGACTGTTTCCATTGAAGACTATCACAAGTAATATGTATTTGATGATTTTAAAATTGATAGCTGTATAACTTCATTTTATTAAAATAATAAAAAGCAATACACAATCCAGTGTCTGTAATTCAAGTCTAAACCAAACTATGGTAGATTCTAAATTCCACGGGGTAAATTATACTGTGTATCTTCTAAAAAGGATTTATGTATTGTCTTTACACAAAGGCTTTTTGACTTGTTTTTGTAGTTACCTTTAATATTCTTTATTTTATACCATATTCCTACAGTCTTGGTTAGTTTAGTTTATTGGCACAGCCATGTTAACATGTAACTCTGCTGAGACTCTGCAGCAGTCTGTCATCATTTGCAGCAACAGACTTTAGTGTAAATGTCTATTTTCCTACACAATTCTAACCACCATTAATAACAGATAATACAGTTGTTAGGCTTCCTCAGAGTGACAGCAATCGTTCTCCCAGTGTAGCTATGATTATGGCATTGTGGACGCCTTTTCAGCTGTGCTCTGTCACTGCCACTTACTGTCTGATTTTCCTATTGTGTATTTTGTCACAATAATGTCTTCAGATCAGCTCCAACTGCAGCAATGGAAAAATAGAAGAAAAAAGGTCTGCAGTGATATCTGAGGACTCTACTTTACAATCTTTAAAGGCAACTTACAACAATAAATCTCCTTTAACTTTAATGTCTTTTCCCCGATTAGCTTTATCAAATCAAATCTCAAACAGGTAGTCAAAATTATTATTGTTTAAAGGGACAGTCTAGTCAAAATTAAACTTTCATTATTCAGATAGGACTTGTAATTTTAATCAACTTTCCAATTTACTTTTATCATCAAATTTGCTTGTTTCTCTTGGTATTCTTAGTTGAAATTAAACCTAGGTAGGCTCATATGCTAATTTCTAAGCCCTTGAGGGCTGCCTCTAATCACATGCTTTTTAAATTCCTTTTCAACACAAAGAGACAGAAAGTACACGTGGGCCATATAGATAACACTGTGTTCAGGCACAGGGGGTTATTTAAGATTTAGCACAAACAATGCTAAATGCAAGACAACAGATAATAACCCGTCACAGTCATGTGATCAGGGGGCTGGAAGAAGGTTCCTAGATACAAGGTAATCACAGAGGTAAAAAGTATATTAATATAACTGTTGGTTATGCAAAACTGGGGAATGGGTAATAAAGGGATTATCTATCTTTTAAAACAATAACAATTCTATGGTAGACTGTCCCTTTAACTTTGCTATCTAGTCTCTTTTTCTGTGGGCAGCTTGGAACATAAATAAATGAGCTCCTGCGTAAACTGTTGCAGGGTCAAGGTTATGGATTCTGCAAATGTGCTAGGGGCACTATGAGACCAATAAAAAAATTCACAGTTTAGAGAGTTAAACTGCAAGAAATGTGAGCAAAATAAATAAGGAAAGTACATTGTAAAGTTGTATTTACTATACATAATTACAAATGTTATGTCTAATTCAATTCTTAGTTTACTGTTGTATTAAACACATTACAAAGAAATAGAAAAGAACATTTTTACTAGTAAATTACATATAGTGGTTCTAATTCTGCCAGTAGAATAAAATGTCAACAAAGAACTGTACACAGCCAATCCTGCACGTGCAGGAGCTGTCAATCTCCCTGATCGGAAGAGACTGGGGAGATTGAAATTCTCCACCTAAGAGGTGGAGAATGAGTCTGATGACCACTGCTTGATAAATCATGACTGCAGATTTACTTGTGTGAACCTGCAGTCATAGTGGAGCTAAATCGAGCCCACAGTGTATGTATTTATTGTCTGGGCATATTTTGTTTTATTTCTCCCTCTGAAAAATTTCTGCAGATGCACATGTGTGACAGATTTAGCTCTTTATATGTATATATAAAAAACTCAACGGTAACCCTTTAGCTACTAAGGAGTAAATGTGTAAGTTATAATATCAAAAAGTAATTTTGCTCCTTTTATTTTTTATTTTACTGTGGCATGGAAGTTGGGCACCCAGCGTGATGGCACATAATCAGTAGCAGGCGGTGAGTGAGATGGACACTATGGGATTTCTCATTTTGAAGCCAAAAATCTGTTTCACACCAATTGCTGTGAATAGCCCATGTGGGTGCAAATGGCACAGAAATACAGATCCCAGTTATCTTGGCAGAATTCCAAAGAACATGCCAGTGAGTGCCAGTCACAACCTAGGCGCTATATCCAGCAGTTTGAAAATGAGATTACTGCAGGGAACATATGGTTATTGCTTTTTATGTAAAATAAAAAACAGTGCTTTTAAAAATGGGATATTTTTAAAACAGTTTCCTATTGTATCCCCTTAGTTTGAAGAGTGAACATTGTTTTCCTATTCAGCTATATAATTCAACAACATATTCTAATTTAATAACAACATATTTTCTTTCTTTGTGGAATAACACATTTTTATTATCTACTCCACTTGCACAAAGGAATAAAAAATAAATAGTTTAGCTAAAGGGACATTTTGTTGATTACAGTATTGTTTTTAATGGAGGATCTTCTGCTGAAAACAAATATATTTATTATTGATATACTTGTAAGGCATGTCACTATCACCCAATAGGACAGTGGAAGTTTCACTTATTAGCCAGTGAGCGACCTGTCCCATGGGAGCGCAAACAATAATTTCCTGTTTAAAAATCAGTTTCAGGGGACAGTAAACACTGAGGTTTTATTATTATTATTATTATTATTAATTTTATTATTATTAGTTACATCAGATTCTGCAGTGCCTTAAAGGGACAGTATACACTAATTTTCATATAACTGCATGTAATAGACACTACTATAAAGAATAAGATGCACAGATACTGATATAAAAATCCAGTATAAAATGGTTTAAAAACGTACTTAGAAGCTTTCAGTTTAGCTCTGTTGAAAAGGCAGTTGGAAAGCCCACTGCAAGTGGGAAATAAGACACTCCCCCTCCCCCTTCTTTTGCATATGAAAAGAGCCTTTACACAAACAGGAGCAAGCTGGAGAAGGTAGCTGACGGTATTCAAATAAAACTTTGGGGCTTGGTTAGGGGTCTGAAAATCAGAGCAATGTTATTTAAAAATAAGCAAAAATATACATTTTTTTAAAAAACTAACTTTATGGGCTTTATAAATAGATCATCTACAAAACATTTATGCAAAGAAAAAATGAGTGTATTATGACCCTTTAAACATAGGAGTAATATGCAAATATAGCACTTATAGCAGACAAATGCGTACAGGGCCCTGCCAAGAGTTGCTCTGTTGTAAATCACCCCTTAATGAATGTGATCTACAAAACAGCTGGGCTTACATGCTAAGGGGGTTCAAGGTGGATGGTGGAAGGAAGAAGAGAGGAACTGAGGTTAGAAAAGGTTAGCATATGTTTTATGCATCCCTGAACAGAAGAGTCTTTAGCGAGAAACTAGGAGAGAGTCTTGACGTGAAGCGAGGCAGAGAGCTCAACAAAATAGGGGCCATTCTGGAGAAGTCCTGCAGATGGGAATGTGAGGAGGTAACAAGAGAAATGGAGAGTAGGTTGTGCTGAGCAAAGGGGGACAGGAGGTAGAGTATCTGGAGACATGGTCTGAGATATAGTGGGAGCAGTGTTATTAAAAGTCTTGATTGTCAGAGTCAGGATTAGCAAGGAAGGTACTAGGTCTGGTGCAGAGAGGTAGATATGTGTGTCATCAATATACAAATTATATTGAAACCTGTGGGGCTTTATTAAGGAACCTAAGAAAGATGTATAGATTGAGAAGAGGACCTAGGTCAGAGCCTTGTGGTACGCCAACAGAAAGTGGTAAAGGGGCAAAGGATGCGCAAGAGAAGGCTACACTAAAGGTACTGTTGGACATGTAGGAGGAGAACCATGAGATGGCTGTGTCGCAAATGACGAACAGTTTAGTTATGCATCCTGAAATAGCTTTGCAATATACTTTCATTATTTATTTCCCCCCTTTCACGTAGTTTAGCTTTAAAAAATGTTGATTTTCTAATTTTCAGAGCTGGAAACACAGTTATCTGCTATACTGTCTATAGCAGATAACAACTGCAAAACATTGGACTTTATAATAAAATTCTAGCATAATGACAGTGACTAGCCTTGTTGTCTGCATGCATAAGCCTGCATTGGTTCCTTCAAATAAAGCAAGTAGTGCAAGCAATATCAACAAACTATATTAATTTGTTTTAAAATGGTTAGACTTGGCTGATGTTATTCTATAGCAAGGCAATATAAGTGTTTTGTAGTTACAAGGTATTTACTTTCCTTTTAAGCAGTTTTAAGCTAACATTCTTGATGTAACAAAATATTTTACCATATATTTTATACATATATTTTTAATTTGTGCAATGTTCTGCTTTTCAAGCATCAAATATAGGGCCGGTGTGCAGAAGGAGTGAAAGGAAAAGACCAATGGGCCAGGCTGCTGCACTGCCTGATAGCCAAACAGAAAAAAGGGCTGCACACTACAAACATGTGCCTGTATGAAAATCCATGTCACCCTATGTATCCTTTGTAAGTAGTATATACACATATTATTCCATATAATGCATACTCCATATATATTAGTGATAGTATAAAAAACAGGAACCTTTAATGTCACACAGCCTTTTCCCTTGGAGAGGGGATTTATCTAAGTGATGCCGTCCACTGTCTATCACCGTCGAAGGCATCACTATATCTCCCCATCATGATGCTTCAAAGTTACACTTGACTCCAATCTGTCCTTCATCCCCCACATCCAATTGTTCTCTTCATCTTGCCACAACCACCTACACACTATTTCCAAAATACACCCGTTTCTGAGCTGACAACCCTAAGCAACTAATCCACACCCTTGTATTTTCCAGACTTGACTATTGCAATAACCTACTCACTGGCCTTCCTCTCTACCCGCCTCTTCGCACTTCAATCCATCCTAAATGCCTCTGCCAGACTAATCCACCTTTTTGTAGGTCTTTAATTATTATGGTTATCAGCGCAGATAGATATAGACATGGACATATATATAAATATATATATATACACACACACATATATATATATATATATATATATATATATATATATATATATAAAACAACAAACAGTGAAGCCTCAGGATTTTTCCAAATGTGCCAAGTTTAATTGACGTTTCAGGGATGAATCTCCCCTTCTTCAGAACTGGTTCTGAAGAAGGGGAGATTCATCCCTAAAACATCAATTAAACTTGGCATGTTTGGAAAAATCCTGAGGCTTCACTGTTTGTTGTTCTATATTTACTTTGAGTGCTATCTCAGGTGGCTCTCCCAGGAGGGCAGATTCATAGTTGGTTATATATATATACATACATACATACATACATACAAAGTACTGTGCAAAATTTGATGTTTTAGCAATGGTATAATGACCATATATAATTATTTCTCAGTCTCTTTATTAGAATACATAGAATACAACCAGAAAATACAGGATATTTGTATGCAGTATATAAAAAAAAAGAAAGAAAAAAAATCAGAAAAAACTGCTTCTATAGATTAAAGGGGCAAGTATTTAGTATGACCTCCCCTTACACTTGAGCAATAGCAGGAACCGGACTCTCCTAAACCTAAATGGAATGGAACTCTAATGTCATTACTAAAACCTGTATTTGTCCTACTATTTCATGTCAAAATGAAAGCTGCAAAAAGGTCTATTACACCAAGATTGTGCAAGACATGCTTGAGCATTACATACACATGGGGTATGAGTTTATGTCATTGGAAGCTTGCTAATAGGACCATCTTTCAATCACATCATTCCATTCAAAATGCCAAAGATCACAGAATTTGACAGACATAAAATCATACTTTTGCATCAGCAAGGCCACTCTCAAAGGGAAATCAGCAAACAAACTGGTACCCAAGCTGTTATAAAGAAATTTGAAGAATCAGGAGTGGTCAATGACAAAAAAGGACTGTAATGCCAAGAAAACTTTCAAAATCTGATGAGATGTTTCTCAGAGTTTCTTCTTTGAGAGACCAGAAGGAGTCCAGCTAGGACATGACTTAGCATCTGGCAGCTTCTTAGGTTGAGCCTTCTGCAGTCCGAAGAAGCTTGATAAGGAATGGTTTTTGTGGAAGGGTAGCAGCCAAGAAACCACTTTTTCTGAAGATGAAAAGGGTGAAAAGGCTAAGATATGATAAAGGTCACAACGACTGGAATGAAGATCAGTGGAAAAGAGAATTATGGAGTGACAAATCAAAGTTTTACATTTTTGGGTCCAATCTTTAACAATATGTAAGAAGAAGAGATGGAGAGAGATGGAAGAATGAGTGCTTGCGTCCTTTAGTGAAACATTGTGGAGGGTCTATCCTGGTTTGGGGCTGCATTTCTGCCAGGGGTGTTGGCGATATTGTTCGAATTGATGGGATCATGAATGCTAAAAAGTAAAGACAGGTTTTAAATCATCATGCCATTCCTTCTGGAAAGCGCCTAATTGGGAATGGTTTTATCCCAAGCACACTGCTAATGCAGTGAAATCATATTTGAAGAGAAAAACAGTTGATAAAACACTTACAGCCATGGACTGGGCTCCACGTAGTCCGGACCTGAATATTATAGAGGCAGTATGGAATCACCTGGACAGAGAGGTAAAAGACAACCTAAATCTAAAGAAGAACTCTGGGAAGCGCTGAAAGAAGCCTGGTATAATATACCAGAAGATAACTTCACAAAACCTCAGGACAGTCTCCCCAAAAGAGTTCAAGATGTGCTTAGTGCCAAGGGAGGCCACATTAAATACTGACTTTTGCCTGAAGAAGCCATTTTTCTGAAAATTGTGTTTTTATATTTTGCGTACATATTTCCTGTATTTTCTGTTTTTATCTTTATAAAGAGACTGACAAATAAATATGGATGGTCATTAAAACTTTGCTAAAACAGAAAAGCTGGTGGTGGCCTCAGACAAAATATATATTATATAATTATATACAGTATATAAAACAAATGGATTGTTTAAAATAATTTATTTTTTTAAAATTGAACTTTCAAAACTTCTATGTTCATTTTATGTTAGAATGGACATGTATATATACTATACCTTTATTCCCTTTTTTATTTTGAGTATGTAGTTGTTGTTTTTTAAATTGTAATAAACATAATCTGAGCTTAGAAGCTATTTTTCAAAATACCTTTTTTGTTTCTTTCAATTTTTAATAACACTGAGGACCTTCACTGTATATGCTTAAACGTCTAATGCTACTGTTCTGTTAAATGTCACAGTCAAGTATGGCACCAAATGCATCAAAGTTTTGTCCAACAATTTAATGTCTACATATGTGTTTTTAGTATAAACATTTCTTTCCTGACTTTTTAATATTTACGTATTATTTACTGAGTTTATGGAAAGGTCCAGGACTACAGGAAACAGATTTTTGGAATCACCCATCATCCTTTTGTCTGTGTGTCTACACCCAGCCCGGCATGCACCATACTGGCTCATAAATCTGTAAATGGTAGATTATCATCATGGAGGTTTTTGTTCAGTTTTCCCTTGTTTACATTACGCCAGAAATAGTGTAAATACCAAAATGAGGCAAGATAAGGAAAAAGATGAATAAAAAAGAAAAAGAAAACTACTGTGAATTTATCTTTTCTCTTTTTACAATAATAAAAAATGTAAAATTTTATTTATATATACACACACATATATATATATATATATATATATATATATATATATATATATATATATATATATGATACACTTAGTGAAGGTCAGATCTTGCCATATAGAAACAAATATATCACAGACTTTTTGGGGATTAGCAAAAAACATTTTTAAATTCATTTAAATTCCCCTTGAAATCAGTAGATCAATTTAGAAACACATTCACAATTGTTAATAATCATATTTAACAAATCCCATCTTGTCTCAATGATAACATTTACAATAAGTATAGATTAATGCTAAACTACTACTCCTATCTATACAGCACAAAACACTATATATATATATATATATATATATATATATATATATATATACACGCACACAGTATATATAAATATATACTGACCATATTGCCGCTTTAAAAAGGGACACATATGACAAATTCATATGTCAGGGTTCTTATACAATTTAAACAGCCCTGAAAACAGCCCTAACATATGTATTTTTTATATGTGTCCCTTTTAAAAGCGGCAATATGGTCAATATATATATATTATTTTTTATTTTTGAATTACTCAAGTTATTTAGATGTCTGGTGCTTTGAAACAGTAGAAACACTCATACATTAAATTGTCTGTGTTGCTTTGGGAACTCAAGAGTTTATTGTACAAGGATTCCTCACTAATCCCACTTGAGATGGCGTCTTGTGAAACAGGAGAAAAAAGCTTTTTCCACTTGGATCCCCCTCAGTCTGTCAGGGTTACTCACAGAAGAGGCGACTGATGGGATTAGTAGGGGACCATAGTACAAAGCAGACTCCCAGACTTATGGAACTACATATTTATGTTATGAACAACTAATGTTAAACGTTATCTATGTTCCCACAAGGTTTGCCAAGAGGACACAATCATGCAAACCAAGCTAACAAAAAGATAAACAAAATAATGCTGCTCACACACTCAGCAGGGTGAATAAGTAACAGTGATACAAGTCTTGCTGTTTATTAGGGAGAAGATACTGAGTCTTATTTAACCTTCTGAGTGTGAAGTCTATATAAATATTTATTAATTTCACTGGTGAGTGGGAGGAACCAACACACAATCCTTTGGGCTTTGCAATGAGCAAGCAGAGATGGCACTAAACTGTCAATCTCACAAATAGCTTTTACTCTCAGAAAAAGTTTTCCAGCCCAATGTCTATGAAGAAAACATTCAAACTGCTTTCTACAGTAGGGAATGAACTGTAATAACTGAACATTATATTTTATTAATATTGAAGTTTGTTGTTGAAGTGCGGTTTTTGTTGTTGTGGATATGCAATTTCTTGTGTATAGGCTAAAAACATATAAGGCACTTTGGGTTAGAAGATTAGGTCAGAGTCAGACCTCTGGAGTTGTTGAGTGTTAGTTACCAAGAGAAGGGCCAGTAATTTCTCCAACTGTGCCCAGTGAACACAAAACTGTTAAAGTCCCTCTATGAAACTGCCACACATTGCAGCTTCTGAGTAGGACAAGGGCCGTCTTTAACACAGGGCAAAAGGGGCAGCTGCACAGGGCCCAGTCTTTGTTGTGGGGCCCAAGAGTCCTAAAAAAATTTTTTTTTTTTTTCATGCCAGACTGCTGATGTCTGTCCTAATACTGTCACAGTCAAAAGTTCTCTGCTTATATGTATTTGTGAGAAACTGTGCCAGACCGCGCTGGGATCATGTGACATGCCAAGCTAGTGCCATGAGCTGTTTTAGGTGTGCACTGTGCAGCACTTAATGCTAAGCCCTAACTCGGCATCCAACCAATCATACTGTATAAGAAAAGGTCCTGCTGGGGTTACCACTGTTACCAGGTAACTGCTCTGGTGGTGGGGATTGTTCAGGGTAGGGCTGACTGTAGGCGCATGCAGCAGAAAGCTGGAGCGGCAGGCACGTGAGGATTTGAACATCTGTGCAGCTGCAGACACTGCTCTCTTCCATCTTGAGGCACACATACATTGTATTTTTAATATTGGATTATATATTGGAGTGTGTACATACATTTGTGTGTGCTCTGTAGTGTGTGTTTGTGTGAACATGTATATGTGTATGGCTCTGGAGAGTGTGTTGTTGTGTGTACATGTGTATGTATGCTCTGGTGAGTGTGTGTGTGTGTGTGTACATGTATATGTGTATGCTCTGAGGAGTGTGTGTTTGTGTGTACATGTATATGTGTATGCTCTGAGGAGTGTGTGTTTGTGTGTACATGTATATGTGTATGCTCTGAGGAGTGTGTGTTTGTGTGTACATGTATATGTGTATGCTCTGAGGAGTGTGTGTTTGTGTGTACATGTATATGTGTATGCTCTGAGGAGTGTGTGTTTCTGTGTACATGTATATGTGTATGCTCTGAGGAGTGTGTGTTTGTGTGTACATGTATATGTGTATGCTCTGAGGAGTGTGTGTTTGTGTGTACATGTATATGTGTATGCTCTGAGGAGTGTGTGTTTGTGTGTACATGTATATGTGTATGCTCTGAGGAGTGTGTGTTTGTGTGTACATGTATATGTGTATGCTCATGAGAGTGTGTGTTTGTGTGTATATGTGTATGCTCTGAGGAGTGTGTGTTTGTGTGTACATGTATATGTGTATGCTCTGAGGAGTGTGTGTTTGTGTGTACATGTATATGTGTATGCTCTGAGGAGTGTGTGTTTGTGTGTACATGTATATGTGTATGCTCTGAGGAGTGTGTGTTTGTGTGTACATGTATATGTGTATGCTCTGGAGAGTGTGTGTTTGTGTGTATATGTGTATGCTCTGAGGAGTGTGTGTTTGTGTGTACATGTATATGTGTATGCTCCGAGGAGTGTGTGTTTGTGTGTACATGTATATGTGTATGCTCTGAGGAGTGTGTGTTTGTGTGTACATGTATATGTGTATGCTCTGAGGAGTGTGTGTGTACATGTATATGTGTATGCTCTGAGGAGTGTGTGTTTGTGTGTACATGTATATGTGTTTGCTCTGAGGAGTGTGTGTTTGTGTGTACATGTATATGTGTATGCTCTGAGGAGTGTGTGTTTGTGTGTACATGTATATGTGTATGCTCTGAGGAGTGTGTGTGTACATGTATATGTGTATGCTCTGAGGAGTGTGTGTTTGTGTGTACATGTATATGTGTATGCTCTGAGGAGTGTGTGTGTTTGTGTGTACATGTATATGTGTATGCTCTGAGGAGTGTGTGTGTGTGTGTACATGTATATGTGTATGCTCTGAGGAGTGTGTGTGTTTGTGTGTACATGTATATGTGTATGCTCTGAGGAGTGTGTGTGTACATGTATATGTGTATGCTCTGAGGAGTGTGTGTTTGTGTGTACATGTATATGTGTATGCTCTGAGGAGTGTGTGTGCTTGTGTGTACATGTATATGTGTATGCTCTGAGGAGTGTGTGTGTGTGTACATGTATATGTGTATGCTCTGAGGAGTGTGTGTGTACATGTATATGTGTATGCTCTGAGGAGTGTGTGTTTGTGTGTACATGTATATGTGTATGCTCTGAGGAGTGTGTGTTTGTGTGTACATGTATATGTGTATGCTCTGAGGAGTGTGTGTGTACATGTATATGTGTATGCTCTGAGGAGTGTGTGTTTGTGTGTACATGTATATGTGTATGCTCTGAGGAGTGTGTGTGTTTGTGTGTACATGTATATGTGTATGCTCTGAGGAGTGTGTGTTTGTGTGTACATGTATATGTGTATGCTCTGAGGAGTGTGTGTTTGTGTGTACATGTATATGTGTATGCTCTGAGGAGTGTGTGTTTGTGTGTACATGTATATGTGTATGCTCTGAGGAGTGTGTGTGTACATGTATATGTGTATGCTCTGAGGAGTGTGTGTGTACATGTATATGTGTATGCTCTGAGGAGTGTGTGTTTGTGTGTACATGTATATGTGTATGCTCTGAGGAGTGTGTGTTTGTGTGTACATGTATATATGTATGCTCTGAGGAGTGTGTGTGTACATGTATATGTGTATGCTCTGAGGAGTGTATGTTTGTGTGTACATGTATACAGGGAGTGCAGAATTATTAGGCAAATGATTATTTTGACCACATCATCCTCTTTATGCGTGTTGTCTTACTCCAAGCTGTATAGGCTCGAAAGCCTACTACCAATTAAGCATATTAGGTGATGTGCATCTCTGTAATGAGAAGGGGTGTGGTCTAATGACATCAGCACCCTATATCAGGTGTGCATAATTATTAGGCAACTTCCTTTCCTTTGGCAAAATGGGTCAAAAGAAGGACTTGACAGGCTCAGAAAAGTCAAAAATAGTGAGATATCTTGCAGAGGGATGCAGCACTCTTAAAATTGCAAAGCTTCTGAAGCGTGATCATCGAACAATCAAGCGTTTCATTCAAAATAGTCAACAGGGTCGCAAGAAGCGTGTGGAAAAACCAAGGCGCAAAATAACTGCGCATGAACTGAGAAAAGTCAAGCGTGCAGCTGCCAAGATGCCACTTGCCACCAGTTTGGCCATATTTCAGAGCTGCAACATCACTGGAGTGCCCAAAAGCACAAGGTGTGCAATACTCAGAGACATGGCCAAGGTAAGAAAGGCTGAAAGACGACCACCACTGAACAAGACACACAAGCTGAAACGTCAAGACTGGGCCAAGAAATATCTCAAGACTGATTTTTCTAAGGTTTTATGGACTGATGAAATGAGAGTGAGTCTTGATGGGCCAAATGGATGGGCCCGTGGCTGGATTGGTAAAGGGCAGAGAGCTCCAGTCCGACTCAGACGCCAGCAAGGTGGAGGTGGAGTACTGGTTTGGGCTGGTATCATCAAAGATGAGCTTGTGGGGCCTTTTCGGGTTGAGGATGGAGTCAAGCTCAATTCTCAGTCCTACTGCCAGTTTCTGGAAGACACCTTCTTCAAGCAGTGGTACAGGAAGAAGTCTGCATCCTTCAAGAAAAACATGATTTTCATGCAGGACAATGCTCCATCACACGCGTCCAAGTACTCCACAGCGTGGCTGGCAAGAAAGGGTATAAAAGAAGAAAATCTAATGACATGGCCTCCTTGTTCACCTGATCTGAACCCCATTAAGAACCTGTGGTCCATCATCAAATGTGAGATTTACAAGGAGGAAAAACAGTACACCTCTCTGAACAGTGTCTGGGAGGCTGTGGTTGCTGCTGCACGCAATGTTGATGGTGAACAGATCAAAACACTGACAGAATCCATGGATGGCAGGCTTTTGAGTGTCCTTGCAAAGAAAGGTGGCTATATTGGTCACTGATTTGTTTTTGTTTTGTTTTTGAATGTCAGAAATGTATATTTGTGAATGTTGAGATGTTATATTGGTTTCACTGGTAAAAATAAATAATTGAAATGGGTATATATTTGTTTTTTGTTAAGTTGCCTAATAATTATGCACAGTAATAGTCACCTGCACACACAGATATCCCCCTAAAATAGCTATAACTAAAAACAAACTAAAAACTACTTCCAAACTATTCAGCTTTGATATTAATGAGTTTTTTGGGTTCATTGAGAACATGGTTGTTGCTCAATAATAAAATTAATCCTCAAAAATACAACTTGCCTAATAATTCTGCACTCCCTGTATGTGTATGCTCTGAGGAGTGTGTGTGTGTGTGTGTACATGTATTTGTGTATGCTCTGAGGAGTGTGTGTGTGTGTACATGTATATGTGTATGCTCTGAGGAGTGTGTGTGTGTGTACATGTATATGTGTATGCTCTGAGGAGTGTGTGTGTACATGTATATGTGTATGCTCTGAGGAGTGTGTGTGTGTGTACATGTATATGTGTATGCTCTGAGGAGTGTGTGTGTGTGTACATGTATATGTGTATGCTCTGAGGAGTGTGTGTGTGTACATGTATATGTGTATGCTCTGAGGAGTGTGTGTTTGTGTGTACATGTATATGTGTATGCTCCGAGGAGTGTGTGTGTGTGTACATGTATATTAGGGTGACCACGTGTCCCGGGACACTCCTGCATTTTAATGGTCTGTCCCGGGTCCCGGGTACCTTCATTCAGTGTCCCGGAATGAAATAAAAAACTGAAAACCAGCACTGACAGCAGTGAAAGCCAGCACTGGCGTCAGACGGATTGAAGTCTCAGGACTCTAGAGCGGCTTGTTGCTGACTTCCCGCATCGCAGATCGTGAGACTCATAGAGTCTAGAAGACATCGTCCCAGGGGGCAGGGGCAGGCTCAGGGCCAAACTCCAGACAAGAGGCGCCACCAGTTATGAGGGAGGGAAGTGGGGATATGTATGTTATTTTTCGTATATATCCCCGCCCCCTCTGGTGCCTTCCTACAGTGCCTACAGTACTAGTGTGTGTGTGTACTGCGCTGTGTACGTGGGTGGTGGAGTGCCTGCCCTAGTTGAACTGGAGCCGAGGACGAGGAGTCAGAGTGTGTCAGTCTGATAGGCGAAGAGATAAGGATGGGCAATGGGAAAGGAGCAGGAAGATGGTCGCCATTCAGTATGTACAGTACACATGGGGAATGGGGATAAATTGCATGTATTACAGTTGCTTGTTTAATATAAAAAATTTTTGGGGGGGGTGCTGCGGGGGGGGGGGGGGGGGGGGGCGTCCCTGAATCGCAGTTTAGATATGTGGTCACCCTAATGTATATGTGCATGCTCTGAGGAGTGTGTGTGTGTGTGTACATGTATATGTGTATGCTCTGAAGAATGTGTGTGTATATGGGTTAGGGGAGTTTGGTATGTTAGGAATTCCCTTGGTATTCATGAAAGTGGTAATTTTGCTGTACAGTGGCTGTCTAAACAATAAATATGTAAGTGAATATCCCAGTATTGAATGCTGTGCATTGCATTAAATATTAATGTACTTAAAAATATATATAAATAAATAAACAACATTTAATTAATTAATTAATTAATTAGTAAATATTTTAAATTAATCCACAGTGGAGGAATTTATATATTTATTTACTTATTAGTACTGCTTAGGTCCAGTTTCACATATTGCAATTTATTTCATATTTTTTTGAAAATGATTAGCCCAACAGTGGATGATCCACTACTGGGCTAATCATTTAAAAAAAAATAAATAAAAAAAAAAATATATATATATATATATATATATATATATATATATATATATATATATATATATATATATATATATATATATATATATATATAAATAATGAATTGATTTAGTTGTTTTTTTGGGGTGTTGGGGTGGAGAGCAAAATTGCATGGGCGGGGGGGGGGGGGGGAGAAAATGTTTGCCCAGGGCCCAGTCAATATTAAAGATGGCTCTGAGTAGGACACAGAAAGTGTGAGCTACAGGCATATAGCAGTCCTTATTGGCTAACCTACTGACCTACTGTATCCTGCTCTGGAATTTCAATGTACTGTGACTCCAGTGCTGGACTTTAACTATGTACTAGGCACAACAGTAATAAAATTGCAGTGCCCAGCATGAAAACCTACAGCTTTATCGAGCAGCACCTGTAAAGTATCCAAAAGATACGGTCAGCACAACAGATCAGTGCACGGGAGACAGGGATATACTGCAAATCCCTTAAAACATCAAGAAGTACAATAAGTCCCCAGCACTATGAGTACAATTCTCTATTGTAGACACAAAAAATTCAGCATTGTTTCGGGGATTAACCCCTTAATCATGCACCTGTAAAGTGTTAAGAGAACTGCTTTAGAGAGACTTGCAAGGACAAGAGATAATACAATTGCCGGGTGAGTAACCATGTTATTCTAGTTGTACCCAGAACTTTAACCTGTTTATGAGGGTACAATAAAAGTAAGGGACACAAGTGATAAAATAAACCGATCTAATGAAATACAGTATTATATTTTAGTATTAACATGCTCCTTAAAAATATATTGAAACTTAAAAAAAAAATAAAAAAAAAAAATAGCACAATTTCAGCTCAGTACAAAATGTGATACTGTTAGGCTACAATACAGTCTAACAGATGTCTGCGCAGTGTTATGACATTAAATTGTTACAACATTATAGGTAAATCGCTGTTTTAAGTGTGATATCTTGATTGTTGCTTACATTGTGATAGTAAATAAAAACAGAATTCACTTTTCCTAGACACAATGATACTAGTTAGTGGCTTTATTTCTGTGTGGACAGAATCTATATGGTCTATTTCAATCCATCAGCAGAAATGGGAAGCACACTTTGTATGTGTTTTTATGAGGTTTTCAAATTCATTGCCAACTCATGAGAAACTTATTACAAAACCTAATTACCTGTGGTATTTCAGTGGCTTTGTGCTGCTTAATCTCAAGTTACCAATACTTTGCATTAAAAAAAATAATCAACAGAAGTAGTCAGAAAACATTTTTGAGGGGGGCGGAGCTAACCGTCAAAGGGAATAGAAGCAAAGAGACAGAGCTCTATCAAAAAACAGCAAAAAATTGGATAAAAACTTTCTATTGAAGGTGAAAATCAGCAGTAAATAGGAGATTTTAGTGGCAACTAACCTTAGCACCAGACTAGACGATCCAGTAGCGATTTCAGGGAGGAAAAAAACCGCAGCAAAATCTTCTGGTTCTGCAGGGCGGATACTGCCTTAGGAAAGACCGCGGCTGCGGCCAACACTGGAACCAGACAGTGGGCCTTAAATCTGTATAACCCCAGGATTACAGCTAACACTACCCGGAGTACAACAAGCTGCAAGGGGTAAGCATACCAAAACACCAGATTGCAGGACATACACCGCTTTACAGAGATAGGCCAATATCTCCACCTAAACAGAACTTCCATTATCTGCATACCCAGGCAGCCCAAAGGAGGCATTAAACATAGTGCCACTTGCAGCCTAATATTAACTCCATTTAAATTAAAAGAGTGAAACTGTCATAACAGCAACACAGACTCACTCTGGGCCAGAAACAGCATTAAGGCCTCCCTAAACCTAGGTTGCCTTTCTCCCCCTAGAGAGACGAGGCAACTGCAATATGTAAATACTATCTGAAAGCCTATACCCCCGTCAGCCCATGTACCACTAGCAGCATACTTAAAATAAACAGGTTCTCTCTACTAATACGCAGATCCATTGTGAAACATATTGTTTGCAATCATAGCATAATGTCCCAGGCTCATAAGCGGAAACAAAAGCCCCATACTACACCCAAAAGAACAGTTGCTGACCATTTTCAGCACCCTGCTAGAATGACTCACACGGGGTCAGAGGATGAATGCTCAGATGCAGGGAGCTTCTCGGATGATCGGCTGGGTACAGTTTTGTCGCAGCGGATTTCTCACCTTCCAGACACAGGTAGCCTCTCTAACAACTTTATGGACTCTATAAAATCAATATTGGCTTCTCACCACGACTCCCTGTCAAAACAATTTGACAAATTCCATGCTGACTTAAAAAGGGATATTGGCATAATTGGAGAATGCACAGAAGCGCTGGAGCGCAAGCAGGAGGACCTGACAATAGACCACTCCAATCTCCCCAGTTATTCAAAAAATCTAGCCTGCCAAATTTTGGACTTAGAACTGAAACTTGCGGATCTTGAAGACCGATCACGCCACAATAACATCCGCATCAAGGGGATCCCAGAGACTGTTCTGCCACAGGAACTGGAGAACTATCTACAAGACTTGTTCAAAGCAATACTAGGACCAGAATTGGGCAATGAAACCCTTATTGATAGAGCACACAGAGTGCTTAAACCAAGGTCAGCGGATGGAGGAGCCCCACGTGATGTGATAGCCAGGCTCCACTATTACACATTCAGAGAAAAAATCCTTCGAACCCTAGCCAAAGACAAGTTCCTTCCGGATAAATTCGCTGAACTGCAGATTTACCCAGACCTCTCACCCCATACCCTTCAACTCCGTAGACACTACCAACCATTTACTAGGATCTTGAGGGAAAAGGGCCTCAAATACAGATGGGGATTCCTAGTGAGGCTCTTCATAACAAGAGACAGCCAGCAATGCATCGCCTCCACCCCGCAACAAGCTCGGAACTGCTCCAGAAGTGGGAGTTACTCCCACCAGACCGGGAAGATCGAACCCCCAGCTCTACTGCAGAGCCTGGCCTAAACACCTCAGCACCAGTATGGAGACCGCTTCCGCAAAGATCTGCTACAATCTCAAGGATCTCTCTGGAACCCAGAGACCCACACCCTGCAGAAAATGCATAGAGAACCTGTATGCAACTTAACTGTTCCTCTCAGCAGGAGACATGCCATTTTGGTGGGGAATATTCACATGATTCCTGGAAGAACCCTAGATGAGCAGATGAAGATGGGTGAGATTAACAGAGTTTATATAATATAGGATGTGACTGTATCTCTGATAGACACTGGAGAGACTTAATGCAACTTACAGTCATGTCTAGTTTTTGTATAATGTCTTTACTGTAATTTTTACTTGATGTCAATTTACAATCTCTTAGTACCCAATGTAACCATATTACCTGGAGGTAATAATGTTTAAGATTTTTATAGACTGTTGAGCTTTACAGAGTGCACTAAACTCATTTTCTTACATTAGTTATGATTGTTATGGTTTATACCGGGGATTTGATTGCCATACCCTAGAGACTTGATCCAAAAACATGTGGACTAGATAGCAGTCAACCCCCTCCCACCTGAACCTCATGACTCACAACCGACCTCCGGAAAGTCATAATTGATCTATCAGCTTCTCTGCCGGAAAACAACACTCTCCCCTATGATCTGATCCCTGAGTTCATATCTGACTGATACCATACACTATTTGATGAACACTAATAACAGCACACATTATCACTAGCCTGTAATTAGAGGTTTGGGGAGTCAGCACTCAGAAGAAAAGGACTGAAAAGTTAGATCCCACTCCAGGCCTTTGAGAGAAGAGGTCATAGCCTTAGCTGACTAGACACAGAGGTCACATAATGTAGATGCCAACAGGTCATATAGCCGTACACACAACTATACATAGGCAACTACTACACCAGGATAGTGTTGACAGTTCACCCACCACACCTGCCTCTGTACTCATACACCATCTTTTGTATTCCCCACATGTTTGAAATGCAAAGTCTTACATGCTGACTATTTTATTTTTATTTCACTAAGTATGCTATGTTTATGTTTATATCATTGTTATTATTACATGGGACTGGCGGGGAGCAAGGCTCCTCTTTGCTAATCTCTACCCCCAACAATATAGTTGTGTTTATCCGGCTGTAACCCAGATGGAACACTCATTGTGAAAGTGCATATATATCACTTTTAAACAGTTACTAAGGCACTCGCGACCTCTTTTTTACGAGGATATTGACCTCACTAGAACACTGCACCTGGTTTCTAGCAGTTTCTGACTCACATACCCCTCCTTTTCCTTTTAAACCACACCTCACCCCTATTTCCCCCTCATTTATACAATGGCACCCATTTGTCTGGCCACACTAAATGCACAAGGGTTAAACTCCCCTACAAATCGGAAGCTCCTACAGCACTACTTACTGACACACAAAATACACATTCTTTTCTTACAAGAGACCCACTGGATTGGAGATTCCCAGACCATTAAAAACTTCCGAAACTACCCGATATGTGAGATAGCATCTAACATGGAAGGGAAAACAAAGGGAGTTGCTATTATGCTTAGCAGGGTCTTAGCCTTTAAAATGGAATATGTTGAAAGGGATGACGAAGGACGCTTCCTCATACTAGTTTGCATGCTAATGAGACTCTCTACACCTTAGTCTCGATCTACACACCAAATTCAAAACAAATCCCCTTCCTACGCAAGCTCTTGGCCCGCATTGATCAACTTAAAAGGGGGCACCTGATAATTGGGGGGGACTTTAACATGGTGTGGGACCCATTAAGAGATAAACAATCTACCCTAACGACACATACAGATAGGAATTTTTCTTCGCTCTCCAATGCCTTCCGTAAGCTCATTTACCAGCATGAGCTATATGATGCATGGAGGTGCCTGGCGCCCTCGGACAAAGATTTCACCCATTATTCCAAGGCACACAATTCCTATTCAAGGATAGATTACATACTATGCGACTCATGGTCCCTAGATAACTTTGCCAACCCCAGCATCAAACCGTGTACGTGGTCAGACCTCAATGCGGTCTGTCTAGACTTTACTAAATTACAATCTCTGACTGGTAGACCCCCCTGGAGACTCCCGGAGCAGTGGCTTTCAGACATCGAGCTCCCTGAGCTCACTGGGATCGTACAGGAATTTTTGACATACAATGACATAGGGAACACAGATATCACCATGATATGGGCAGCCCTCAAAGCATATCTTCGGGGACATTTTATTAAAAAGATGGCACATTATCGTAAGATGAGACAACAGTCACTAGCTAAACTGTATGGAGACCTTCGCACCCTAGAAACCTCTAATAAATTACACCCTAGATCCCAAATGGCCCATCAGATAGGGATTATTAGAGAAGAAATTTCCAACCGAGAAACCCAAAGAGTCCAAGAGAACCTTCACAGACTCAAACAATTATATTATTATAAAGGGAACAGGGCTGATAAACCTTTAGCCAATAAGCTTAGTAAACGTACACAACAGCAGAGGATAGCCCTAATCAAAACTCAAGACAGGATAGTTCACTCACCTAGGGAAATAGGTATAACCTTCGCGAGTTACAATTCTTCCCTCTACAACATCGAAACCTCTGAGACAATAGGTAGAGCCAGCCCTGACGACATTTGTAAGTTCTTAGAGGGACTAGCCCTGCCTACCCTGACTGAGGAAGCTAAAAGAGACTTGGAGAGACATTTCACCCTGGAAGAAGTTAGAATAGCTATAGCTGATCTTAAGCCTCACAAAGCTCCAGGACCAGATGGGTTCACGGTCACCTTTTATCAAACACTTAGTTCCACTTAATCCCCAATTTTGCTTCGATTATTTGCAGAGGTGACTCATCGAGGACGCTTTCTCACAGAATTCCTAGAAGCAAACATTATTACAATACCCAAGGAAGGGAAAGACCCAGTGCTATGTTCCAGCTATAAGCCTATTTCGCTCATTAATGTAGATGCTAAAATATACGCCAAGGTTCTGGTGAATAGATTAGACAGACACCTACAGACACTCATACATCTGGACCAAGTAGGATTCAGGCAAGGTACAGACAATACTCGGCGCCTTCTAAACATATTCACTGAGGCTGCCGATCTGGGGCTTCCCATACTCACCCTGTCGTTAGATGCTGAGAAAGCGTTCGACAGGGTGAGGTGGGAATATCTGTTCCAGATGCTCTCGGCATTCGGCATACCAGACTTCTTTTGCAAGGCAGCTGGAGCGCTCTACTCAGCCCCTTCAGCAGTTGTGAGAGGCCCAGGGTTTTGTTCACCCAAAATAGAGATCAGGAATGGAACTAGGCAGGGATGCCCCCTTTCTCCACTTCTGTTTGTCCTAGCGATTGAACCTTTGGGAGCTGCCATCCGGAAGTCCACAAACATCCAGGGACTCCAAATGCATGACACTCTGCAGAAACTGGCACTGTTTGCAGATTACCTTATAATTTTCCTTACAGAACCCCTGAATTCCCTCCCCCCATTGATGATACTATTGAGACAATTTGGCGAACTTTCTTATTACAAGATTAATGAGGGTAAAATGGAAGCATACTCTATTAACATCCCACAGAACGCACAAGAGACTATTAAGCGTCTCTATTCTTTCAAATGATCCACTAGAGGAATTTTGCCACTTAGGTGTCTTCCTTTCCCATATAAAATCTATAACCATCAAAGAAAACTATGAGACTCTACTATCGGAGGTTACCACAGAACTTAACTCTAAAAGATATGGGGAAATATCTTGGATGGGCAGGGTGGCAGCCATCACAATGATGATCCTCCCCAAACTCACCTATTTATTCCGTTGTATCCCTATCTCAGTTCCAACAACCCTAATACGGAAATTTCAAGCTCTATTTAATTCTTACACCTGGCATAACAATAGACCCCGGTAGCTGCCCACATCCTCCAAGCCCCCAATTGTCCCCCAAGTCCCTAATATACAAAAATACCATGAGGTGGCAATGATAACTCATGCTACTGCATGGGGATCCTGTCTTCCTCCTACCAGGTGGAGGGAGCTGGAGCAGGCCTCTGTACCAGCATATGTCACCCTGGAGGACTTGCTTTGGCTTCCCCTGCACTGGCAATCCAATATCCACATTGCCAACAGTATAGTCAAAGGATGTCAAGCGATCTGGATTAAATTAAGACACCACAAGCTTATTGCCCCACAACCCTCACCCATACATTCGATACGGGGCCTGTTACTAGGACTCCCCGACACACACCTTAATACATGGACCAGTACGGACGTAGTCTGTGTAAAAGACTTTTACTCCAACACACAGTTAAGACCACACATTGATATGCTAAGGTTACCCAGCTTAGCCCCTACATTCCAATTTGATCTATTGAGACTAAGATCTTTGATGAAGTCTTCGGGCCTCTTGGAAAATCAATTATGTGACCTTACGACTTGGGAAATACGTTGGCAGACTAACCTCCAGCTATACAAACCTCTTTCAGTACACTACCAGTGTTTAATTGGGGAACTGATCCCCCCAAAACGAGACACATGGAAGCCTGGGAGAGAGACCTACAATTGACATACACGCCTGAAACATGGAACAGTGCAATTAACCTCACAAAAAAGCTACTCACTGCATTACCCTCTATGAGCTGTATTTCAAAATAATAACTAGATGGTACTTAGTACCAACAAAACTGAAAAAAATCTTCCCAGATCACTTACCACAGTGCTGGAGGGAATGTGGTGAACTGGGGACCCCCCTACATGTCTGGTGGTTGTGTCCAAAATTGGAACACTACTGGCGCAAGGTAGAACAGACCTGTAAAGACTTGGATTTAGTGGAAACAATATCTGCTGACACCGCTATACTACATCTAGGGATAGACTCCCCAAACATGAACAAAGCTTACTCCTACACATCCTTACCTCCACTAAATTACTCATCGCCAGAAACTGTAAAAAGAGCCAATCCCCCAGATGACAGGGAGTAGTGGACTGTATAAACTATGTGGAAACCATGTAAAACTATGTTTTTAGGGAACGCAGACAACTGAATGACTACTGCCTTATATGGGAACCATGGGACTCGCTTGAGATCCATAAAACCCGTAATAAAGTTGGTAAATCAGTACAGATTAGTAACTAATACCTGAAGATCCCTACCAACCCTGACCAACACACGCCCTAAACCCCCCACATAGATAAACCAGGTGCAGAGACTATGAGATTACCTGACAACCCCATAATGTTATTCTCCTTGGGGGAAGGAGAGATTTGCTATCCTCCTTGATGTGAGTTCACTTCCTAAGTGCCTTAGCAACTTAAATTATTACCCTAATGGTCCTGCCTTTAATGTTTCCAGTAAAGAAGTCAGAAAATCCAATGATAAGAAAGCATGCAAACAAAAGGTGGACCTCTGTAGAAAAGAGGTTCTAAGAATAGAGATATTTCTCAGCCTATTTTCATAAAGTTTTTGTACTTCCGAGTGCAGCCTCATGTTTATATGTTGTACATTTCTCCTGCATTGCATTCAATGTATAACTTGTTTATAACCTCAATAAAAATTATTCTTTAAAAAAAAAAAAAAACACTTTTGAGCCACTTTTTATATTTAATATTTTAAACTTTTCAATTTCAACAGCCTTGACCTCTTGAAAACTCATATCACCCTCTTTCGTTCAACATATCTTGGCTGTTAACTGTTTTCCAATATTATTTCTTTTTTCTTGGTTTAAATACAAAGTTAAAAATATGGTGAAATCAAACTTTTAAAATATGAAACTTGAACTAAACTATGATCATAATATTGCTTAACAAACGATATATATATATAGTGTGTCCCTGAAACGTCCCATTGATTAAACTCACAATTTAAAGGACCAGCGAGTGCCTCCTCTTATTTCTTATGCAAACTTGTTGGCACACTGGCGGATGTGGTATTAGGTGAGAGTGTGCTTTTTCTAGACTTTGAATATACAGTATATATATATATATATATATATATATATATATATATATATATATATATATATATATATATATATAAACAAAAAAACTTGCACACTCTGGTCATTTCAAAAGTAATTCTTTACTGTGAACAGTGACGTTTCAGAGACACAGTATCTTCTTCCTCAGATACTCTGTCCCCGAAATGTCACTGTTCACACAGTAAAGGATTAAAATTCACTAGCACCCTGGCAGCTGTTTGACGGAGTGAGAGTGCACATCCCAGCTGTGTTTATATATATGAATGTATGTATTTATATGTGTATATATGTATTTACAGACATATATACAGATAAATACATATGTACACACGTTTATATATGCATTGGAGTCCTTTGCAGTCCAGTATTATATTAATATTTTATGGAGTGTTTAAATGTGTATGTACTGTAAATATTTCACATTCCAATGTTCTTCACATAGGGGAATATGTTGTACGCATTTTAAAATAAATATTCCTAAATACATATGTATATATCTATAACAATATATAATCATGTTTATATATATATATATATATATATATATATATATATATATGTATATATGTATATATGTAGAAATAAAACATAATTTATGTAAGAACTTACCTGATAAATTAATTTCTTTCATATTAGCAAGAGTCCATGAGCTAGTGACGTATGGGATATACATTCCTACCAGGAGGGGCAAAGTTTCCCAAACCTCAAAATGCCTATAAATACACCCCTCACCACACCCACAAATCAGTTTAACGAATAGCCAAGAAGTGGGGTGATAAGAAAAAAGTGCGAAAGCATATAAAATAAGGAATTGGAATAATTGTGCTTTATACAAAAAAATCATAACCACCACAAAAAAAGGGTGGGCCTCATGGACTCTTGCTAATATGAAAGAAATGAATTTATCAGGTAAGTTCTTACATAAATTATGTTTTCTTTCATGTAATTAGCAAGAGTCCATGAGCTAGTGACGTATGGGATAATGACTACCCAAGATGTGGATCTTTCCACGCAAGAGTCACTAGAGAGGGAGGGATAAAATAAAGACAGCCAATTCCGCTGAAAAATAATCCACACCCAAAATAAAGATTAAATGAAAAAAACTGAAATTATAAGCAGAAGATTCAAACTGAAACAGCTGCCTGAAGTACTTTTCTACCAAAAACAGCTTCAGAAGAAGAAAACACATCAAAATGGTAGAATTTAGTAAAAGTATGCAAAGAAGACCAAGTTGCTGCTTTGCAAATCTGATCAACCGAAGCATCATTCCTAAACGCCCAGGAAGTAGAAACTGACCTAGTAGAAGGAGCTGTAATCCTTTGAGGCGGAGTTTTACCCGACTCGACATAAGCATGATGAATTAAAGATTTCAACCAAGATGCCAAAGAAATGGCAGAGGCCTTCTGACCTTTCCTAGAACCAGAAAAGATAACAAATAGACTAGAAGTCTTTCGGAAATTCTTAGTAGCTTCAACATAATATTTCAAAGCTCTAACTACATCCAAAGAATGCAATGATCTCTCCTTAGAATTCTTAGGATTAGGACACAATGAAGGAACCACAATTTCTCTACTAATGTTGTTAGAATTCACAACCTTAGGTAAAAATTTAAAAGAAGTTCGCAACACCGCCTTATCCTGATGAAAAATCAGAAAAGGAGACTCACAAGAAAGAGCAGATAATTCAGAAACTCGTCTGGCAGAAGAGATGGCCAAAAGGAACAAAACTTTCCAAGAAAGTAATTTGATGTCCAATGAATGCATAGGTTCAAACGGAGGAGCTTGAAGAGCCCCCAGAACCAAATTCAAACTCCAAGGAGGAGAAATTGACTTAATGACAGGCTTTATACGAACCAAAGCTTGTACAAAACAATGAATATCAGGAAGATTAGCAATCTTTCTGTGAAAAAGAACAGAAAGAGCAGAGATTTGTCCTTTCAAGGAACTTGCAGACAAACCTTTATCCAAACCATCCTGAAGAAACTGTAAAATTCTCGGAATTCTAAAAGAATGCCAGGAAAAATGATGAGAAAGACACCAAGAAATATAAGTCTTCCAGACTCTATAATATATCTCCCTAGATACAGATTTACGAGCCTGTAACATAGTATTAGTCACAGAGTCAGAGAAACCTCTTTGACTAAGAATCAAGCGTTCAATCTCCATACCTTTAAATTTAAGGATTTGAGATCCTGATGGAAAAAAGGACCTTGCGACAAAAGGTCTGGTCTTAATGGAAGAGTCCACGGTTGGCAAGAGGCCATCCGGACAAGATCCGCATACCAAAACCTGTGAGGCCATGCTGGAGCTACCAGCAGAACAAACGAGCATTCTTTCAGAATCTTGGAGATTACTCTTGGAAGAAGAACTAGAGGCGGAAAGATATAGGCAGGATGATACTTCCAAGGAAGTAACAATGCATCCACTGCTTCCGCTTGAGGATCCCTGGATCTGGACAGATACCTGGGAAGTTTCTTGTTTAGATGAGAGGCCATCAGATCTATTTCTGGAAGTCCCCACATTTGAACAATCTGAAGAAAAACCTCTGGGTGAAGAGACCATTCGCCCGGATGTAACGTTTGGCGGCTGAGATAATCCGCTTCCCAATTGTCTATACCTGGGATATGAACCGCAGAAACTAGACAGGAGCTGGATTCCGCCCATACCAGAATTTGAGATACTTCCTTCATAGCCAGAGGACTATGAGTCCCTCCTTGATGATTGATGTATGCCACAGCTGTGACATTGTCTGTCTGAAAACAAATGAACGATTCTCTCTTTAGAAGAGGCCATGACTGAAGAGCTCTGAAAATTGCACGGAGTTCCAAAATATTGATCGGTAATCTCACCTCCTGAGATTCCCAAACCCCTTGTGCTGTCAGAGACCCCCAAACAGCTCCCCAACCTGTCAGACTTGCATCTGTTGAAATTACAGTCCAGGTCGGAAGAACAAAAGAAGCCCCCTGAACTAAACGATGGTGATCTGTCCACCACCTCAGAGAGTGTCGTACAATCGGTGTTAAAGATATTAATTGAGATATCTTTGTGTAATCCCTGCACCACTGGTTCAGCATACAGAGCTGAAGAGGTCGCATGTGAAAACGAGCAAAGGGGATCGCGTCCGATGCTGCAGTCATAGACCTAGAATTTCCATGCATAAAGCTACCGAAGGGAATGATCGTGACTGAAGGTTTCGACAAGCTGATATCAATTTTAGATGTCTCTTGTCCGTTAGTGACAGAGTCATGGACACTGAATCTATCTGGAAACCTAAAAAGGTTACCCTTGTCTGAGGAATCAATGAACTTTTTGGTAAATTGATCCTCCAACCATGATCTTGAAGAAACAATACAAGTCGATTCGTATGAGATTCTGCTAAATGTGAAGACTGAGCAAGTACCAAGATATCGTCCAAATAAGGAAATACCACAATACCCTGTTCTCTGATTACAGACAGAAGGGCACCGAGAACCTTTGTAAAAATTCTTGGAGCTGTAGCTAGGCCAAACGGCAGAGCCACAAACTGGTAATGCTTGTCTAGGAAAGAGAATCTCAGAAACTGAAAGTGATCTGGATGAATCGGAATATGCAGATATGCATCCTGTAAATCTATTGTGGACATATAATGCTCTTGCTGAACAAAAGGCAGGATAGTCCTTATAGTTACCATCTTGAATGTTGGTATCCTTACATAACGATTCAATATTTTTAGATCCAGAACTGGTCTGAAGGAATTCTCCTTCTTTGGTACAATGAAGAGATTTGAATAAAATCCCAGTCCCTGTTCCAGAACTGGAACTGGCATAATTACTCCAGCCAACTCTAGATCTGAAACACATTTCAGAAATGCTTGAGCCTTCGCTGGGTTTACTGGGACACGGGAAAGAAAAAATCTCTTTGCAGGAGGCCTTATCTTGAAGCCAATTCTGTACCCTTCTGAAACAATGTTCTGAATCCAAAGATTGTGAACGGAATTGATCCAAATTTCTTTGAAAAAACGTAATCTGCCCCCTACCAGCTGAGCTGGAATGAGGGCCGCACCTTCATGTGGACTTGGGAGCTGGCTTTGGTTTTCTAAAAGGCTTGGATTTATTCCAGACTGGAGATGGTTTCCAAACTGATACCGCTCCTGAGGATGAAGGATCAGGCTTTTGTTCCTTGTTGTGACGAAAGGAACGAAAACGATTATTAGACCTAAATTTACCTTTAGATTTTTTATCCTGTGGTAAAAAAGTTCCTTTCCCTCCAGTAACAGTTGAGATAATAGAATCCAACTGAGAACCAAATAATTTATTACCCTGGAAAGAAAGGGAAAGCAGAGTAGACTTAGAAGACATATCAGCATTCCAAGTTTTAAGCCATAAAGCTCTTCTAGCTAAGATAGCTAGAGACATATACCTGACATCAACTCTAATGATATCAAAGATGGCATCACAAATAAAATTATTAGCATGTTGAAGAAGAATAATAATGCTATGAGAATTATGATCTGTTACTTGTTGCGCTAAAGCTTCTAACCAAAAAGTTGAAGCTGCAGCAACATCCGCTAAAGATATAGCAGGTCTAAGAAGATTACCTGAACACAAGTAAGCTTTTCTTAGAAATGATTCAATTTTCCTATCTAAAGGATCCTTAAAGGAAGTACCAACTGCCGTAGGAATAGTAGTACGCTTAGCAAGAGTAGAGACAGCCCCATCAACCTTAGGGATTTTGTCCCAAAACTCTAATCTGTCAGATGGCACAGGATATAATTGCTTAAAACGTTTAGAAGAAGTAAAAGAATTACCCAAATTATTCCATTCCCTGGAAATTACTTCAGAAATAGCACCAGGGACAGGACTAGAATCCTCAATTTCTAATGCAATTAGGACTTCTTTTTAAATAAATATGAAGATTTATCAGCATCAACCTCTGAGACAGAATCCTCTGAATCAGAAGAACCAATATCAGTATCAGAATGATGATGTTCATTTAAAAATTCATCTGAAAAATGAGAAGTTTTAAAAGACTTTTTACGTTTACTAGAAGGAGGAATAACAGACATAGCCTTCTTAATGGATTTAGAAACAAAATCTCTTATGTTGTCAGGAACACTCTGAATATTAGATGTTGATGGAACAGCAACAGGTAATGTAACAGTACTAAAGGAAATATTATCTGCATTAACAAGTTTGTCATGACAAACAGTACAAACAACAGCTGGAGGAACAGATACCAAAAATTGATACACTTAGCTTTGGTAGCTCCAGCACCCGGCAGCGATTTTCCAGAAGTATCTTCTGACTCAGCTTCAACGTGGGACATCTTGCAATATGTAATAGAAAAAACAACATATAAAGCAAAATTGATCAAATTCCTTAAATGACAGTTTCAGGAATGGGAAAAAAATGCCAGTGAATAAGCTTCTAGCAACCAGAAGCAAAAATCAATGAGACTTAAATAATGTGGAGACAAAAGTGACGCCCATATTTTTTCGCGCCAAAAAAGACGCCCACATTATTTGGCGCCTAAATGCTTTTGGCGCCAAAAATGACGCCACATCCGGAACGCCGACACTTTTGGAGCAAAAGAACGTCAAAAATGACGCAACTTCCGGCGACACGTATGACGCCGGAAACAGAAAATAATTTTTGCGCCAAAAAAGTCCGCGCCAAGAATGACGCAATAAAATGAAGCATTTTCAGCCCCCGCGAGCCTAACAGCCCACAGGGAAAGTCAAATTTTTAAGGTAAGAAAAAAATGAATTATTCATATGCATTATCCCAAATATGAAACTGACTGTCTGAAATAAGGAATGTTGAACATCCTGAGTCAAGGCAAATAAATGTTTGAATACATATATTTAGAACTTTATATAAAAAGTGCCCAACCATAGCTTAGAGTGTCACAGAAAATAAGACTTACTTACCCCAGGACACTCATCTACATGTAGTAGAAAGCCAAACCAGTACTGAAACGAGAATCAGTAGAGGAAATGGTATATATAAGAGTATATCGTCGATCTGAAAAGGGAGGTAAGAGATGAATCTCTACGACCGATAACAGAGAACCTATGAAATAGACCCAGTAGAAGGAGATCACTGCATTCAAATAGGCAATACTCTCCTCACATCCCTCTGACATTCACTGCACACTGAGAGGAAAACCGGGCTCCAACCTGTTGCGGAGCGCATATCAACGTAGAATCTAGCACAAACTTACTTCACCACCTCCATAGGAGGCAAAGTTTGTAAAACTGATTTGTGGGTGTGGTGAGGGGTGTATTTATAGGCATTTTGAGGTTTGGGAAACTTTGCCCCTCCTGGTAGGAATGTATATCCCATACGTCACTAGCTCATGGACTCTTGCTAATTACATGAAAGAAATATATATTTGTGCAAAAATCCATCAGATATATATTTAAATATCTCTTTAAGAATAAATAGAAGATATTCTGCTATGAGCAGAACATTGAATTATGAAATATGCAATATTTTCTTCTTATGTTGCACTTTAAAATAACCGCAATCGTGTTTGTGTGGCTTAGGTTTTTTCAACATCAAAATTGTTATTGTTTAACAAGATAGATAAAACGCCTTTATTTCCCATTCCCCAGGTTTGCACTATCAACATTGCTCTATAAATATTCTTTATATCCTTTAAACCTCTAAGCTACTAAAGACAGCCTCTTATCACATGCTTTTTTATTAGCTTTTCCCAACAGGGGGATGCTAGTTCATGTAAACAAAAAAATAACATTGTACTCACGCCTGTGGGTTGTGGCAGACACTGCTCTAATTGGATAAAATGCAAGTCAATCAATAACAAATAAAAAGTCTTGTGATCAGGGGGCTGTCAGAAAATCACAGAGGTAAAAAGTATATTAATATAACCTTGTTGGTTATGTAAAATTGGGGAATAGGTAATAAAGTGATTATCTTTTTAAACAATAACATTTTTTGCGTTGACTGTCCCTTTAAGACGAGTCTGGACAGTATCTCCTGTCTGCTGATAGTCCACTAACTTTAGCTTGTTCCATGTGGATGACCTGGAGTAAAACCCACAAAATGTGTTCCTGCTCACTTGACAATCATCTAGTTTCCTTCATCAGAGAAGGATTGTGTGTGCATCCCTGGAATTTTATCTAAGATACCACTATGTGATTGTTTTTCTATTGACTTTCACTGATGCATTCTACAAATAATCTTGAAAATATACAAAAGCCAGACCAGCTGCTCCGAGTTCCAATACATTTTTCAGCAACAATGATTCATCAACTCACCAACAGCCTTGAATTACTTGATTTTATAGTGTTGTTTCCCATGATAGGGTGATAGAAACTAAGTAGCTTTGAGTTGGATACATCCTCCAGTAAACCTACTATACCATTGGGATAGCTGAGAACAACATTTGTATAAGTCCCTTCAAATACAATAATAGTGCGGACCATTAAAATGTAGCAAATACATTAACTGACAATTAAAAAAAATATAGAAGTATATATATATAGTATAATATAGTATAGTATATATAGTATAGTATAGTAAAGATAGATTGTGCAATAAAAAAAAAAATCCCATTTACTTCCATTATGAAAATGAGTACAGTCGTTTTATAAGTACACTTTTTGAGGCACCAGTTCCTACTGAGCATGTGCAAGAGTTCACGGTATATGTGTATATGAGTCTAAGATATGCTAATTGCTGTCACATGGTACATTGGCAGTAACATTAAAAGGATTTTTTAAATTTGTCTGAACATCTACTGCATATTTGCAATTCAGATGAAGTGTTGTTGCATCGTCTTTTTATAATGCAATTCTACTTAATGTAATGGTCCATAAAGGGATATAATAAACCATTCTGTTTCATTGTTGTAATAAAAAAATAAAAAATGGGTTATACTTAATAAAAAT
This sequence comes from Bombina bombina, assembly GCF_027579735.1. Taxonomy (NCBI): domain Eukaryota; kingdom Metazoa; phylum Chordata; class Amphibia; order Anura; family Bombinatoridae; genus Bombina; species Bombina bombina. The sequence goes on from NC_069499.1 coordinate 538,196,125, forward strand.
CATTGCATGTATATTTCCTTATTTTAAGATGATTTTACCTTTTATTTATTTTTATAAAATTCATTTGTTAAAGGATCAATAAATACAGCTCCCAATTTAGCGCTGTTGATGATGTTGGGCTGTGATACCCACTGAAAGGGGCTGAGAGCAGACCCTCCCCCTCCACTGCATATGAAAAGATCCATTATACAACAGAAGCAATCTGAAGTCTGTATACATCAGTATACATCTAAAACTTTGGGGCTTAGTTATTTAAAAATAGGCAAAACTATACATTTTTACAACCCCCCCCCCCCCAAAGATGGGGTATCTGAATGGATTATCAACAAAACATGTATGCAAAGAAAAATCTAGTGTACAATGTCCCTTTAAGGGTCCATTTGACTTCCTGTCACAGCCCCACAAGGGGTTGGGGTCTCTACAGGGAGGAATATATAGCTGGATGCCATAAATCGTCTAAAGTAACATGATCTAGTTTACTTTTCAGTAAATACTATATCAGTCCTAAGCTATTAGCCAGGCCAAAATGTTACTCGTCACTTGTGATCCCACCCATCAAGTATGTAGATCAGGGCACAGTTCATGAGTTAATAAGCCAGTAAGTCAGTCCTTAGAATACATATCTCAACAGGAGGGTGAAACAGTTAGCATGGTCCAGAAACTTTTCCAAGGTGCAGATCAGGGTAACAGGCCAGGAAAATTAACGGTTTGGTCTCTATATTTTTTTTTTTTTAAGTTTCTTTCTTTGAACAAAATTAAAAGTACAATATTAAGATTCACTTTAAACAAAACTCTTTTCACAGCTTTCCCTATTAAGAGGCTTTGTACATATACACCTATTACCAGCAATTAATTAGCAGTGTCATTATCTTTTAAGCCTTGGATTTGCCCTGTACCGAACTATACCAGAAAAACATCCTCAGGGCAAACTTGACGGATGAGAAATAACAAAGCAGAGCACAAAAACCCCAAACAATACCCAGACAATAACCCCAAACCCCAACAAAGCTTAACACAATAAAATGCGTTAAGAGACACCCCCTCTATGGAACACCTTTACCTCACCTCTTAAGGGTTTATTAGTGGAAGGATTTGATTTATTTTTGACCGAAGGTCATTCCCCATGTATGTGATACATTTCTCCCATACTTTATTGTAATCTTTAATCCCATTAATTTTAGTTTATTTAGTGTTGTGGGCGTCTAGGATAGCTTGTTTAACCAACCGAGTTTTGAGTGAGCTAATCGTGGAAATTTCTTTATTAGTCCAATTGTTAAAGATAAATATTCTAGCTAGAAAAATGACCCATTGAATAAATTTATACCTTGTTCCCCATGTATTGCTTTATTTAAAAATAAAATATTTTCTTTTATTATCTGATGAAATTAAATATGCAATGTTTCCCCATAGCTGACTTATTTTTGGACATGTATATATCAAATGAAGAATATTAGGATCCTCCTCCCTACATTTTTTACATACGTTTTCTGTTTGTATTTTCCACTGGGAGTTATGTAATCAAAGTGGATAAGCCTTAAATGAGATTCTCTAATTTTAGCTGATCTAGTAACAGCCTTAATGATTGCAAAACATTTCTGAATTTTAGATTCACTACTAAATTGATTAGCAATCTTATCCCATCTACTGTTATATTCTTTAGTAATTTCTTCCTCTAATAAAGTTTGCAAGATACTATAAATAAATGATAGTAAGCCTTTTTTGATCTTAGGGCAATCTAATTTTGGGTGTTTTTGCCTATATTTGGTGAAAGTGTAATCATATGAAGTAAGTAATGCTTTTTCTGCATAAAGTGAAACTTTTCTTTTATAGAAACATTATGAATCCTTTGAAAATCTTTAAAATTATATGGATTTGCCGTTATAGGGTGCATCAGCTGATTAATAGAAATAATATTTTTATTTTTCCAGAGTTGGAATACCTTATGCTGTAATCCAGGTACAAATCTAGGATTTCCTAATAAGGGAAGCTTTTTTGAAACAGTATAGCTACCTCCCATGTAATTGTGGTTCTCCAAGCCAAGAGTATATCCTTTAGAAAGGGATGAGAGTAAATCCTAGGTCCTAATTCTTTTTTTGATGCATGAAGAGTAAAGAGAAGAGAAAAAAGGGGCGCAGATTGTTTCATCCATGCTACAGTTGGTAAAGTTATCTGTTTGGGCTATCCAGTCTACCGGGAATCTTAAAAAGTTGCACAGTTATACATTTTAATGTTAGGTAGTGCCGGTCCCCCCTTGGAAAAAGGAAGATAACGTTTATCTAGCCTAATCCTGGATTTCTTTCCACGCCAGAGGAAGTATCTCAAAGCTATTGCAAATTTAGTAAGATCCTGTGGTTTTATTGCAAGGTGCAACATCCTAAGGGGGTACAAAATTCTTGGAAGAATGAACATTTTAAAGGCAGCTACCCTACCTGAGCGTGAGAGTGGCATATTAACCCAATTTTTGAATTTATTTGCATTATTTTGAAGAATTGAAGAAATATTTAAACTATACCAATTAGATGGATTTGCCATCAAGTATATTCCCAGATATTTTAAGATTTTAGTTTCTATAAAGGGATATATCTATTCTAAGGATGTTTTTTTTTAGCCATAGAATCTTAGACTTAGAGTAATTTATTTTGTAACCTGAAACTCTTCCATAGTCTTCTAATATATTTATAATTTTAGTAACTTGATTTTCTGGTGAGGTAATTCACATCAATAGGTCGTCTGCAAAAAGCGAGATCTGAAATCTCTCCTTGCCTATTTTAGATCCCAATAAGATCTCTCTAAATCTGATGGCTAATGGTTCTAAGATTAGATCAAAGAGGAGAGGTGACATAGGACAACCTTGCCTAGTGCCTCTACCTAAAGAAAAAGAGGATGACATATAGTTATTAACCAAAATTGTAGTGCTAGAATCTGAATATATATTAGAGACCAAGTTTAAGAAATCCCTCTTCAATCCATCTCTCATCAAAGTTTCAAACATGAAGCTCCACTCCACTCTGTCGAAGGCCTTCTCTGCAACCAGAAATAGCAGGAAGGCTATCTTTCTAATGTTTAATGAAGTTCTCCCCATCACAAAGCTAGCTTGATCTAAGTGAAGGAGTTTTGGAAGAATTTGTTTAAGTCTATCAGCCAGAATTTTCCTGAAAATCTTGTAATCAAGATTTAAAAGTGATATGGGTCTAAATGAGGATACCTGTGTGAGATCTTTATCTTCCTTTGGCAGCAATATTATGTTTGCTGATTTAAATTGGGATGATGTTTTCTTAGTATAAGAGTAATACTGATCATACAATTCTTTTAGGTCATAAGGGATCTCTTCTTTCAATAGCCAAAAAAATTCAAGAGATAGACCATCTGGTCCAGGAGCTTTGCCCTTCCTCATATTTTTCATGGTGTTCATGATTTCTTGTACAGATATGGATGTATTTAATGCCTCCATATCTTCTACTGAGATCTCAGGTAATTTTATTTTTCCCTGAAACCCCTGGATGCCCTCTTTCTTAGGGTTCTGTGAAGTATATAAATTTATAAAATAGTTTTGGAAGAGCAACGATATTTCCTCTATTTTATTTGTAGGTTTTTTTCCCATCATTGATTGTCACTATAGGGTTTTTCTTTTTGGCTTTGTTAAACAGACTCGCTAAATATTTCCCCACCGTGTTTCCAAATCTCTCAAATTGCATTGAGTTTTTATCTATTGACTTTCCTGCAAGACTTGGTAAAAAGAGATCTCTTTCTTTTTTAATTTTATAGTAATTATATCTATTTTCCTTGGATGGATGTTTTCTCAGGCTTGTATATGCTGCGGAAAGGGAATCCGCTAGTTTTCTATTCTCGATGTTACCTTATGTCTTTAATTTGATTACATAAGACGTAACTTCTGCTTTCAGTTTTACTTTAGCCGCCTCTCAGTAAATTACCATGTTGTTTTTATGTTATATATTATTGATACTATACTCATTCCATTTTTGTCTCAAAAATTCAGCAAATTTTGGCGACTTGGCAAGATAGTTAGGGGAAAAAAAGGCATTATAATTAGGTTTATATGGCTCACTTAAAGTTAAGGTAATTGGAGAGTGGTCTGAGAGAACAAATTCCAAGATTTTCGTATCTATAATTCTAGACATTAAAGACTCTGATATTAAAAATAGGTCTAATCTTGCAAGAGTATTATAAGATTTGGAGGAACAAGTGAATTCTAGATTATTTAGGTTTAAGAGTCTCCATGCAACGACTAATTTATAATTAATAGAAAATGCTGAGAATACCATATTTTCATAATTTAACTGGCACTTCCGTATCTTAATTGTCCTTTTTTTCTTAAAGTTTTTTCCTATCCAAGAAAGAGTTTGGCATCACATTATAATGCCCCATAATTATCAGTTTACCCTCTGGGAATTTATCTAAAGTCCTATGTATTTTTTTTCCAGAATTTCCATTCAGTTTTATTAGACCCATAAATGTTCCCTAATATATATTCCTTGCCCTCGAGATTAATGTGTATAAATACATATCTTCCTTCCTTATATATTATTTTATGTTTTATTTCATATTTTAATTTTTGGTTTAGAAGGATTGCTACCCCTCTTGCTGCTTTAGTATATGAAGAACTAATAACCTCCCCTATCAAATATGCTTTAATTTTTTAATGTCCTAATTCAGAGAGGGGAGTTTCCTGCAAGATTATGATTTCCACTTTTTGCCTTACTCAGATAATTTAGGATAGCTTTACGTTTTATTGGGGAATGGATTCCTTCCACTTTCCATGAGAGGAGTTTAACCATCAGTTAGATAAAAGGAAATAAACTCCTCCCATAATTCTGGTAAAAAAGAGGGGCTTGAGAGAAAGAAAAAGAGTAGAACAGAGAAAGAAGAAAAAAAACAAAAAAAACACCACACAGAATAAATAATACTACAAACAATCACCTAAATATAATATTCCTAAACACCTTTTAAATAAACCATTCTTCTATCTGTTTTCAGAAGTATAAGTCGGACTTCCCTTTCACAGCAAAAAAAAAACCCACAAGGAAAAGCAACCCATATGGTCTAACAACATTTCGTTAAGTGTAACCTATACTTTTTCTAAGTATAGCATTCAATAAAATCTATACCTAAAGAACCCACTTTAAACATTTATCTTCAGATAATAATAATTAAAATTTATACCAGAGTGTTTTGATGATACTATTAAAAAAAAAATCCCTCTTTTCTACACATATTTTAACATATAATCCAAGCCAATGCTAGTAAGTGTTATTTCCATTTCCACAATTTTACCCCCGTTATCTATTAGCATTTTCATTAAGAGTTGCCTACTGCTCTAATCTCATAGATAAAGTTTTCAATAAGGCCTAACCTTACATGTTTGCTTTCTCCTAACATAACTGGGATTTAAAAGTATTCTGTTGATACAATTTCCTTATGAATATATTAAAACCTTACTAGTTACACCCTTTAGTTGTAAAGAAAAGTTCTTGGAAGCAAAACAGCACTCCAGTGATTTTATCATTTTGCATACTCTAACAAAACATATGATCAAGAGTGCTCCAATTACACTTCCATACCTGCCCTGACCAGAGTTATATAAGAGTGACCAAATCAGGGTTGACGCTATATTTGATCGCTTTCTTTACTACCAGTGGCCTGAAATATAAAGGTTCTTGTATATATAAATATAAGAGAAAAAAAAAAAAAAAAAAAAAAAAAAAACAACACATTTAATGCATACATTATAACATATTGTCAAAACAAGAATCTACTAGTGACAGTGTTTTTCCCTATCAGAAATTCTATTAACCTTTTCACTAAGTGTAGCCTGTTGCTTTACTAAGTGTATCCTCAGTGGGAGAATTTTCCATTAGGCCAAACCTTAAGTATTTACCTACTCTTAATATAACTGAGAGTTATACCCTAGTGTTCTATTAGTGCTTTTTCATTGTGAATATCCTAAACCTCTACCATCTTCTGCATTTAGTAGTGGAAAAAAAATCCTTAAAAGAGAAACAGTGCATCATAGTTTTTCTCTTAGTGTATACTTTAACAAGGCATATAGCCAATTGTGCTCTAGTGACATTTCTATACCCTAATTAGAGATATGCAAAAATCACCTGGTTAGGGGTGTAATAATAAAAAAACAAAAAAAAAAACACAACCTAGTGTACACTATAACAAGAAACATGACCGATTCTACTCCAGTGACATTTCTGTACCCTAATTAGAAATATACAGAAGTGGCCTGAATATGGTTGTCACTGTATTTAATCCCTTTCTTTACTATCTATGGCCTTGGATATGAGAATATATATATATATATATATATATATATATATATATATATATATATATATATATATATATATATATATATATATATATATATATATATATATATATATATATACACTGTATATATATATATGTTTTTTTGGGGGTTTTTTTTTTAAATAAAAATTACTAAGAACAAAGAAAGGGAAGTCACCCCAGCAATTCAAGTAATAACTTTATCCTTGTCTAGAAAAAATTGTGCTTGTTCAGTGGTTTAAAAAACAAAAAGGAAATTGCAGGATTTAATTCTAAGTTTAGCTGGGTATAGCAGTGAAAAAAACCTTCCCTCTTTCACAAGTTGTGTACAAATACTTGATAAGAGTTTCCTTTTCGATGCAGTCTTATATGAGAAGTTCTGGAATAGTAGTAACCTTTCATCCTTGTAGGTCAAGTGTTGCATTCTTCTGAAAGCTCTTATCTCCATTTTGGCTTGGAAATTCAAATATTTCACAACAACTGGTCTTGATCTCTTTGATCTCTGATTGGGTACATCCAGAGCTCTCCCTGTTCTGTGCGCTCTTTCTACTGTAAATTTGGATCTTGCTCCCTCCAACTTCAAAAGTGAGGGTAGAATTTCTTCAACTAACTTTATCAGGCTTTCTGCTTTAACTTCTTCAGGGAGACCTATTATCCTCAAGTTGTTACGCCTGCTTATGTCCTCCAATTCTAATTTAGCAATCAACTTGATATTTTGTTTCACAATCAGATCATACTATTATGATTTTTTTTATTTCCTCCATAGTTGAGAGTTTTATATTGATCTCCTCTATTTTGGGAAATATGAAGGCTGAGACTTTGGAGGCTATGTTATTGGCCTCACTTGCTTCTTCCACTTTATCTTCAATCAGTGAACTCCCAGGTATTTATGTTTTTGGGGGTTTTCCTTTCTCCCTGTTTATACTTGGGAGACATTTTTTGAGATTTTAAATATTTGTCAATCTGGACTACTCATAACAGTTTCCTTTTATTGTAGGGCCTTCTCCCCTCCCTCTCCTGAATTCTATTGTATTGTGAATTTATTGTCCCACAGTTGTGTTCTTAGGGATTAGTATCAGGTACACCTTCTTTTAATTAGGTCTTTAAGTTTTTGTGTGCTGGTGTCAACAAGGGGAAAGAAAGCTAGGGCTAGATAGGCCAACCTGTATAATACCTTGCCCTGTAAATCCAATCTGTGCCCGAGTAAGACCCTTATATTTTACACCCGGCAAGGATTAACAAGCCTCTGTCCTTTCCGGGCCTGCAAAGTCTCAAAGTCTCTATTCCTCTTTACTATACTATTTGCAGGAATTTCATAAGACCAAATCTCCTCTCCTCTCTTCACAGAAATGAAGCATTTTATATGTTAATTTTAAGTGAATAGAGTGGCAAGTTGGATTATATAGTAAAGAGTGTGGATGTGATTAGAATAAGGGCTTCAGGAATACTATATCCAATCCAATTATACTCTTGTCTTCTAAACACTCTTCTAAAGCACACAATGCTTATGCCCAGTTCTGTACCGCTGAAGATTAGTTTAGGAGCAGAGCTACATTCAAAACCTACAGGAGTTAAACACACCTTTAGCCTTTGTGCTTATGAACTCCCTGGGGGGCCAGGACTCATCAGATGTAACGATGAGTTGAAAAAAACCCAGTAATGAGTTTTTTTTTATCAGACTGGCTCTCTGTCTGCTGAGAGCTTATGCCACCTTTTCGTGCCGTGGTTCTCAAGGGACCTCCACTCTGCCTCAGTGCTCATCACCAGCCAACCTGCGCTAACTGCGTGGATTAGATGCTTTGGGCGGCTACGGTGCCAGGTGAAGCCGCCTTCTTAGCCAAGCATGGTTCCATGATTCAGGATCCGACCCTTGATTGCTTCACCTTCCTTCTCTGCACGCCGCCGTCCTCTGTGAGTGATGCAAAGACGTCACCACTCGGCACCTCCCATAGATCAACGTTTTCGTCTCTATATGAAAATTACCAAGCAATGAATGGGAGTCTGAGATAGCCTTTTAACACTTGCCATTAAGTCTTGGCACCAAATGGCAAGTCCAGAGGTCATTTACAACCAAAGGAAATAAAAGTAGTGCTAACTAGCACTAAGTACTTAAATAAAAAATTAAGCACAACACAGACTGCATCCAGGTAATTGGCCATGCTAATCCCAAGCTATTTAGTGCAACCCCTGGCTCTAGAAAAAAAAAACTCTTCTCTTTTAGCATGCCTGACCCTCATAGAGCATGGCTCACAGTCAACAGCTTGGCAACACTCATCTAGTAAGTATAGTGTGACTCTAGCCACACTGAAAACCCTTACATCTGCCCGGAATGATTGAATTTACAAAACGTATCTTTAGAGAATTTTAGTCAAACTGGCATCAATGTAAGAACTACTTTTTAAAGAAAAAGCTTGTTTAAAAGAATTTCACTTTGAGCTGGCATGGCAGCATTTGCATTGCCCTCGCTGCACCCTGTTTTGCATTGCCCCCACTACAGCATCCCCTCATTTTGAATTGCCCCATTTGCCCAGACCTCAAATCAGCTGTTGATTCAGACTTGCACATAAATCATACATCTGCTGATGATGCCTATCCAGTTGCCTCTCCCCAATGCTGTGTCTTCATGTTGGCCTTCTTGCCCGGGCTGCTTCTCAGCCACTCTACACCTATGCTACAGAGCTCCACCTTCACACCAGAGCTCCATCTTTTGGTGGAGCTTCACTACTGTGCCTACATGATGTCAGCCTTCCCTAGTGAGTGAATGTTGAATGGAGGAAAGAACATTTTGAGGCCTGTACTAGACAGGGAATCAGTTTTGCCCATGCTCAGTAGAGGCAGAACACAACTTACATTATCAACCTGTCAGTTTCATATTGCTTTAAGTATTATTGATACATCTCAACATAGAACACCAAGCAACATTGATATGTCTCTATGTAACAACACACAAGCAAAGCAATCTATGAAGGGACAGGCCAGCAGAAACTTAGGACAGTAATAACCATCAGGAAAAAAGGGAAGTAATCCTACTAGGACTGCAGTGTAGCATGAAATGGCAACCACTGCACTGCAAATAGGTAAAGACCAACATTACACAGTGACAAGCAGGATTTCTTTAAATCAGCAAGGTCTAGGGCTAGAACAACCAAGTATCATGTAGATACAAGCTCTGAACTAAACCGACATGAGAAGTACACCAAAGTAATGCAATCCAAAGGCATTCAAAATATGGCATGCCCTAAGGATCCATAACAAGTATGGACTTACAGACACCATAGAGACCTGAATTGCTGTTCTATCTGAACCATGCAGGCTATTTTATCACCTAGCAACATCCCTATATTGAGATGCGTTCATATTCTGCTCCCAAAAATATACAGATCTAGTTGGAGATAAGATTAATATTATCTTGTTATCAATGTCAAGAAAATGCATAACAAAGACTTGACGATTACACTTGAGATCCTTGAAATTGATAAAATCAGACTATTATCTGGACTTTGGGTTTTGGACTAGTTTTCATTGGTGGGTGCTACTTAGGTGAGCAAACATACACATATTATTACAAAATAGTCAATAAGTTTATTATAAAAAAACAAAACAAAATAAAAAACTGTTTTACTCTGATAATCACTATACTGACAGAATAACCCTGAAGATCCATCACTTAACATATATCCTTGATTATAAATACCTGGGTAAGGATGCATACTGTCTCTCCATCCCTTCATATCGGAGGTTACGGGGGGCTTCAGTTCCTCTGGACACCTGAAACCCAGAACAGAAAGAGGAATTAGCCATAGACAACCAGGCAGAGGACTCCATTGATCCATAAATGACACCTCAAAAAACATGGGGCATTATTCACCTCAGTGATGTCAGTGCTAGAAGATCAAACCAGCAATGTCAGCTTCTTTTTTTTATTATCTTGAACAGCATGAACTTGATGAAATAAAGTGCACACAAAGGTGAAGGCCATAAAAGCAAAGCAGAAGCAATTAGAGTGCCAGAGCAGGTACACAGCCGGCTTAACTGCACCAGTTCAGCCTATCAACTAAATCCTCCTCTGCATCACTATGATCGGTATTGCTCAGACACAGGCAAGAACACATTTATGGACCAGCACATCTCTATATGCATCAGCAGAAATAGCAATGTATACCTGCACAGCCACAAACATACAAAAGGAACAAGCATACATTCACATACAAATGTCTTAAAGCAGCACAGAAGCAAACACACAAATGCAGGCATGTGTTAGCATTTATTAACCTGCCAAGTTTGAAAAAGTATAATGTGAACTAGTGTGTAATAATTTGCATATCCGTCAAAGAAAGCGTGATGAGAAAAAAAAAAAATGCTATATAATACAAATTGATTGCTCCACCTTTGCATTTGTTTTTGAGTCTTAATAGAATAATATTTGTTCTTTATATGTAATTCTAACTATACAGCACTATAATTATTATACAGTATTTTTAAGACTGTATTTGTTCATTCTTAACTTTAATACTGTAAATATTAATATTATATATTATATAATAAAGAGTTGCAATGTTTAATTGTAAAATTTGAAATAAAATGAAGGTGCAATTAGTCATTAAAAAGATAAAGATTTTATTGTTCTTCCAATAAATATGTTTAGGTTGTTTGATTTTAGGAAACTATTTTTTGTAGAAACCAAATTTATAAGCTCTAGTTTTTATGTGAATTATGGTTTTTATGTGACAGAACCACATCATGTGTTAGATGTGACAAATATTGTAGACTTCTGATCTTGAATGTGAACACATGAAGATATTTGCATATTTTATATATTTTATGATCCATAATGTGATCTGGAGAACAAGCCTTAAATAGTATATCACACTAACACATATTGTCACCACCTGACAGTTCTGCACTTTTTGAAATATAAAATTCACCGCAATAGCACAACGTGGTTCATTATTTTCTAAACAATATTTTTACTATGTTTAGAAAAAGGCAAAAAAATCCCACACAAATAGAAAAAATGATATAATGAATAGACAACATATTCTAGAAGTTTTTCCACAGAAGCTGGAATTATGGTTGGCTACAATTAAAAGCGTAAATACCAAGGGTACAATAACTAATAAGTCTTATGGACCTTATAAGTGCCCATACATATGCAGGCACATCAAGATTTGGGCACATGTAACAGGACCTGATGGTCAAAAACTCGCCGGCATGGAGAGGAATCACTCAAAATCTTTGGGAGTTTTTTGAGTGTTCTATTGTAATGTATGTGTCTCTAATTCACAACCAGAACCTGCACAGCAAGATAAACCGCTCTCAAGCTGACATGTTACTTTCTCAAATTAATTGAGCAACCTAACAGTACTGACGAGACCTGTTAGCTAATCTTGCCAGAGCAGAGAACGTTAGCTCTTTGGGCTTAGTGTATGTAAATAAAGAGTAAAAATGTTGGTGGTTGAGAAGACAGTGGAGGAGGCCATGTTTAAATGTTCTTCCAGTACCCAGGGTTTTATAGTAATGTATAAGGCTGCAATAAACCACCTCAACATTTCAAAAAATAAAAATGGCACCTGACAGGTTTTGAGAGGCACTTAGGGTAGATTTTGGCAGTTCAGAGTATATCTGGGTAGAATGGGGAAAGAGTCAAGGCAGTTAAATTGTGTGGTCTAGGGGCAGAGCTAACACAGCAAAGAGACTACCTAGTTCAGAGCCCTATTACCTCGGGTACCAATGTCTTGAATTATAACCACCAAATACAACAAAAATAGAGCGTTTGGTGCACTCAGCTTTAAAAATATAAACATGTAGCCCTCATTTTGCGCCAGTTTAATGTGCACCATTTCACAAAAGCGCCTGTTCCAAGTGATCATGTGACAACTATTGAGGAAGTTGTTCCACTGGATTTTTATCTTAAAACAAAAGATTTGCAGAAGAGTTTTTGCCACCTGCATTTATAGCACAGCACTGTAATACTACGGTGTACAGACCATGTGAGTAGTTTGCCATTCTGCTTTCTTAAAGGGCCATTACGGTGAACTGTAAAAAATTGCTAGCAGTAGCAGGTAATTGCTTTTCTTTTTAATATTAAAGCTAACAGAAAGTGTATGTCTGTGTGCATGTTAAAAAAAAGTCATTATATGCAGCAAAGAAAAAAATGACTACTTACTGGCTGATAAACAGAACTCCCCACTGCCTTATTGATGTATAGTGGAATGCCTTGCAAGCATAAAAACTATTTTTATATTTCTGTTTTTGTATTTACAGCATTAAGGACTTTGAATATATTACATAATAAAACATATAGTATTAAGTTATAAAATAATATATTATTACATCATTAATGTCAATTTTGAGAGGGACCTGGAACCCAACTCATTTACTTACATTATATAATTTGACTATCCCTCCAGGTTCAGAACCCTGGTGTAAATTGAGGGCTAACTGTATATGTATTATATGTGTGTGTGTATATATGCCAGTAACAAATATGGCAGACGCGGCACCATCCTAATTGAAATGAGCACTGACACGCTATATATATCAGTCAGGAGGGGGGCGGCCCCTACCTCTGATGAAGCAACCAATGGTGTTGCAAAACACGTTAGGCTCCGCCCCCACCACACGCACAGCTCGGAACTCTGTAGAACCGGTGCGACTTAGTAGCCAGCATTATATACAATCTTGTGTGATCTGGAAGTACTAGCACTCGGTCTACATATTCATTTTAAATATATTCAGCAGCAGCAAAATAACGGTATAACATCAGGCATACAATTATATATGCTAGTTCATTCTGTTCGTGCTGCTTAATCATCTGGCCATTGTCTGTGGCTTTTACTTTTTTAACTGTATTTGCTAAGTGTCTATATACATATATTTTAACATGTATCCGAAAATAAAGTTTGTTATTTATATATACACTAAGTCTAGAACAATCACCTTCCTTTAAAAGCCCCCCGGATTATATAGTGGATTAACCCTTCAAGTTCATTTATCTCTATGTTTGGGGATATACAGCCTGTTAATTAGCTGGAGAAGAATAGAAGGACCACAGTGGGGAAAAGCATAAGGAGAGCGGAAGGAGATATCATCTCTAACAAAAGTGTCTTATCCATACCTCATACTGGATGAGGTTAAATCACGTGAGTGGTTAATTATACATGTATACAGTGAATTCTTTGTTGTAAACAGGCTTCACTAGGTGTGCTTTCTTGTGCACGTGTACAAACTTCATTCTTTCAGAGACAACTTGGGGAGGATCCACTTTTTTAAAGAGGACACTCTCATTACCGGACAAAGCAGCAGAGAGACAAAAGGCACTTGGGAACTGTCACACGAGCTGTTATAATCTGACCCTGCTGTGGACAGCCTATTGACTTAACAACTATTGTGCTGGACTAGGTCTGTATCCTAGGAATACGATTAACAGACTCATTGGTGTAAATATCTAAAGGTTGTTTCCTCTCACATATTGTAATTATATATCTAGTAACAACCAGATATACAATAATACATCAAGATATTTATATTAGTGTCCAGGTACACCACTTAAAGGGACATTAAACACTTTCAGATGGTAATATAAAATGATAAATTGTATATAATAAAACAACTCTGCAATATACTTTCATTATTTATTTTGTCCTCTTTGCCTGTAATTCCATTCTGAAATTGTGAGCTTTTCAGTTCCTGTTAGAAATGGAAGTGCAGAACACTGTTAAATCCAGCACAACCATTGGCTGCACACTCTAGTGACCTATTTATAGCTGTCCCTAATTGGCCACAGTAGAGAAGGTAACACAAGTTACAACATGGCAGCTCCCAGTGTTTTATAGACACTAAACCTTTACACTTATTTTGTCACTTTTTAAACAACTAATGAAACTTTAAAAAATACATCTACATGTTAGTCATGGACTAATCTTTTCTTTGAATGCATCATTCTATCTAGCATGTATTTAGTGTTTAATGTCCCTTTAAGTCCCAGCTACATATCCCTAAGCGCAGATTTACTCCTATTTTACTGAAAATATATATATATATATACACACACACACACAGTATATATATATATATATATATATATATATATATACATACACACAGTATAAATATATATACTGTATATATATATATATATATATATATATATATATATATATATATATACATACACACTGTATATAAAATGAATTTGAAACTGAAGAAAAGGATACTCTCCTTTTACTAAACATGGATGGTATTGATGTACGGTAACTATACATCTATATATTTGCTAGTTTTTTGTCACAAAGCAAGTCAGTTGCTGACACTAGAGGCTGTTCCAGGAGACAATTGATAGTTTTGTGACCTTTTGGTAGAAAGAAAATTGAGCTTTTCTTTGTGATTTTACTGTCAAACAGTTTTTTTTCCATCATCATCAATGACTAATAAGTATTTAATTCTATTAATACAATAGTATCTTTACCTGAGAATCTCTAGTATTAGGAGAGCAGATTTCCTTCTATTATATATAACTATATATTTTTTATTTAATAATCAAGTGTATAAACAAATATTTTTTGTTGCATTTTTTTTTTTTTTTACTTCTGATGTGTGTTCTTGTATGCAGTATGTTCCGTTTTATTAGTGTTAGTAATGGTACTGACAAGTGCACAATATCACCAACAGCAAATCAACGCATTGCAGCCTTTTTTGGTATTCAGGAAGTAACAATACTGTTGAAACTTCCTGCAATTTATTTGCAACCACAAGATTCTTGCTACAATAATGGTGCAAGTACTACATTCTTGTGCTACAGCAACATTATTGCTGCTGCTGTTCTATGACCTAGAACCCTGCTAATAAAAAATAGATGATTCCAGCTGCAAGTGTCTTAGGATGCTGCAGATAGCACTATAAGACAGTCATAGAAAGAACAGTAGATTTTACCTTTGCCGTGTCTCTTTAATTGCTAGAATAACAATTTGTAAATTGGTTTATATAACAAAACTATATTATTCCAACTGAAGAGCTGAGAGTGGCTTCTAAAAAGGCCTATACCAAGGTGAAAGCACTTCAGCTATTAACAGGGAGTTAGACTACCAGCTCTGCACTTCAGTTTGTTTTCTAAGGGGCAACCTCCACCGCCGGATGCATAAAGCTTTATGAAAAGCCTCACGCAGGGAGGGCAAGCAGCAGAAGACGAGATGCTTTTAGGGCACTTTTAGCTCTGTTCTCGGTCTCACCTGCACAACTAAAGCTGGAGCTTTGAGTGCCTAGTTAAAAGGAGGCTATTAGTCTTTTTTTTGTTGTTCCCTCTAAAAGCAGAAGACTAACAGAGGCAATTTCAGTGTCTCCTGCATTAAGAGAACTCTGCCGTGTCTTGGGGTTCCCAGAACCGGAATCTATTGAAAGGAAATATGTTAAGAGGCCTTTTAGCCGCCTCCCCTTGCACAGATTAAAGCACCAGTTTCATTTAGCAAGGTGCATTAAAGGAAAGGTATTCACTCTTTTTTTAAGAGATTTGTTTCTATGTTTTCCTATGCAGGTTTAAAAGCTATACTGAGAGGGTGCAAAAGAAAAGACCGTTGTTCTGTATAAATCTTTGAAGCATAAGTAACACTGCATACAGCTACAGTCTTTAGAAAAATATATATTTGCAACATATTCACCAGAAACCCAAAAATATACATGAAATTTAACCTACTAACTCCTTTACCTAAATAGATTACAAATATTGTGTGTGTTTATCTTTATCTATAAATATATTTGTATGTGTGTAGAACTGCTGGTCTCGAGCAGACACAGCAGCTGAGCCAATCAGCAGTGGCAGTCTTGCTTGTGGTACTTTAACTATGTTTTTATCCCTAAAACACACACACTGATAAACTGAATAAAGATCCCTATACAAGAAATGTTTGTAAATAATTTAATACTGTAAATTTGTACAATTTACGATAGTTCAGGGATACACAGTTATAAATGGAATTCATGTGCCATTCATGTTTAAATGGAATTCATACTTCTATTGTTCAGAAAGATCATGTACTTTTAAGAAACTTTTCTATTCACTTCTATTATCAAATGTATTTTGTCACCAGTACTAGGTACTATTGGTAATTACTTTAACTATGTGTTTAACATATTTCCAGGGGCATTTTTTTTTAACACTTTATGTTCCCTTTAATGTCATTTTAAGTATAATTTAGGTGATGCTGTCTATCTCTAGAGATCAGAACAAACATACATTTCAGAGGAATTTTAAAACAAAAGCAGGCAAAATTAATAATAAATTTATATTGCAATGCTCTCTTATTTTAATTGGTGTTTACCTGAAATTTAAATGTCCCTTTTTAAAAAAAATTTTTTTTTACATTTTCCCAGTTGGTAGTGTGTTTCCCACAATGCAACACTAGGCACCTAGCATTAGTAGAACATACTAGTGTGATGTCATATGCTGTACATTGAAGCTTGTCTCCTAGGCAAATGATCCAAGTTAAATTCATTTTTTGAAAATCTTTCACACTAACTAATACTAATAGCTGTGTGCTGTGTCACACAATGTGCTTATTTGTTAACAAACAGATGTGAATGCGTTTTAATAGGACTTCAGGGCATTTCAATGTCATTTTAACTTCCTGCAGAAGGTCCATTATTCAGCCCAAAACATCAGCATCTGCCAAAAAGTCAGCAAATAAACAATTCTATCCCAGTGTTTGCAAATGAGCCTATGTGTGCTCAACTATATTACAAAACAAGAACGCTGCAGAGCAACCTGAAACAAATGTTAATGTTGCAATGTTCTTATAGGCACAAAGCTAGCAACCAACCAACAATAGAAATCCTAAAGGACTGAAGAGAGTCAAGACGGCATATAGAAAAGCCATTAAAATTCTACATAAGATTTGGGAAAAGTACGATTCACAGAAGAAGCCTTAAGTTCAAGTTCTCAGGTCACAACCTCTCAAAGCATTTTTTCCAAAGCATTTTAATAACTACTGGCTCCGTTTTAGGAAGTTGGAAAGTAGCAACAAACACTGTGGGGGACTTTAAAAATGCATGGGACAAGCATAGGGCTATCCTACGAACTAGATAAGTTTATACTGTTAGGTAAGGTCGGGCAGACTTGCTGGGCCTATGGCTCTTATCTGCCGTCAATATCTATGTTTCTATGTTTCACAACTATAAAAGTGTTATCTGACACCAGGACAAAGAAGATTATAAACTTAAAAAATACATTAAAGAAAAATAAACATCCTCAACTGTTTTCATGAAATACATTTCTAGTTATTAATGATATAATCTGAGTAATACGGTTGTTTTAAACACATACTTTGGTGTGGTAAAGCTAGTCCCCTTATGGGCACTAACTGGTGCCCATGCCCTGTTTTATCAATACAACCAAAAAAGGCTTAATAGTTTCCGTCAAAAGTAAATCATTACATACTAGAAAAAAAATGGAACTTTTATAAAAAAAATAATAATATATTATTTGAGTAGCACTGCAACATTCTGTAGCACTGGGTACAGAGCAAGGGGTATACAATGACAATGATATGTGATAAGATACAAAAACATAAACTAAGCAAGACTAGTACAGAAGAAGGAGGGCCCTGCTCCGGAAAGCTTACAGTCTACAGGTTGAGGGTGCCGAGACTTAAGATTTGGGGTAGCTTGTCACCTGAATTATAGTTGCAGCAGTGAGTTAAGGCAGTTCAAGATTTATTTTGGGTAGGGTGATAAACACAGGCGAGATGGCCCGCTTCTTTGGATTTATTGGCGGATGGTTAGCCGGTTTCCCTTTTGCTCTACTGAAGATTTCTCTGACGTCATTGGACCGGGACGCCTGGATCTGGCTCCTATCCGCTTCCGTAGGAGTGTTATGTGTGCACACGCTGAAGACGCGCTGGAGGGTCGCTGAAGAAAGCCATTCGCCAGATAGCCTGAGGGTAAGCACCGCTTTTCTTTGTTGTTCTTCTCTGAAATGGGTGGGTTTTCAAAGAGCGTTTGAAGCTATTGAAGGTCGGAGTCTTATGGAGTGGGGTAGAGAGTTCAAGAAGACAACAGCAGTACTTGAGAAGTCTTGGAGGCAAGAGAGGAGTGGAGAGAAGCAGATCTGATGTTGATCGAAGAGTGCGGCTTAGAAATTATTTGGAGAAAAGAGATGGAATATAGTTGGGAGTGAGGCTGTTGAGTGCTTTATAGGTTAGGGTTAATACTTGGAATTGTATTCTAGAGTGTATAGGAAGCCTGTGTAGAGATTGGCAGAGTGGAGCAGCTGATGTAGATCGGCGACTTAGGTGGATGAGTGTCACTGAAGCATTGCAGTAGTCAATGTGTCATAAAATGAGGGAATTAATTAGTATTAGTGTAGTTTCTTTAGTAAGGAAATTTCAGATTCTGGAATTGTTGTGTAGGTGAGAATGGCAGGATTTAGTTAGAACTTGAATATGTGGAGTAAATGTGAGTTCAGAGTCAAGAATGACCCCAAGACAGTGAACCTGGGTTTATTTAAGTGTTGAGAATAGAGTCTCCAACTGTAAAAAAAAAAAGTCAGGTGTTGGATGTCTTGGAAATGTGGGGAATTAGAAATAGATCAGTTTTAGACAGGTTGAACTGGAGATAGTGTTAAAATATCCACAAGGATATTGCATTTATTTTTCCAAATTTACTTCTCTGTCTTGCCATCCTTTGGCATACTTTGTTGGCAATTTCAGTGACACCATACTATGAAAGCCTTAGGAACACGCACGTGTTTTGTAACAATGTTATATGTAGAGTTCAAAGTCACGTGCATGCTCCTGAGCTTACTTCTGTATTCTCGCATGAAAAAGACCAAAGGATGTCAAGACAAATAGAAGTAAATTGTTAACTTTTTATTGTATGTTTTATCTGAATCATGAAAGTTTAATTTGGAGTTTTATATTCCTTTAATCTCAGTTGTTAAATGGCACAGATCTGCCCATAACTTAGGCAGTCCCAGCATACATTTAAAGTACTCATTAACACTACCTCTGGAATCTGAGGCTCATATTTGAGAACAACCTGCAATACCTGAAAACCAAATGGGACAAATAAAATTTAAGTCACAGATTTATTTATCTGTTCTTGATTTGAAACTTTTTTTTCCACACAAAAGACAAAAAATAGATTTGGCCAGAAGTTATTGGGGATTTGTTTATGTTTATTTTTGGCATATTCAATATTTATCTCCTAGGCAGCAGATATATTAATGTATCACTCCAATTCATAACTGAAGAGCTGTTAAAACACACAATTCAGCTGTAAAATCGGCAGAGCTAATCCAAATTAATTTGCCTTTAATCTACTTTAAGCTTAGTCAGATCTCAAAACATGTTTCTTGCTTGTAACATCTGCGCTAAAATATTTTATTACTGCACATTTGTATCATTATGGAGAAGAACAAATAACCATTAATATAGTGTAAAATGTGCTTCATTTCTCATTAAAGAAACATTACGGTTATTTGACTTAAAATTTTGTTTTTTTGGAAATGGATATTGCTGTACTGAATAAAACTATGTTTGCTTTCATGCTGTTGGAGACGTATTACTACCTAGACCTTAGTTTTATAAAGTTTTAAAGATAAATTCAACTAAAAAAAAGTATGTGAAGGGACACTAAGATGAAAATATTTTTCAATTAAAAAAAGGTACAATTTAAAGGGATATTGTACTGTAAAATGGTCACCTCTTTAACGTGGTTTCCCATTAACAATTTGAACTGCTGAAATGTATTATATTGTTTAAAAAATAGTCTCTTTATTTTTATCTCATTATTTGAAATAGATGATTTTGCCTGTTGAAACTGACACCTATGCTGAAATTTTCCATACTGCTGAAAAGCTATGTAAAAAAGAGGTTACAGCAGAAATCAACCTGATGCTGCAGAAATATAAAAACAAAAAAATGCTAACATTCCTTTACAAAAACTGTAATACAATCTACAAAATAATCTTTGTTACAAATGAAATCATCAAGTGTAGTTTGACCCCTAAAAACAACTTTACTTTGTTTTCATGCCAACTTGAATTGGATCACTTATCACTACATTCAAACTCAAAAAAGAGATCCTGTTAGAGCAAGTACAGAAGAAAATAAAATGTTAGCTGGCGGGTCTATAAACCATTATTATTTTCTTAGAAAGGGTGGATTTGTTCATTGTCCAGAGGAAATATGTGTTCCAGTCCTAAGCCAGGTCAGCTTTAACCTAAATGAAGCCAATTGAATTGGCTTTATTTAGGTTAAAGGCAGGGAGCCAAATGAATTGCACCTAATATCAAGATCTTTGTAGCTGTGGAGGAAAGTTTGTCTGGGAAAGTTATGGTTGCCTTATTAGGGTTGCAGATTATGTTTTTATATAAAGAGCCTTTCCTCACAAAGATGCATCAAGTATATGTAACTTGCACAAAAATCAGGTTTTTTTATTTTGTTGGATCTAAAACAAGGCATTTTACAGTGTGTTACAATTTGTATTTATTTACTGTGAAGAGGATGAGAAAATAGCTTTTGTTTTTATGTCTGTGAGGTCTGTCTATCCAGCTGATCAGTCAGTGAGCAATCACTTTTTGTGCTTCTTGTTAGTATTAAAATACAAATAAACAGATTTAACTTTAAAAAGGGTAATTCTACTCAAAATTATTTTCCCCATCAAGTGTATATTTATACACAACTAAAAACCTTTGTCATACACTTTCATTATTAAAGGAACAGTAAAGTCAGTTAGACTTTCATGATTGAGGGCCTGATGATAAAAACTTGCCGGCATGAAGAGAAATCTCGCTAAATCTTTAGGGGACTATTTTTGAGCATTATTTTGCAAGAGATAAACAACTCTGAAGAAAAATATATATATTTAAAAGTCTTTGAGTGACCTTGTGGTACTGACGAGACATGTTAGATCATCTCGCCAGGGCGGAGAGGTTTAGATCATCAGACCCTCAGACAGAGCATGCAATTTTAAACAACTCTCCATTTTGCTTCTATTGTCTTATTTGCTTCTTTCTTTCGGTATCCCTTGTTGAAGAGTATGGGGTCGATTTATCCGCTTTAAGGGGTCATGTCCGCCCGACATCGCTAAATGCCGACGGCATACGCTGTCGGCATTTATCATTGCACAAGTATTTTGCGTGAAATGTCTGTGCAATGCCGCCCCCTACACATTTGCGGCCAATCGGCCGCTAGCAGGGGCTTTCTGCCACCTCAGAAGTGGCAGATGAGTTAAGGAGCAGCGGTCTTACGACCGCTGCATCTTAACTTTTGTTTTCGGCAATGAAGGCTCGCGCAGAAACAGCTGCATTTGCAGCATGATAAATCGGCCCCTAAATCTAAGTAGGCTCATAGGAGCTTAAGAGCATGCATGTGAACTGTATGTCAGCAGTGCTTGCAACAGTATATCACAATGCTAGACACGCTATTGTAAAACACTGCTGCCAGTGGCAAATTACTGCCTAGGCCAACAAGGCCCGTGCCTAGAGCGGCAGATTGGGGGGCAGAACTTTTTGCAGTCCCAGTAGGGAACGACAGCTAAACAGTTTCAGCAAGAAGTCGCAGTTTAATGATGCCAGTGTTTTGTCAAAATGTGATTCCTGGATGTGCGCATGTGCACAATTACATCGCAATACACATTTTTTAAAAGAATGTGTGATTACATAATAAGAAGCATGCACAAATCCAGGTAGTAAATCTCGGTGAGGAAGGCCTAAATTATTCCTCACATTTGTTATTAAAGCGGCCATGTAGATGCGCCAATAACACAAGGTTTTTAAATGCTCAACCTCACACATCTAATCCAAATGAAATAAAGTATGTCTCTACATGTACAACAGTTTTTATTATGCACATTATGTTGTACAGGTGGAGACACGCTTTATTTCATTTAGAATACATGTGCGTAGCTGAGCATTAAAAATCCTTGTGTAAAGCAAAAATTACCCCGTAGAAATTTCATAACTACATGTTTAACTGTGTAGGCGCACATCTACATGGTTGCTTTTGCTACCTCAATCTGCACATCCATCTAATTATATAATCACATTCCACATTCTTTTTAAACATATGTGGAGTGCGATTATGTAATTGTGCGTATGCGCACATTGAGGTAGCTAAACTCGACGAGGGAGAAAATTTTAACAGAACACCAGTCCTGAGCCCTACATATCCGGCCACCATAATAACAATTGCTACCAATGGTTCCAACCACAATAATAATAACAGTGGCTGCATGTGCTCAATACCACCAACAAAAATACCTATGCCAATAAAATTAAAATTATTTTTATGTTTTTACCATCTATAATAATTGTTCTAATGATCTGTTAATTTCATTGTATGTGCTGGGGAGGCAGCTACAGGCATGGGAACGGAGTTAACAGAGCGGGAGAAGGGCTTTCCAGGCGGAAGGTCTTAGTTCACATGGGGTGGCCCGCTTCAGTGTTTTACAAGCCTCTAATGGGATTCCTGAAAGCGAGTGACACGCGGACTGTTGTACAGGCTCATGCACTGAATTTCCTCCATAGCAAAGAGTACAGCTATGGAGGATCAAGAAAGAGTCATCATTTTTATTACTATTATTGCAAAACAAATGCACATTATTCTCCCTTTTTTTCTGCTGACTGGCTCCTAAAATTGTATTGTGTAGCTAGCTCCTCAAAATTCTTCCTGCTCTAAAGTCTTTTACAAATTGCAGTCTACTGAGGGCTGAGCAATGTGCTGCATGATATACTTAGTGTGAGCAGATTATTATTGTGCAATAGAACACAGTAAATGTAAATCCCCAAAAATTGCTTATGTACTTGTCAAAACATGTTTGTGTATATGTATATATGTGTTTATGTATGTATGCATGCGTGTATGTGTTTATGTATGTATGCATGTGTGTATATGTTTGTTTATGTGTGTGTGTATATATACTGTATATATGTATGCATATGTGTTTATGTATGTATGCATGTGTATATATGTATGTATGCATATGTATGTGTATATTTGCATGTGTGTATATGTATGTGTATATTTATGCATGCATGTGTGTAAATGTGTATTTATCTATGTGTATCTGTATGTATGTATGTGTGTTTATGTGTGCATGTATGTGTGTTTTATATATGTGTGCATGTATGCATGTGTGTATATGTAAGTATGCATGTGTGTGTTTATATATGTGTATACATATGTATGTATACATGTGTGTATATGTATGCAGATGTGTTAATGTGTGTATATGTATGCATGCATGTGGGTATGTGTTTATGTATGCATGTGTGTTTTATGTATGTGTATATGTTTGCAGGTGTGTTAATGTGTGTATATGTATGTATGCATGTGGGTATGTGTTTATGTATGTATGCATGTGTGTAAATGGATGTGTATATGTATGCAGGTGTGTTAATGTGTGTATATGTATGTATGTAAGCATGCATATTGTGCGCATGCGCACATTGAGGTAGCTAAGCTCGACGAGGGAGAGCATTTTAAATGTGCATTCTATTGGCTGATTGGAACAGCCAATAGAATGCCAGCTTAATCCTATTGGCTGATTGGATCAGCCAATAGGATTGAACTTCAATCCTATTGGCTGATTGCATCAGCCAATATGATTTTTTTTACCTTAATTCCGATTGGCTGATAAAATTCTATCAGCCAATCGGAAATGAAGGGACACCATCTTGGATGACGTCAATTAAAGGAACCTTCATTCTGTGTTTAGCCGTCGGAAGAAGAGGATGCTCCGCGTCAGATGTCTTGAAGATGGACCCGGATGTATGAAGATAGAAGATGCCGTCTGGATGAAGACTTTTGCCTGTCTGGAGGACCACTTCGCCAGGCTTGGATAAAGACTTCTCCCGGCTTCGTTGAGGACTTTGGCACGGTTGGGTGAAGACATCTCCCGGTAAGGTGATCTTCAGGGGGTTAGTGTTAGTTTTATTTTTTTTTAAGGGGGGATTGGGTGGGTTTTAGAGTAGGGTTGGTTGTGTGGGTGGTGAATTTTAATGTTGGGGGGGAGATTGTAATTTTTTTCAGGTAAAAGAGCAGATTACTTTGGGGCAATGCTCCGCAAAAGGCCCTTTAAGGGCTATTTGTAATTTAGTGTAGGGTAGGGCTTTTTTTATTTTGGGGGGCTATTTTATTTTGTTAGGGGGATTAGATTAGGTGTAATTAGTTTAAAAAATTTGTAATTTGTTTATTATTTTCTGTAATTTAGTGGGGGGTTGTACTTTAGTGTAACGAGCTGGTTGTGGTTGTGGATCTCAACTGCGGGAAATATATGATTGTATGCCTTACTTTAAGATACAATGAGGAAGTTACAATGTATCTGTCTGTATGGCAGTTGAAAGTTACTATTTGATTTAAATTCCTGATCAGTATTTCTGAATCAGATTGCACAGCAGTTGTTAAACAAACGCACCGTGGATGGGATACACTTTTCCTGATAATCACTGAGCACACAGGAGGAGCGTTAGGTCAGTACAGATGCAGCAGGCTGTTAGTCAATTGAAGTGTGATACACGCTGATAGCTGTGCTGTTTGTGAGAGCTGACAGGCAGATGGGTGGAGCAGGTATTAAGTGCTGTGCTGTAGTGTTACTCACAAAAGTTCAGTCTGAAGTTTATCACGCTACTCCTGAAGCGTGTGAAGAGGAATATGAGGAGGTATCCTGTGAGTGTGGTCCAATGTAAGTTAAGCGTCTGTACAAAGTTATAAAGTTCACAACTTATATCGGATGAGACTGCAGTTGCGGTTTGGAAAACACTTGATCTGCCAGAGGCAATTAAGCAGGAAAATAATGCAGCAGCGGTGTTTGTTAATCCAAATTAGGAAATGTTCAGACTTAGCATATAAGTCTCTTTCAGTTTCTCAAGTAGGCTCCGTATTAGAAAAGGTTTAAATACCTTCAGATAGTTAGACTTGAACAGAGAGAGGTAAATCCCTGCAGCAGGTCTGTGAAGCTGTATGCTAAACTGGAAACAATACTGAAGCAGGGAGGGAGGCGTGTCCAGGCTTTAAATAACCTTGCTAGGTGTGAGCACAGGTAAAATTAAAGGGACAGAAAGGAATAAGGAAATCCATGACATACCCCCCACCTCAGGGTAGGTGCCCCGCAGCTACGAATCTAGGTCGTTCTGGATTCCTCCTGTGAAACAGGGATACCAATTTGGGAGCATGAACATTCGAGGAAGGTTCCCAAGAGTCATTCTCCTCAGAGAATCCCTTCCAACGGATTAAGTATTGAAGAGTTCCACGGTAAATACGGGAGTCCAGGATGGCATCGACTTCGTATTCCGTGTCCGAATCCTGTAAGATGAGAGGAGGAATCTGGCTGGCCACCTGTCTAGTTTCGCAATGAGGTTTTAACAAAGAGACGTGGAAGGTGGGATGAAGTCGAAAGGTAGAAGGCAGATCCAAGGTAACAGCATTTTGGTTCACAACCTTTGTGATAGGATAAGGACCAATGAAGACAGCACTAAGTTTCTTGCTGGGGGTTTTCAGTTTTATATTCTTGGTCGACAGCCAGACTAGATCACCTATTTTATAGGAAGGTGGTTGACGTCTTCGGAGGTTGTAGTAACGTCTCTGATGAGCCTGAGCATCAGCTATATGCCTCTTGAGTTCTATGAAAAGATCCTGGAGATCCTTAGTGAGGTCATCAACCTTGGGACAGTTTGAATCTGTCCGAGGGTGAAGTTGGAAGGAAGGGTGAAAAGCATAATTCGCAAAAAATGGTGTCTTGGAAGTAGTGGAACTTGTAGAATTGTTGTATGCATATTCAGCCATAGCAAGGGTATTAGCCCACTGGTCTTGGTGGTTGGAACAATAAGAACGAATATACTGTTCGAGCCATTGGTTTATTCTCTCTGTTTGGCCATTTGATTGGGGGTGAAATGAGGAGGAGAATCGGAGTTCTACTTGCATAGTGTCACATAATTTTTTCCAGAAACGAGAGGTGAATTGACTACCTCTATCAGTTACAATGGAATCTGGGAGACCATGTAATTTGACGATGTTATTCAAGAAAAGAACTGCAAGTTCTGATGAAGTTGGGAGCTTATGATATGGGAGGAAATGGGCCATCTTGGTAAGATGATCAACAACAACAAGTATGGTATTGTAACCAAGTGACAATGGAAGTTCGACGATGAAATCCATTCCTATGGTTTGCCACGGTCGGTCAGGTATCTGTAATGGTAAGAGTAATCCGAAAGGAGGTCTTTTTTCAGTCTTGGAAACTGTACATATGTGGCAAGATTGAACATATCTTTGCACAGAAGTTCTGATAGCAGGCCACCAGTACGTACGTGAAAGAAGATCATAGGTTTTGTGGATTCCAAGATGTCCTGCCATCGGTGAGTCATGATGTTCTTTTAACAAATTGTCTCGAAGGGAAGGTGGTACATAAAGACGTCCTTGGTGGTAATAGAGACCATCTTGTCCCAGTGTGAGTTTAAGCTTAGGGATGGAAGTATCTTTCTGTTGTAGGAGTTTAAGGACTTCAGGATAAGTAGGAGATAGTGTAATGAATTGCTCAGCTGGAATGACTGTACCAGGAGTATCGGAATGATGAGGATTGGTATCTTTTCTGGACAAGGCATCCGCTTTCCCGTTCTTACTCCCTGGTCTGTAGGTTATATGGAAATCAAACCTTGATAGGAATAAACTCCATCTTAGCTGTCTAGAGGATAAGGTACGGTTAGTCAGAAGGTATTCCAGATTTTTGTGGTCCGTATATATTAGTATCGGAAATTTACTGCCCTCTAGGAGATGTCTCCAGTGTTCTAATGAGACCTTGATCACTAACAACTCCTTTTCGCCTACAGGGTAGTTATATTCGGCTGGTGTCATTACTCGTGAAAAGAAGGCAACAGGGTGGAGTGGATCTTCTGGAGTTTTACGTTGAGACAGAATGGACCCTAGAGCGTAGTTGGAGGCGTCAACTTCAAGTACATAATGGGCATCAGGGTCTGGAAACTTAAGAATCGGTGCTTTAGTGAAAACATCCTTAAGGTGTTCGAAAATAGCCTGTGTTTGAGGTGTCCAGTGGAATGTAGTTTTGACACTTGTAAGAGAAGTTAAAGGCTTAGTAAGAGAGGAATAATTCTTGATGAATTTCCTATAGTAATTGGAGAAACCAAGGAATTTTTGCAGGTCCTTTTTGTAGGAAGGTATGGGCCAGTTTTTAATAGTTTGCACTTTTGAATCATCCATCTGAATTCCTGTGGGAGTGATAGTATAACCCAGGAATGTAATAACAGAGGTGTGGAAGATGCATTTTTCCAATTTGGCAAAAAGTCGGTGTTGTCTAAGGCGAGAGAGCACCCAACGGACGTGTTTTATATGTTTAATGATGTTAGTAGAGTATATCAGAATGTCGTCCAAATATACAACTACACAGATGTCAAGGAGATCACGGAATATATCGTTTATTAGATATTGGAACGTTGCCGGGGCATTACAGAGCCCGAAAGGCATCACCTTATACTCGTAGAGCCCATATCTTGTTCTGAAGGCGGTGAGCCACTCGTCTCCTTTTCGTATCCTGACGAGATTATAGGCTCCACGTAGGTCTAATTTAGTGTATATGGTGGCTTGACTGAGACGTTCGATGAGTTCGGGAATTAGAGGTAAGGGATAGCAGTTCTTGACAGTCCGTTTATTAAGTTCCCTATAATCAATTATAGGGCGTAGGGAGTTGTCCTTATTTCTGACGAAGAAAATGCCGGCCCCAGCAGGGGAAGAAGAGGGTTGTATAAACCCTTTCCTTAAATTCTCTGAAAGGTAAGTTTTGAGGTGATCTAGTTCAGGCTGTGATAGAGGGTATATGTGCCCGTAAGGAATGGAAGCTCCTGGAAGTAGTTGAATAGGACAGTCGTACGGGCGATGTGGAGGAAGGGACTCTGCTTCCTTTTCACTGAATACATCTTGAAAATCTTGATAGTCAGAAGGAATAATTCTTCCAGTAGGATTTATAGAACAGATCAAGGAGTGATGAAAACAGGTGTTCTTGCAATAATCTGAGAGGAATTCGACTTTGAGGCGATCCCAATGTATGGTAGGTTGATGCGTCTGTAACCATTGTAGACCAAGCACCAGGGGAAACATGGGAGAATTTATCACATCAAAGGATATGAATTCAGTGTGTGCACTTGACGTGGAAACCTTGATGGGAATAGTTTGGTGTGTAATAGGACCGGAACTAATTGTATTACCATCAATAACTCTAATGGACACAGGTCTTGCTTTCAACACAGTGGGTATTTTATTTATAGTGACAAAAACAGAATCAATATAGGAAGAATGTGCCCCAGAGTCGATGATGGCTTCACTGATTTGCTGGTGTAGATCCCACTGTAAGGTAAGAGATAAAGAGCAGTAAGCAACTTGGTTAACATTAGTGGTTAAGCATGTGGTTTTTCTGAAGGACTTACGTTTCTTCTGCCTTTGTAAGATAGGACACTCTCTTACAGTATGTGCATTTGAAGCACAATACATGCAGAGGTTGTTTATGCGTCTGCGATTCCTTTCTTCTGGTTGTAAAGGGCCTCTAGTGAATCCCAAATCCATAGGTTCTGAGGTTTGAGTGACTGTAGGTTTTTGGTAAGTAGTAGAGGGTCTTGTGATAGTATCCATACCTTGTTTTTCTGATTTGCGTTCTCTCAACCTTCTATCTATCTGAATGCTTAGTGTGATTAGTCCTTCCAAGGACCTAGGAAGCTCAATGCGAGCGAGTTCATCTTTAAGGGCATCATTTAGACCTAGACGGTACTGATTCCTAAGGGCAATATCGCTCCACTCAGTATCTTTACTGTATTGCTTGAACTCAGTTAAATATTCCTCCACCTGCTTTTTCCCTTGTTTAAGAGACCTCATTTTAGTCTCTGCAGTAAGCTGAGTGTTAATATCTTGATAAAGAATTGCCATTTCCTTGAAGAAGTCTTCCAGTGATGTTAAAATAGGATGATCTTGTTCAAAGAATGAGTCAGCCCACTTGCGGGGTTCACCTCGCAGAAAAGAAATGACCGTTAAAACCTTAACTCGTTCAGTTGCGTAGGTTTTAGGTTTTAGACTGAAAAGAAGATAACAAGAGTTTTTGAACTGAGAGAACATAGCCCTGTCTCCATGGAATTTGTCGGGCATAGAGACTTGGGGTTTTGGGGTAGCCTCTGGTGTGGCTGATTTATTCATTGAGTCTTTTATTATATTGTTGAGTGTCTCATTTTGAACTTGTAATTCTCTAAGGCCATGACTTAGCTGATCCACCCTCTGGGAGAGAGTGTAAACAATTTTAGGTAATTCCGCTGGATCCATTTTTTTAAAGGCTTCAGTATTATGTAACAAGCTGGTTGTGGTTGTGGATCTCAACTGCGGGAAATATATGATTGTATGCCTTACTTTAAGATACAATGAGGAAGTTACAATGTATCTGTCTGTATGGCAGTTGAAAGTTACTATTTGATTTAAATTCCTGATCAGTATTTCTGAATCAGGTTGCACAGCAGTTGTTAAACAAACGCACCGTGGATGGGATACACTTTTCCTGATAATCACTGAGCACACAGGAGGAGCGTTAGGTCAGTACAGATGCAGCAGGCTGTTAGTCAATTTAAGTGTGATACACGCTGATAGCTGTGCTGTTTGTGAGAGCTGACAGGCAGATGGGTGGAGCAGGTATTAAGTGCTGTGCTGTAGTGTTACTCACAAAAGTTCAGTCTGAAGTTTATCACGCTACTCCTGAAGCGTGTGAAGAGGAATATGAGGAGGTATCCTGTGAGTGTGGTCCAATGTAAGTTAAGCGTCTGTACAAAGTTATAAAGTTCACAACTTATATCGGATGAGACTGCAGTTGCGGTTTGGAAAACACTTGATCTGCCAGAGGCAATTAAGCAGGAAAATAATGCAGCAGCGGTGTTTGTTAATCCAAATTAGGAAATGTTCAGACTTAGCATATAAGTCTCTTTCAGTTTCTCAAGTAGGCTCCGTATTAGAAAAGGTTTAAATACCTTCAGATAGTTAGACTTGAACAGAGAGAGGTAAATCCCTGCAGCAGGTCTGTGAAGCTGTATGCTAAACTGGAAACAATACTGAAGCAGGGAGGGAGGCGTGTCCAGGCTTTAAATAACCTTGCTAGGTGTGAGCACAGGTAAAATTAAAGGGACAGAAAGGAATAAGGAAATCCATGACATTTAGATAATTTTATTTAATTGTAATTAATTGTATTTAATTTAGGGAATTAATTTCATTGTAGTGTAGTGTTAGGTGTAATTGTAATTTAGGTTAGGTTTTATTTTACAGGTAAATTTGTCTTTATTTTAACTAGGTAGTTATTAAATAGTTAATAACTATTTAATAACTATTCTACCTAGTTAAAATAAATACAAAGTTGCCTGTAAAATAAAAGTAAATCCTAAAATAGCTACAATGTAACTATTAGTTATATTGTAGCTAGCTTAGGGTTTATTTTATAGGTAAGTATTTAGTTTTAAATAGGAATTATTTAGTTAATTGTAGTAATTTTATTTAGATTTATTTAAATTATATTTACGTTAGGTGGGGTTAGGGTTAGACTTAGGTTTAGGAGTTAATAACTTTATTATAGGGGCGGCAGATTAGGGGTTAATAAATGTAGGTAGGTGGCAGCGATGTTAGGGCCGGCAGATTAGGGGTTAATAATATTTAAATAGTGTTTGTGATGCGGGAGTGCGTTGGTTTAGGGGTTAATATATTTATTATAGTGGTGACGATGTCTGGTTCAGCAGATTATTAGGGGTTAAAAATGTATTTTAGTGTTTGCGATGTGGGAGGGCCTCGGTTTAGGGGTTAATAGGTAGTTTATGGGTGTTAGTGTACTTTTTAGCACTTTAGTTAAGAGTTTTAGGTTACGGTGTTGTAGTGTAAAACTCTTAACTACTGACTTTTAAATGCGGTACCAGTCTTGACAGGAGAGGGTGTACCGCTCACTTTTGGTCAGACTCGTAATACCGGCGCTATGCAAGTCCCATTGAAAATATAGGATACGCAATTGACGTAAGTGGATTTGCGGTATTTCCGAGACTGGACAAAAATGTGAGCTGTACACCTGTACCTTCAAGACTCTTAATACCAGCGGGCATTAAAAAGCAGCATTGGGACAGGCCAACGCTGCTTTTTAAGCCTAACGCAAGACTCGTAATCTAGCCGTTAGTTATTTATTTATTTAGATATTTTACAGTAAATTATTTCCACATTTTGTGTTGAGTATTTGTAGTTTGGTAATATTCTTCTGATCAATTTAAAGAATATCCAAGTGCTATATCACACTCCCTCTTAATCTACTTGATGAAGTAATGAAAATGCATATCTCTATCTGTACCTGAAAAGATCAAATATAACATATACAATCAACACTGCAAATGCTAATACACAAAGGAAATTTAACTCATCATGAAACTAAAATATTGGAATTTTTTTCCATCAAACACTGATATGATAATCCCACCGCTGCTGGGGAGACTCCAGATAGGTACACAATATCCGTATTTTTTCTTTTTTGTCTGACGACAAACATGATTAGAAAGGTTCCCAAGAAAGATAATTCTCCCTTGAAATAGCTACTTTTTTTATTGCTTTTCCTAAAGAAAATAAAAAGGGCATCTCTATCCAGCTTTCTCGGAGATGGAGTTACTATAGAAACAGTGACTTTTATACCATTTTTCATGTAGTCAAATTCTGTTCCTTGCATCCGACAAGCTCTCTGTAGTATTGGCTTGATTGTCTGATTGTGCTAATGATACATTAGTAGGGCTGAAACAGCCATAGGGAACAACATTAGAAGACCCTCTCTTGGAACCCATAGTTGTGATGAATGGGAGGGGGTCATATTTTTCCATGCAAATAAAGACAGATGGAGATGAATTGGGAGGAAATGTAAAGTTTCTGTGCTTGTAAAAACACATTGCTCATAATGGACAGCTCCTGGATTTTTTGCCCTCCGGCAAGCTCAGTTTTTATGCCACAAGAGTTTTGCTTCTCTGGCAGTTATTTAATACATATTTGGTTTCTTATTGCTTACTGACTTAAAGGTGTAATATCTTTTGGTGTCAAATATGATTTAAAAATAAATTTTGTTTCTACAAATAATATATCACTGTCACTATATTTTTGGCAGATTCCATCACAGCCTCTGAGGACACCCTGACTTCCACTAAATGACATCAGCGGCTGTTTAGATCTTGGACAAAATGTGTGTTTAATAAATTTAAACTCATTGAACATGTTTTAGTCATTTATACATTTTAGTCATAACAAAATGTGATTTGTGTAAGGGCTAGATTCAGTAATGTTTCTGTGCATACTAGCTATTAGCCCTCACTTAGGTAGTAATCTATTATAGCAAATCTCAAACACCTGTGCATGCACCGGATTCAATGTTAAAAAGTCCAAATTGTATTTTGTAGTTAAGCACAAAAGTAGTGGACAACACTAAATTAGAAAGATGGTTTGAGCAACAGCTTCCAGATAAGATTTATAATCAATCTTCAGAATAGAGAAAGAAACAGACTAATGCTTTACCTTTACTATTAATAAATGAAATAAACAAAAAAGTCTACTCTTGACCTGCTAATGTAAAAGAGTAGGTAAGCCCAGCCGGCACAAGTGAGCAGCTTGACTGAAAGGTTAGGAGTAGGCCTCAGGGATGGATTGATGCAGTTCAGAAGCAGAGACAGTCACATAAACCCATTAGCAAAGTAAATATCTGCAGCTTGGGCTCCTCCTCTGTACTGTGCAACAACCCAATCCATTTGTTTTTACTCATTCTCCACTACAGAGACATGATGAAGGGATTGGCTGAGCCACTCAGCCGCTGACAATCGTCAAGATTCCAGAGAAAGTGGCACATGTACAACTTTGTCAATTTAATTTACAAAAGTAACAATTACTGCTTCTACACATGTTCAATACCCCTTTAATTCATACTCTTAAAACCCTCTTGCTATGGCTTGAATTTAAAGAATAAAAGAACATTGCAATCCTTTTGACATCTATAGCTGCCCATGTAGACCTTTCGATGATTCTGGTTGCTCTTCATGAATTTAG
This sequence comes from Bombina bombina, assembly GCF_027579735.1. Classification (NCBI taxonomy): domain Eukaryota; kingdom Metazoa; phylum Chordata; class Amphibia; order Anura; family Bombinatoridae; genus Bombina; species Bombina bombina. Next base: position 538,229,508 of record NC_069499.1, read on the forward strand.
TTTTTAAGTATGGATAACCTTTGTCTTAGAGAAGTGTGCACTGTATGCAGGAAAGGTTTACATTATATGTTATGTATACAGTTGTTGTCCATGAAGCTGCCACATCTCCCTGCCTATCTACAATATTTCGTTTGCCATCTAATCATCTCAAACCTTGCACAGAAGCTATCCTGCTTCCAATTTTCACCTCACACATTGAAGATATGTCTTTACACCGTTTAATAAGAACAACGTCAACCTACAGCCGAGTGTGAGAGAGCTGACAGTTATTCCTAATCACATTTCTGAATCCATCATTTAAGAGAAATGATGACAAATACTGACAAGAAAATCTATGTTTGGAAGTAGAGAGACAAAAAAAAAAAGAAGCAATTCACAAAAAGAAACTATGAGGGACTGAGAATTTAATCTCAGAGCAGAAGACAAATAAACTCAGGGTATGCTGGAAGATGAGCACATGCAAATGTATTGCCGTGTTCCTGTCAAATATGATAATTGTATGGTGCAGTGAGAGAGGTGAGAGACTGCTTGCAAATAATCTCTGAATTCTGCCACTTCTCACTGTATTTATTTCACTGTTGTAAAACATGTAAGATAAAGAAATAGCTGTAATATCCTCACCAATTCCATTTATCGTTCTGCAATTCCCAGTAGTAAATTACAATCACAATGCAGAAAACGATTTATGTCACTTAATAACAAACTCAAAAAAGAAGAAATGATTATAGGGGTGTGAATTACAATATTTATTTTTTTGTCTGTTTTTTTTTTTTTTTACAAAGACTCAAACACAATTATATTGGTGAATTATTCTGCTACTAAAAAAGGGACAGGTGCACTAAAAATGGGATCTATAATTCTACATAATTTATTACTGTTATTTTGCATTAAATTAATTAAAACATAGACACAAAGATTAAATAAAAAATATATATTCCTATTTGTGCTTATTTCATTTTTTATATTGTCATGTGCCTATCCTCAAAATGCCTGAATTGCATTATTACATTGATTGAACACAGAAATAAATCACTGCTTTGTTTGTCACTGGCAACTATGGGGATAAATCACTGTTCAGGTTCAAGAAATGCAATGTTAAGGCCAAGGGGCCCATTTATCAAGCTCCGGATGGCTCGCCAGAAACACCACTTATGAAGCAGCGGTCTAAAGACCCCTGCTCCATAACCTGTCCGCCTGCTCTGAGCAGGAGGACAGACATCTCCGCAATTCAACCCGATTAAGTACGATCGGGTTGATTGACACTCCCTGCCGGTGGCCGAATGGCCGCGAATTTGCAGGGGGCGGCGTTGCACCAGCAGTTCACAAGATCTGCTGGTGCTATGCTGAATACGGAGAGCGTATTGCTCTCCGCATTCAGCAAAGTCTGTCGGACCTGATCCGCACTGTCGGATCAGGTCCGACAGACCTTTGTTAAATAGGGGCCCTAGAGTTATAGATTCCCATGCAGAAACCTCAGCATAAATATAAAATATAAGGAAACAGTGCTCACCTTCAAAAAACAAAAAACAGGTTGAGATCTGTGTATATTCTAAAAGGGCTAATTAATTAAAATAGTTTGCAAAAAAAATTGTTTAAAAATTGCTGGCAAGTATTTTAAAATAATTTTAAAAAATAAGCTAAATTAATTACATCGCTAAGCTGCCTGGAGCAGCCAACTCCACCCCCCTTATCAGTGTTTAGACACAGACAAAGACAGGTTTAGACAAAGCTTCTAGTCATGCTCCAGCAGGTAATCCCTATGCACTTTAGTATTCTACCAAAACAACAATAGATATAGATACAGCCAAAAAAGGAAATGTGTGGGGGGAGTTAGAGCTTTACAATTCAGAAACTAAAAAGAAAGGGTTAATGGCGAGGCACTGCTGTATAAATTTGCAGGTAAAGTAAATAAAGTACATATTTTATTTTGTCTCTAACCCAACTTGTTTTATGTCCCTTTAATCCTTTAAACTGCATGTATTCTATTTAACCAGAACCATGCCTGCACATAAACCATTTTTATTCAGAACTGCTATCCTTAAAACTGTAAAACAACTTGCTTCCCATATTAAAGGAATATAAAACACAAGATTTTTATTTTATAATTCAGAGAGAGTGTGCAATTTTAAAACCACTTTCTTATTTACTTCTATTATCTATTTTTCTTCTTCTGTTTGTATCTTTTGTTAAATAGCAGGTATGCTTGCTTAGGAGCTGGCCCATTTCTGGAGCAGTATATGGTAGCAGTTTTGCAAGAATGTTATCCATTTGCAAGATCACTAGATGGCAGCACTGTTTCATACCATGTAGTGCTCTAGATGACTACCTAGGTATCTCTTCATCATATAATATCATGGGAAAGAAGCAAGCTTGATAACAGAAGTAAATTGGAAACTTTTTTAAATTTTTTGATCCATCTGAATCACAAAAGAACATTTTTGGTTTTCACATCCCTTTAAAGGGACATAAAACCCAATATTTTTCTGTCATGAATTAGAAAGGGCATTCAATTTTATACAACTTTCCAATTTACTTCTATTATCTAATTTGCTTCATTCTCTTGATATTCTTTGTTGGAAAACATATATAAATAGGCTCAGTAGCTGCTGATTGATGGCTGCACCATGTGCATATTCAACAAAGGATATCTAAAGAATAAAGTAAATTAGATAATACAAAGAAAAAAATTGGGTTCCATGTCCCTTTAAGCACTTTGCCAGATTCTTCTGTGTGGCAACCTAGGTAATATAGTGTGTGTGATTGTTTTTTTAAAATCTGCTGCTTTTATTGAGAGGGCAAAGGGCCAGATTACAAGTGCAGCGCAAAATATTGCTTTAGCTAAAGCGATATTTGCACTCCACTTTGTAATACTTGTGCACGCTAATGTGCACTGGTATTACAAGTTTACAGCAATGCGAACACGAGCTTGCGTCTGCATTGCTGGAAAGAATTACGCTCACGAGAGCGCGGTTCCATAGGTTCCTATGGGAGCCTCGTTCTGATGTCACATACGGCATCAGAACCTTGCGCAGCAAAGAGTTAAGTAGTGCAGCAGTTAGTAAATATATATGAATATATACATATATATTTATGTGTTAATATGTGTATATACACATATTTATATATGTATATAAGCATATACATATATTTACTGGGAACACACAGTTCCCATAGACCGCAATGTAAAGGCACTTTCAGTGTCGTTTTTTTTCCTAACACCCCACTCCCACCAACTTTAAAGCCCCAAAACTGCCTAGTGCAGTATTTTGTATTAAAAAAAAAAAAAGCTAATTTTTTTTAAAATAAAAAACTACAATGCCCCCTATTTTGAGGGCATTTAGGGCACTTTTAGAAAATTAACCAAAGATCGGATCTCTAGTTAATTTTCGGGGCGCTAATTGCTACCGCGAACTGGTTAATTATTGCGCTTTTGCAAACGGGTAAATTTGCCCGTTTGCGGGAGCGCAATAATTTAGCACTCCACTTGTAATCTAGCCAAAAGTGTTTTATACCTTTCATCTCAAGTAGTAGTTAATTTAGACAGAAACTGTGTGAATTTAACTGTAGGGAATTATGAGGGGAAAATCAACCTTGTTGAACATTTTTACATTATGGCTTCGCAACAGGCAAGATTTGATAATATCCTGAAGTCAACTCAAAAACTACCAGAGGCACTGATCAAACAGCACAACCAGGAATATCCTTAAGTGCCGACATGCTGAGCATCCTAGGGGAAACGGCTGAGATCCATCTGTATCTCGCTTTATCATGTGCAACAGGGAATGCTAACCCACTTGAAAGAATGTCAAATCCTTTGCAGGTGTTAAGGTTACCTTTAAAACTAACTCTATTCTCAGACATTGAACATGGAAGATATTAAATTCACTACCCGTCTAAGACTTTAGTTTATGTAAATGCAAACTGAACAAGAGAATCCTTTACAAATAAACATTATTCTAGTTAATATCAATCCTCGATGGGATGGACAGGAAAAGACTACTAACAGGTGGGTTGCAGTACACTGCAATGTACAAGCATCTGATGGATCTAATAAGCACAGATACTCTGGGGAGCAAAGCAGAAATGAAGCTTGCTCGACCTCTTATACTGCACCTGTGCTAATGATTTGATTGGGAAAAAAAACTATTCACAATATTCAGAAAACTATTAATATATGGGGGTTTTGTAATATAATAAAAAATAACCGTTCTACCTTTCTATATTAAGCCTTCTCTGGCAGTCAGAATAATAAGACCATTTTCTTCTCTTCTCCCTGAAATTTTATATTTATTTCTCCCGCCAAAAACAATAGGACTTCTTGTGTTTTTTCCTTCAACTACAAAACCTCCTTCTTCATTCTCTTGGATTCACAGTCCCTGTTGTACTCCCTATTTCTTAACCAATATGTCACTAATTCCCTTACCTGTATCTTTATTTTGTCCTGATACCCTTAGCAATGTCTGTTCTTTATACTTTGGCTGTCTTGTTCCTTAATAGAGATCTAAAAAGGGTAGACTGACCAGTCAGCCATTTGAGGCCTAGAACACTTGACCCAGCACTGCTGACCAACCCCCTTCTCTTGAAATGCCTCAAAGTGCTTAGCTTATAGAATAAAAGAAGGGGGAAAGGACAGGTGTTATTGTAATCAGCATAAAGAGCCAGCAAGGCATCACTATCCCCTGCAAGGCCCAATCATAAAGTAAGCATGGGGCTGTATAGCCAAGGGTCTGATGTGGGCATGCATTTGACAGAGGGGTTGCAGGCCTAGGTATGATCTGATGTGGATATGGTGCTGCAGGTCCAGGAGTCTGATTTGAGATCTGATGTAGGTATTGGGTAACAGGACCATGGGTCCTGAACTGAGGTCTAATTATAGTTTGGTGTTGCAGGGTTTGGGCTTTGATCTAAGCATCTGATATATTAAGCTAACAGAGTTGTTTACAAGGCCTGAGTTTTGCTCTGAAGCTTAATTTTGGCTTTGTGGTTGACAGATTGGTTGCAGTACAATGAGTCTAATCTGAGGTCTCATTTGGGCAGTTGGCTAAGTGATGGGTTGCAGAACAAAGGTTTCATGCCCAAGAGGCTATGTATGTTTGAGGGGAACAGAACTGACCCTTTGACTTCCTTTCAACGCAGAGGCTCTGTGCAATTTGGGTCCCCGTCTACCCACCTTTATACTGCTTTAGGAGCCATAGGACAATCTGATATGAAACCTGAGTACTGTAGTCTTATCTGCCTCTATAAATGTTCAGATTTTGTTTCAATTGTTTACCCTAAAACAAGTCAATTTGCAAAATAATACTGGCATTTTATTTCACTGCATTTCTCTGTGGTTGACTTCCCAATGTTGTGCTATGCACATGCTTTACATATTTGACAGCTATCTTAAAGGGGAGACGGTGGGTGCACAAGGGCCAAAGCAAATTTCACACCTCAAGGAAAACACTTAGCAGTCCAGGGCAGAGATTAATTAATTTAAAATAGACCTCCATACCAAAGCAACCAACTTTAACAAAGCAAAATCCATATACACAGAGATATATATTTAAATCCACACCCTTTCCATACTCCCATAGTAGCTATCAATCACTCATTTTACAAAGTGACATGGAAGTCAAATATATTTTCTGTTCCATCTAAAAGCAAATTTTTCTTGAAAAATAAATGGATGTTCCTGTGCTAAATAAATCAGTTTTCTCTGTGGGAATTATTCCTATCAGCCAACGAGCAGTGGAGTTCCATGACTCATGCACTTTCTGTAAGTTTCACTGTTTAATAAGCTTTTTTTTATTTTCTAGTTCTAAAATTTTGATTGAGTTTTAAACAATAAACAAAAGGGGGCGGAGCCAACTGCCAAAGTGGCAAGACGCGTTTGAGGAGAGCTCCTGGCTCCAATTTGAACATTTTAAAGGCTTATGACAGTGATTTTGCTTAAAATACAAATTCTGGTGTATATCAATGCAACCTGAGAAAATCTGAACAGTAGAAACCTCCTAAACCAAACTGCTGATCGCTTGTGGTCGTCAGATAAAAATCACAGGGACTACCACTATAAGCTAGGTTGGCCATATGAGTCACTGAGCTTTATACTTGATATTTTTCCTGGAGCCTGGGCTAAAAAGGGGACTGTTTTTTCTGCAATTTGTACTTTTTAATATCAGTTAAATCCAGCTAGACAATACCATCATGGAATCTGCAGTGTTTATCATCAGAGAGCTAAGTAACCTCTTGGACGATTATCGAACTACGTTTGAGCACACACTAAAGATGGTGCTTCAACCTGCTACAGCAGATTTAGCAGAGCAAGTCCTTTTAACTCACAGCGATTTGGGGCCCCATCGCTTCATGGTAATCGCAAACGGGAGTGAAAAAGAACCAGTACTTGCTGCCATGCTACCAGCAGTTATGAATACAAGCGCTGCTGAGTGCAATGCTTCATCTAAGCGGTTTACCGACAATGGCATAGTTGTGTCCCAATCAGCTTCTGCATTGAACCAGACATCAGGGAAAGGTTTGCTTAGGGATAATCTTGCTGAAAATCTCTCCCAAGGCAGAAAATAACATGTATCAACCTTTGGGGATGGCAGAAGGACAGATATTTATCATATCGAGGTATATTGCTCCTGCACTGGAATTCTATAAGATTACCCGACAATACCGGAATTGGCTAAAATTCTGTCCCAACAAATTGGTCTTCAAGGTCATAGTAAGACTGGCTGGTTGAGATAAAATATGAGACTTTTTTTCTTTCTTTTTTTTCTAGGTTCTATTTGCTGGTTTTTATAACACATTTTCAGTTTATATATTCACCCTGTTTGTGAAAAGAAAAAGGAAGGAAAAAACGAAGAGAAAGGAAATCCCTTTTGTTGGATTCTAGAATACCTGAGAGATATTGAAGCTGTGAGGTTAATAATAGCTATGTTTGATGGTTAGATATGTTATATTCATTGTTTTAGGTTCCCTTAAATACATGGGCAATATATGCTGAGCTTGGGATGATAAACTGAAGATTCTAAACCATGAAACATGTCTATTTAGTGCAAGCCTATGGGCTATACATAGATTGTCATTTCCTAATATGTTTAAAGTGTTTCTCAATACATAATGCAGCTTACTTTCTGTCAAGTATTGGCCAGTACCATAATTTGTATGTTAATACTTCAATATGCTTATTACAGGTAGGGATGATCATTAGATCAATATTATGTCACATTTATATTGTATGACTACTAATCATATGTTATGGTGGTTTTACTCATAATCCCATATGGTGTAAAATGGTATCCCACATTAATTGAAGCTTATATATGTGCTTTCTTTTTTAGTGCCGTACACTGTCTTTAGTGAATATAGTGTCTTGCTCCAGTAATATGTTATAACAAAATAACTATGACTTAGCCTAGTTTTCTTTTTGAGACAACTTCTCCTATTTCTACCCACACCTAACATCTAGTTAGATGTTTAGCTAGAACTGCATATATAGTATTCATTATAGAGTTGAGTTAATTTTGCCCATATAGAGTTTGTACTAAGCCCACACTTTTATTAGTTTTGGACTGGATAATAGATCTACCCCCCAATCCAACTCTAACACAGATCTTTACCTCTGAGGGTTAATTTATTCAATGCCTTCAGAGGTTCCTGCTTTGAATAGTTTAATACTAGGATCTACCTAACTCCTGTTGTGGTTGTTTCCCCGGTTGCTGGGTGTAGGGCCCATGCCCGAGTGACAGGGTCCAGTTATATAGGATAGTAGAACATGACCCTCATCTAGTATGGTTTTGGTACACCTGTATTTCAGTTCTCATCCAGTGCAGACCCTTATTTTAGTTTCTACGGCTCTATTATATGCATTGTTAAGTATTTTGAGATGACTGTAACTATAGGGTGCAGCCCACACACCATTATCACTGGGTAAGATTTGATTAACATATTTTGTTGTTTTCTCTCTTTTTTATAGTTTTGTACTTATAAACTTTTACTAACATTACAATTTGCTTAAGTATTTATAGAAAGAGGAGCTCCTGTAAAGCCCATATTATTACCTCCGTACCCCCCCCCCCCCACGCCCCTTTATATATATTATAGTACTCAGGGTCAACTGGATTAATCCTGAGTCTTTCAAAGTAGTTTCTCTCATAATAAAACCGCAGTTAATACAAGGTCAACTACTATATAGAATTAATATTGTGTTCACAAGCTTACAGTTAATCTAATAATTTTCCTATTCAGAACTAATATTGTAAACAAGTTGTATATCTACAGTGTCGACATTTAAGATTTATACTAAATACCCCAATTGATACTTCTTCATTTTTATTTATATATGGCCATCATATATTTGGGTTTATTGGCGCAATATTAAGTTTGCACTCTCATATAAGATATACTAGTTGGTGTTAATTCCTTTAGTTGTAAACAACGTAGCATTTTATATTTCTATATGGTTGCTCTACTTCCGAGCTTATTGTTTATTTACTATATGTTTCTACGCTATAGAATATATATTTCCCACGTGAGATTTATTTCCACTAAATACAAAACAAAGAAAATGATGACATTACTGTTATTCTTATTTGTACTCTGAAAATGTGAGGTTCATTTTCTGCATATTTCAAACTATCCTGTGATGTAACAGGTATGATTGTATAATATTTTGCTTGAGATAATTTATATGTTTTTTCTTTCTGTACCACCACATTAGTTGATGTATTGCTTTTATGTTATTGCATATCAAACCTCAATAAAAAAATAATTAAAAAAAAATAAACAAAATAAGAAACATTTATGATGCAGAATAGCAACATCACATATTTATATATTTCTAAGAAGAATAAAATAGAAAAACAAACATATAACAGATGCCAAGTCAGAAATTTGCATAAATAAAAACAGAGAAGCGCTCAACCTGGGAACGAACAATAGCATAATAGCTTGTTCTATGGCTAGTTACCACCCAAGAAGCAGCCTCCTTTTGCTCAACATGTGCCTTTCATGGAGAACTTTCCTGAAGCATATCAGTCTGATCCTGACTTGAAAGTGCAGTCCAGTTCCGAAATACCAGGCAATCTCTCCCTGAACAAGAGAAATTGCATACCCACAGATGTACGTTTCGGCCTATTGTGGGCCTTGTCAGTGAGGTGCAGCCATATCCCTCTAGGCACACTGAGCAACGGGTCCACGTCTGGCTTCCCGCCTCACCCTTAGGGAGACTTCGTTCAGGGTCATAATTTTCATAATTTTTTTAAAAAAAGCATATGTGGACCCGTTGTTCAGTGTGCCTAGAGGGATATGGCTTGTTCATTTCAACAAACGATACCAAGAGAGCATAGAAAAATTGATATTAGAAGTAAACTAGAACTTTTTTTGCTTTTATTTTTAAATGTTTCATGTTTTTAAACATGGCTGAATGTGATTATTCTAAACAAATGATTGATGTTGATTTTTAAAAAAAAAAAATGCATATTCAATATAAGAAAATGTATACTCATCCCTCGTACAAGGAGCTATCTTCCTATTCTCGGTGGAAGACGTGAAAATGCCAAGAATTTAACATTTAAAAAAATATATATATTAGGACTTATTTTTAAAACCACTGATGTTTCAATGTAGCTGTTTCTTAGGGACAAAAGTCAAAGTGAAGGATAAATGTTTCCTGTGGGTAATGACATTTTTATTTAACCCATATATACCCTTTTTAAAAAAATTTAAAGGATGATCTTTAGTTTTTTTCCTGAATAAAACTAATTTTTGTTTTCCAGCTGGTGGAAATTAATATCTATCTGCCAGTGGTACAATATGTTGCAAGAACCAAAGATGTAAACATGAAATGAATCATAATGTGCAAGTTAGTCCCATTTATTTGTCTCAAGTTGATGAATCATAAAGTATGGATTACTGTTTCTCCAAAATTAAACCATTCTTTCTTCTTATATCTCCAATAAAATGTTGATGACATGATGTTATATGGCTAATCAATCCCCTGTTTGATTTGGATGGTTTTTAATAAAGTTCTATTGATTCTGTTGAATTAAACTGCCCCTGGCAAAAATGGAACACACATGCTGATTACTAAATATGCAGCAGTTATCATATTCAGCTGTACAATTTAACATATATTTATAGATGGATCTATCTATAATTTGGTTTAATTACGATGCATTGATTTTAATGACAGAAACAGACCCTAGTGTTATATGATCACATCTATGCTCAGCCGCTCTATCTGGCACATTGCAAAAGCACTTCAATGTCTCTTTGTCCTATTTGATGTGAATCTTTTCATTTCCAAATGTACTAAAATGTATATGATGGCAAATGTAGCCATAATCCTGTGGAAAAAAACTGGAATAGCTTGCTTCTGCTATAAGCTGATCTGATATCTTTTATGAAGCAACAAAAGGTTGATTCAGAGATGCAAAATTGTACACAGCTCTTAAAACATTTTACATTCCTTCTAGGGATGCATAAAGCAAAAATACAGTCTATCTTTTTGTTTCACAAGACTGGAACTTAACAATCCAAGTTTATTTCTGTGATCAAGTACTTTAAATTTAAAGGAATACGTTTAAAAAACCTATGTATCAAGTTTTTTTTCCTGGTCCACAAACTATTCAAATTGTATTCACCAAATAAAATAGCTTCATTTGCAATAAAGATGGCATTACATTGATACACAGTATGAGGGCTAATACTGCTTACCTTTTCAGGATTATATAACCAAACTTGTACCCGAGATTTAAGAAGCAGTGGTCATCAGACTGATGCTTCTTAATCCACTCCACCACCTGTAATATGTCAATCACCCTGATTTTTCCAACAGGGGAGATTGATGGCCCTTGCAAGCGCCTGATTGGCTGCGCATGAGCAAGGGGCGGCATTTCACACTAGCCATAGTGTGTAATGGTAAATATGGGCAAAGTATTGCTGCCCACTAGACACAAAGTCAGGCTGATGTATGCCCCTCTACGCCTTACTTTCTTAAATCTGGCCCTAGGGGTGTTAGAGGTTGCTAAGCACAACAAACGCAACTTTAGCACTCTCAATACTTACAATTTTTTCATACTTCCCAACATTTGCTGGAAGCATTCCAGGACTGGGAAACCTAGGCCCAGTGAGGGAGACTTGCGGGCAGAGTTATTGTGTTCTGTGGGTGTGGCCATGATCAGTGAGGGTGGAGTCACATGTGTCCCATGTGCAGGCTGTGGGCGGAGACTGGGTAGTTCATGAGTAGAATTTCAGCGGCCCCTAGTTTCATTTTGAAAACAATGACATTGATACACAAGAGAAAGCTGTGGAAAGGACAGCAGGCAGAACTCTCAAACTCCCTAAAAAGAATTGGTAAGCTGTAAATAAATATCACCCGAAGTCTTGATAAGAAGTCTTGTGGAAATCATTCGGCTAGATTACGAGTTTTGCGTTATGAGTGAAAAAGCAGCGTTATGGGTTATAACGCTGCTTTTTCAATACCGCTGCTATTACGAGTTTTGTAAAAAAAGCTGTACTGCACACTTTTTTGGCCGTAGCGCAAATTAACTTACGCAATTTGCGTAAAGTCTTTTTTCAATGGGACTTCCATAGCGCCGATATTACAAGCTTTTTCTGGGAGGCCAAAAAGTGAGCGGTACAGCCTATACTGCAAGATTCGTAACGCAATCTAAAGTCAGTAGTTATGAGTTTTACGCTATAAAGCTGTAGCATAAAACTCATAACTAAAGGGTTTAAAAAGTACACTAACACCAATAAACTACCTATTAACCCCTAAACCGAGGCCCTCCCACATCGCAAACACTAAAATAAAATTATTAACCCCTAATCTGCTGCCCCTAACATCGCCGCCACCTACCTAAATTTATTAACCCCTAATCTGCCGCTCCGGACATCGCCGCCAATATAATAAACATATTAACCCCTAAACCTAACCCTAAATCTAACCCTAACACCCCCTAACTTTAATATAATTAAAATAAATCTAAATAAAACCTACTGTTAATAACTAAATAATTCCTATTTAAAACTAAATACTTACCTGTAAAATAAACCCTAAGCTAGCTACAATATAACTAATAGTTACATTGTAGCTAGCTTAGGTTTTATTTTTATTTCACAGGCTAGTATGTATTTATTTTAACTAGGTAGAATAGTTACTAAATAGTTATTAACTACCTAGCTAAAATAAATACAAATGTACCTGTGAAATAAAATCTAACCTGTCTTACACTAACACCTAACCTTAAACTACAATTAAATCAATTACCTAAATTAAATACAATTACCTAAATTACAAAAAAACAAACACTAAATTACACAAAATAAAAAAAGAAATTATCAGATATTTAAACTAATTACACCTAATCTAATAGCCCTATCAAAATAAAAAAAGCCCCCCCAAAATTATAAAACCCTAGCCTTAACTAAACTACCAATAGCCCTTAAAAGGGCCTTTTGCGGGGCATTGCCCCAAAGAAATGAGCTCTTTTACCTGTAAAAAAAAATACAAACAACCCCCAACAGTAAAACCCACCACCCACACAACCAACCCCCCAAATAAAATCCTAACTAAAAAAACTAAGCTTCCCATTGCCTTGAAAAGGGCATTTGGATGGGCATTGCCCTTAAAAAGGCATTTAGCTCTTTTTCAAGTGCCCAAACCCTAACCTAGAAACACTATCCCCCGAAGATCCACTTACAGTTTTGAAGACTGGACATCCATCCTCAACGAAGCCGGGAGAAGTCTTCATCCAAGCGGCAAGAAGTCCTCAACGAAGCTGGGAGAAGTCTTCATCCAACCTGGCAGAAGTGGTCCTCTAGATGGGCAGAAGTCTTCATCCAGACGGCACCTTCTATCTTCATCCAGACGGCATCTTCTATCTTCATCCATCCAACGTGGAGTGGGTCCATCTTCAAGACATCCGGCGCAGAGCATCCTCTTCTTACGACGGCTTTTTCTGGAATTAAGTTTCCTTTAAGTGACGTCATCCAAGATGACGTCCCTTGAATTCCGAATGGCTGATAGAATTCTATCAGCCGATCAGAATTAAAGGTAAAAAAATCCTATTGGCTGATGTTCAATCCTATTGGCTGATCCAATCAGCACATAGGATTGAGCTCGCATTCTATTGGCTGTTCCAATCAACCAATAGAATGCAAGCTCAATCCTATTGGCTGATTGCATCAGCCAATAGGGTTTTTTAACCTTTAATTCCGATTGGCTGATAGAATTCTATCAGCCAATTGGAATTCAAGGGACGCCATCTTGGATGATGTCACTTAAAGGAAGCTTCATTCCAGAAGAGCCGTCGTAAGAAGAGGATGCTCCACGCCGGATGTCTTGAAGATGGACCCGCTCCACGCCGGATGGATGAAGATAGAAGATGCCGTATGAATGAAGACTTGCCGGCTTGGATGAAGACTTCTCCCGGCTTCGTTGAGGACTTCTTGCCGCTTGGATGACGACTTCTCCCGGCTTCGTTGAGGATGGATGTCCAGTCCTCAAAACTGTAAGTGGATCTTCAGGCGTTATAAGCCAGCCTTACGTTATCTATTTCTTGTGTTTTTTAATATAAGAAAAATATTTGTTTAGCCTCCAATCTGAGTTTTTTTCCAAGAAATCTATTTACCCAATGATTGATTCTGATCCAAATTTTTTGTACCTTGGGGCAGGACCAAAACAATGGCTAAGATCTGCCTTCTGTAGGCCACATCTAGTACAGCACCTTATGTCGTGACTGGACCACTTAGAGATGTCAGAAAGATATATGCCTTATTTACTACTCTCAGATGGGACTCTCTCCAGCTACTTGAACTAGTAGATTTGTGGGCTGTCTTGATACTCTGACATATTTCTTCTACTGTAATCTCATTAAATTATTTAAGACATTTTAGGCACATTTTTTGCATCACTAGGTTGTACCAGATCTTAATGGTACTTATCCCAGCTTAATATAATCTCAGGCTAGTATCTATTACTTCCAGAGACCAATTGTTCCCATGCTTTCCTAATAGTTAGAAATAATAATGTCTGATTTGCAGATATGCAAAAAACCTTTGGAGGAATTGGCAAATTCTTGAGAGAGAGTGTTAAATGATTTAATTGTCTGTAATTCTGTATCTTCCAGTTGATATACATATCTTAAGCCTCTCTGTTCCCACACAAAGCTACTTTTAAAGCAAAACTGTTTAAAACACCAGGATTTTAAATGTAAGGAAGACTTCCCCCAGATACACCTTTGTCTCTTAGGCGAGGTATTTAGCCTATTTTTAGGGATATTCTTATATAGCCTTTGACTGGCATAAAATTGGAAACCACACCACGAAGTCTATTTTCTCTCTTCTTTTCTCCTCCTGCTGAAAATGGCTGGTCTTGAACAGAGAGACAAAGCACATAATAAAGAATTTGATTTTCTACCTTCTTTTCCTGGAATAAATTATCTGTGATTACTTTATTTAGTTAGCAGTGTTGCCCCAATTGGCTTGATGGCAGCTAGAGTTGCCCTGTAGAAATTTGGACTGGATGTTGTAATTTCTGGTATTTTCTTGAAGGCTTGTTTAATACTTTTGTAGCTTGTAGTCATTTGTTAATTTCATACCTATATTATTTGTCTTCCAATAAAATATTTTAAAAAGTGGACAACCCTTTTTGTTTTAATATTCTGGTACAAAATTACCAACACACTCCCCGTGGAACATCTACATATATTCCCCTTCTGAACTTGCCCATTCTTTGCCTGATAATGTACTGTGCAACCCATCTGGCTCAGCCTTGTCTGGCAGATGTCTTTTTTTTCACTTTCCAATGGGATGTCTAGATGTCAGTCGTTTTATTATTTTTCTTTTTCTCTGGGACATCATTAGCAATCTGCATTTTATACACCAGTCTGTAATTTTAATTTCCATTTTGTAGTGTAAAGCTGGTAAATCTTCAGACAACTTTCTGCATTCTTGGAGAAATTCCTAGAGGTGAACTATTTCAAAATATAGTTCTTAGCTAAAGCAGTATCATGCAAACTAATACTAAACCGCTACATTGCCACCAGACAAATAGGCTGCCTGTGCTGTAGCTTCCCTAGCTGTGTTGCATTGCGCAAGGCCTCACATGAAATTTAGTTTTCACATAGGAGCTAAAAGTCTTTAAAACCCTAAATTCAGGTAAACAGAAGAAAATCTGCAGTAATTTATTAGTAAACAATATTAGAAATTGCTGCTACTGTAACAATTTTGAGAAACAGAATTTCATCTAAAATGATTACCAGGAAACCTTACATTTTAACTGTAACATTTGTTTATATAAGTGACAGCCTACCACTGCTTACTTGTAATGTATCACAGATGAGATATAACCACATAGCTGATTGGTTAATCAACCACTAGAAAAGAATTAGAGGTATATTGAAGAAGGTATGTGCAGACACGCTGCCAGGCAGGAAACCTGTCCCTCTTGTGCAATCCGCTTCCTCTGAGGATTTATGACTGCCCCCTACAGCCTTATATGGGATTTAAAGAGATATTCCAGTCAAAATGTAAATGCACATAGAATAATTACATCTTTAAATAGAAACATATTTGCAATATACATGCATTGGCAAAAATGCATCTAGTAAAAGTAATCACTGTTTTAGTGTTAGCATTTTTTTCTGCATGTGAAGCATAGCTAGATTTTCTCACTGCACCTACATTTTAAATATTGCAGCTGCTCAGATAATCAGTGGGGCTTGTTTCAAGTCAGCAATTAACAAATTGAGTCTTTACTAGATGATACAAGCACATTAGGCTCTCTGAGCAAGTCCTGTGTTTAAAATGCTGGTGCACTGTGCATACTTAAATACTATTTTGAAACAGCTGTAGCTTTTATAAGAAGCCTTTTTGCTAATGCATGTATATTACAAAAATGCTTCTGTTCAAAACCGAAATGCATCCATGTGGTTTCCAATTTTGGCTGTAATGTCCCTTTATGAGCTGTTGAGTACTGTTAATTGGGCATAATTCTTTATATTAGGGTCTTTATATACACAATAATGAAATATTAGCAAAACATCAACTTGGAGATCACAAATGAATAACCTAAGACACTATAACTTAAAGGTTTACACAATAACAACAGAGTTTCATTACCTTTATCTCCTATTTTGCTCACTTGTGAGCTATATAACATACTAATCATGTAGTTTGTAAGCAGACCCCTTCTCCTTCAGTATTAATTTGTTTTGTTTAGTCTTTGTTATGTATCTCTATTTCTTTGTTAACATAAATCAGTGTCTTCATGTACCCATGTATACAGCACTTGAATTAAGCATCATAATTTCGTCATTACATGACTTATGTTTATAGTTTTATGAAATGTACTATGACAATGTACAAAGCCGCTACATTTCATACAGTTACAAAAGTGTGTTTGGACAGAGAAGGGAGAAAATGTAAATCAAAGACCAGAAAAAGAAGTAAATTGTTAGTGTATTGGGAAGGTTTCCAAATGGTGATTAATTTAAAGGGATAGTCATATAATGGCAGTGTAAAAATATATACAAATAGAATACAGTATGATTACTGCAAATACAACCGATGTAACAAGCTACCCCAACCTTATGTCTCTGCACCCTAAACCTACAGACTGTGAGCTCTCCGGAGCAAGGCCCTCTTCCTCCTGTTTTGTATTTTATCACATATCTTTGTCATTGTATACCCCTATCACTGTACCCAGCGCTACGGAATTTGGCAGCGCTATACAAATAAATGATAATAATAATTACGCCCCCCTTCCCCCCATTTTGTTTTTAACTAATTATGCGGTAGTCTGATACAGGTTGATATGTCCAAGATATTGACAACTTTTTATAAATTATGCAGATTTGTAAAAGCAACTGACCTCTTAATACCCAAGTATTATTCTTATTCCTGTAAAGCTTGTCAGCAAATGAGTAGGCTTAGTAACCATAAACTTGCCTCTGAGAACTCTATTCCTTTTGGAGAGTTTTTCCAGCAGTAGCCACGTGGTGGGTATATGGAAGCAGTGATATTTCTTATCAAGTCAAATAAGTTACTGGACCCACTTCTGTAAATCTTTTCTTTAACCAGGGAAATGGTTTTGGCTTAGATCTTACCCAACATAATAAACTTCAAGCTCCCAAGCCACTCTAGCTTGCTCATGACTCCAAGAAGAAAAATTATGTGGATTTCACAGATAGTCATGAAAGGAAGCAGTGAGTGTTTCATGTAAATATGGTTAAGACCTATCATGGTTGTGAGAAATGAATGATAGTACTTTACAGATCCTCAGCATAGGAATATCTAGAAACTCTGACAGAAGGAGACTAGCAAGAAGGATTTAAAGCAATTACAATAAAGATACCTGGAACCATCCTACAAGCACAGTTAAATGTGGCACTTCAAATCCTATAAGGAATTGTTAGCCAAAGATTTACCAGCTTTACTGCAAGAGGCAAAATGCAGAACTAAAGATAGCAATACAAACTGCATGTCACACAATGATAACCTTGGCAAACTAGCAATATAATATAAAAGTCACCAGATTAGTTAAATAAGAACATTAAAAGTCAACAAAAGCAGTGATAGGTGACAGACTGAAAAGTACGGCTTTTACATTTTAGCTAATATAACCACCATAGAACTAACAATATGCAAAGACAAAAAAATAGTATCAGATTAATCTCCTCTCAAAAAAAATAGTTTTGTCTGAAATTTACTCATATGGTTGAATGACTTTGCTATTGGAAAACTGTTCACCCGTTATTTCCTATGAGGAACATCTTAAGGGCAGCATAGGAGAAGCTGGACAGCATCTTAAAGCGATACAGCTATATATATATAGAATTGTTGCAACAAAATTGTACTGCTAAAATGTAATAAAATGTGGCAAATCCTTATTAACCCCTGGAAGAGACACAGGTTGACAATACTTTGCAGCTTACAGGTCACATGCAAGTCTTCTCTAACAGAACTGTGACATATAAAATAACAACATTGCAACTGCAAACTTTTGAAATGCTTTAAAATTTTGAACTGCACTATATCAATTGTGATATGTTAGTATATCAGATACAGAAGAAATCTAGCATAGTGTACCATCTGGGAGCCTTCAGATATAAGCACTGCTCAATAAAGTCAGACAAAGCTGAAGTAGCAGATCTCAATTTCCAATACCTCCCAGGGACATGACCAATCAACCCATGAGTAGCATTGTGATATGCCTGAACAGTTTGTAGTGGAGTTGGGTGGTCCGTGGGCATCAGTGGTTTGGTGGTTTCTGGTCTCACTTTATGCAACTGTACCCTTAAAGGTTTAGGGAAAGAGGCAGGAGGGGCGTAGAACAGAACTTCCAAACTGTAACACTTTCAAAAAATGTGGGACATCCTGGAGCACTGATACTTGATCTGTCAGTGAAACAACTAATCGCTGAGTAAGCAGTTATGCTTTTGGCATAGGTGTGTGCACAGTGTGTGCCAGGTGTGCACATGCAACCCCTATTGTAGCCAACACTAGACTAAGATGAATTACAAAAAGGTATGAATTTCCCAGTGCACCACTGTCACTTAGGGCCACTTGGAACTTTTAATACTTTTCATTTGGGTACTACAATATCGTGCACAATATCCTTTCTTTTAACCTATTTTGACACCTAAAACAAAATCCCTGGGCACACACCCTAATGAAATCTGCTACGCACGCCTTTCACTTTTGGTAGGATATGGAAAGGCAAGAGAAACAGTTGTACTGAGAAAATAATATATATATATATTTTGCTTTTATGTCATTGAAGCATGTCGCTGTCCACCAATAAGCAGCATTAATATTATGTTTGCATAAAAATCTTTATAAACACATATAAATACTGCATTTCATATGCACTATAGAATTCTTTACTGCCCCAGGCACACTTTAATGACAATATTTCTTTTGTAAATGAATGCTGCTATGTGCTACTATAGAATAGCAACATAAAGGAGGGGCCTCATTTCTTTTACTATTCTTTAGATTTGGGCCTCGCATGCTCTTATGAATAAGGAGTGGAAGCCAGTGGTGTATTCGTTGGGAGAATCCTGCTATGTCAAGATGCCTTTTGGGAGAACCCTAAAACATTAAGCTGCTTTTTGGGGGGTTAATATCAAGTGTGCACCTCTAATTGTTTGTTTTGTTATACGCTATATATATATATATTAGATGCATTTATACGTTTTTTTATCTTCCATCATTGCTATTCTAAAGGCATTTCTCTTTATTTTTTAGAGGAATGTTGTTGTATTTTCCTCTAAAAATACCTTGTGACAAGTTTCTGGTGTGAGCTTTGACATTTGCATTTGTTGGGTTTATTTCTAAAAGCAAATGGAGCTCTTTCTTGGTCCCACCCACCCAATACAATCCTAAAAACACAAGCAGACATTGATTAATCACATTACTTTGACATGATCTTGTAATATCTGAGTATTTCCAACCAACAAATTCCAATCTCTGAATCTATATCCAAGATATATATATAAAAAAAAGTCTTATTATTCTGCCAACACAAATAGATAAACAACAATATTGCCAGTTCCGAATGAAGTCAGTAGTTGGTAAATATCACCCGAGAATCAAAGGCCAAGAAATGACTGTTTGGTATTTAACTTGTATACAACTGAAAATCTTCTATAGAAGGGACTGACGTGCTTTTGCTTTGACTGGGTGCCAAGTCTGGATAGCACTTTCTGAAAGGTTTCAGCCACTAACTATACATCCTAACAGCCAGCAGCTTAATTTCACAAAAAAGTGACAGATTTTGCTTTTGTAACACAGCAGTCGGCTAACATAAAACACAGAATCAGTTTTGTATATAGAGCTGTCAAGGCATACATTCTTTTTATCCACTGATAGCTAAATATTGTTTATTTATTTGGAAGAAATAGTTGACCCCTATAAATCAATTTTCTGTAGAAAGAGGTTTGGAACATGCCAGTCACAAACTAGTTATAGTGATAGGACTGTCACCTCTGTATTTACCAGTGATTTGGCACAGCATCAGATTTCATGGTGCTGTAGCTATTCCCTGACTGCTTTTATGCTCCATCTGACTTATAATGTGGCCCTTCTATGAAGGATGAGGTCTAAGTAATCACAAGAATCCACACATGGTTAATTATTTAGTGGTTCTGTGCCTCTAGGACTATAGTGCCAGATGTTCACGACACTCACAATAACCTTTCACAATTCAGGAGACACAAAAGGTCTTCAAAAAAAAAAACTTGAATCTCTTTCTGATGGGTCAGATCAAGCTTTGGACAGGGGTCCTTTACCAAACACCAGGTGTTGTGTTGATGGTTCAGAATGACATCTATTTCTAGAATGTTTGCTATTGATCCAAAGTATATTGGCAACATGAAACTTGAATCCTGCAATATGTTTATCTTTATTTTGGCTTTTTTTTTTTTTCTTTAAACATTAAAGATTCTGATTTCAGAGACATGTATGTGTTTTCCTATTGAAGTAGTAGTTTAATATTATTATTATTATTATTATTATTATTATAAAAAAAGAAAAAAGTCACTGTCATCTTTATGACTATTACATAAAAAGTATAAGAACATAAAAATCCTTATTTGGCTGGTGTGACCCCCAGCCCCTCCTCGTCCGAATACAGGCCTAGATTTAGAGTTCGGCGGTAGCCGTCAAAACCAGCGTTAGAGGCTCCTAACGCTGGTTTTGGGCGCCCGCTGGTATTTGGAGTCAGTGATTAAAGGGTCTAACGCTCACTTTTCAGACGCGACTTTTCCATACCGCAGATCCCCCTACGCCATTTGCGTAGCCTATCTTTTCAATGGGATCTTTCTAACGCTGGTATTTAGAGTCGTTTCTGCAGTGAGCGTTAGAGCTCTAACGACAAGATTCCAGCCGCCTGAAAATAGCAGGAGTTAAGAGCTTTCTGGCTAACGCCGGTTTATAAAGCTCTTAACTACTGTACCCTAAAGTACACTAACACCCATAAACTACCTATGTACCCCTAAACCGAGGTCCCCCCACACCGCCGCCACTCGATTAAAATTTTTAACCCCTAATCTGCCGACCGCCACCTACGTTATATTTATGTACCCCTAATCTGCTGCCCCTAACCCCGCCGACCCCTGTATTATATTTATTCACCCCTAACCTGCCCCCCACAACGTCGCCGCCAGCTACTTACAATAATTAACCCCTAATCTTCCGACCGCAAATCGCCGCCACCTACGTTATCCCTATGTACCCCTAATCTGCTGCCCCTAACATCGCCGACCCCTATGTTATATTTATTAACCCCTAATCTGCCCCCCTCAACGTCGCCGACACCTGCCTACACTTATTAACCCCTAATCTGCCGAGCGGACCTGAGCGCTACTATAATAAAGTTATTAACCCCTAATCCGCCTCACTAACCCTATCATAAATAGTATTAACCCCTAATCTGCCCTCCCTAACATCGCCGACACCTACCTTCAATTATTAACCCCTAAACTTCCGATCGGAGCTCACTGCTATTCTAATAAATGGATTAACCCCTAAAGCTAAGTCTAACCCTAACACTAACACCCCCCTAAGTTAAATATAATTTTTATCTAACGAAATAAATTAACTCTTATTAAATAACTTATTCCTATTTAAAGCTAAATACTTACCTGTAAAATAAATCCTAATATAGCTACAATATAAATTATAATTATATTATAGCTATTTTAGGATTAATATTTATTTTACAGGCAACTTTGTAATTATTTTAACCAGGTACAATAGCTATTAAATAGTTAAGAACTATTTAATAGTTACCTAGTTAAAATAATAACAAATTTACCTGTAAAATAAATCCTAACCTAAGTTATAATTAAACCTAACACTACCCGGGTGGAGCCAACTGCCGATGGAGCTGGTCGTGTCTGTGCAGAGCTCCTGGCTTTTGGGCCATATCATAGATTTTACAGTTATGTTATAAGCTTATGTTTTGCCTGATTGACCACCTAGGACTCCATTGGCACCCACATAAGAACATTGGACAAACAGAAGCTTTGCGCAGAGGTTATATGACAAGTGTGGGCTCTTCAATCTTTCCTCGTGGTCTATATCATTGTTTTGGATACTGGGCTTGCTCCCTTTATAGTCAACTGTGAGCTGTGAAGATAGGGGACTATCACCTATCGGATCTAGAGTGCCTGCACCTAAATAGTAATTCCCTCCCTGAAACACTAAGGACCGCGGTAAACACTGTGGCTGTGGCGCATTACAAATATGGAGGCCTGGGAGCAGTCTACGCAACGCCTCATTGACGAACATTTTCAGCGCCTGAAGACGGACCTTGCCGCGCTTCTATCAGCCCTGCTACTGAAACCAAGGCAGGTCACAGAAACCCCTCATATCGAGCAACATGTGAGTGTCGGAGTCACAGCTACATTCGCACCCCAGAGCGCCTATGGAACAGTCGCAAGCAGTACATCAGCTCATTCCCTGAGCTCCGTTCACGAGAAGGTGAGAGATGCGGGCACTTTCCCTTGTGGGACACTTACAGGCATTCAACATGTATCTGCATCCAACTCTTGCCGGAGGGAGACCCCTACACTTGCAGCACATGTACCATGTTTCAAACCTTCTGTGACAGCAAAAACTACTGTGGCAACGGTAAACTTGCAACAACTCCTAAAAATATTCCGACTAAAGACCGGAGTCGGATAGATCTCCAGCTCCTCACCTAGCCTACTTGCTAATGAACACACCAAGCATTGATGCGTTTCCAGATTTTTTGTTTGTTTAAAGTTTGCACCAAGTCTACATGTTATGCCATATGCGAGTTTCTATTGTGGCCATTCTTTCAAACGTTGAACTGAATATTTAGTAGTGATCTAGAGGCAGTATTCCCTTGTACTACTCTTGGACATTAGAGCGCAGCTATGTCCTTCATAACTTCACATAGTCTGATTTCATGCTGGTTAGAAGTGTTTTCATCAAAGGGTTATATGCTGTTTATATCTTCTTAGATATCATTTTTACTATTGCATTTTATTTCCTATTTAAAAATTGCTTATATCATAGGCAGTAACTGTCTTGGATGTTTATACTATGACATTGTGAGTAAGTAGGCTAAGTTTCACAAGATAGTCAATTGAGATCAGCTTCCCAGCCGCAAGACACTGTTAGTTTGCATGCCAAACGTGGTTTAATCATAATGTTTTATTGATGTGATTGCATCTCTTTAGTTTCAACGCTAGAAAACAAGGAAAAGCGAAGTGAAAGTTTTTCTGTTTGTCTTTTCCCCTCTAAGCAATTTACTTATTTTTTCCTCTTATACGTCCCTGAAATTGTGTATATGAGTATTGCACCTTTAATCTACCAGGAAAAAGCTCAGATTAATATCTATAATATGCTCTATTCTACATGTGAAGTTTTCTTTGAGTATGCTTAGCGTTTAAGTGAGATTTTCATTACTTCTATATCTATATATGCATTTATCATAAGTTATATGGGGACATTACACTTTGAGTACTGAGTGTTACTTTCTTGCAGTGTGGGCGTAGCCAGCGGCCGAGGCTCCGCCTAAACAGTTAGTCAATACAGTACTATAGTTGTCCTATAAGGTACAATTCTCTGTCCCCTTCTTTATTCAAATGTTCCTCCTATTGCCCCTAGCTAATTTCCACTAAAAATACCATTAGTTTACATTATAATCTGAGTCACAGGGCATAGGTAGCAAACTAAGCGCAGTCTTTTATAGTTAGAAACACGCCTACTATAGAAATCCCACCCAGGCCCCTACATCCCAATTAAAGATTAAAAATTTACTATGTCTTAATGACATATCTATTCATTGTAATAAATGCACACATATGCCCTTCCATGATAGTCCTAGATTATTGCTCATTAGTAAAGTCACATATCACTATGGGCAACTATGTTCCTAACATAATATTCACGCAGGCTGGTCCTGCAGTATATACAGTCTCCCTCATCACAGTCCCAGAGCTAAGCTTTATAAGATGTGTCAGACCCATGCAGCTAGACCCTTTTCCCCTGATATTTTGGCCCTGACATTGTCCAATTATGCACTGGTTCTTTGTTAAGCATTTATTGTCAATCCATATATGATTCTTTTTCTATAACTAAGATGTTGAGTCATCCTGAGGTATGTTTACTCTAAATTATAAGATCGCAGCCTACTTTGTCAGACTCATCATACCCAGGTTTCCACCTCCCCCCCCCCCCCCTACATAATATATCTCCTTGTTTGGGAGAGCTAACTACGCGGTCTCTCTTGTACTTGTACCGCATCTTCACCACCTTCTTTATGAATATATCTCTTAAAATATTATTACAGCACTCATCTTCCCATGGACATACAGTCTTTAATGATAGTTAGAAGGGATTAATCCTGGTTCTATCTGCATGTTTTTCTTTTGATATAATCCCTAAAAGTGTGTTAATATAGAATAATAATCTTTAAAAAATTCTGAGGTAAACAAAACAAGATCCATGAGTGATCTCCTAATTAACAGGTAGCCTCCCATGTTGACTAACCTCCCACTTAGCCAGGGGTCCAAGAGTGGCCCTTTTAAACTAGAGAGGAGGCTTATACCATTATGGGCATGATTATATTGTGCCTCTGAAAAACTTTTTCAATATTAGTTAGCTTGATGTTTTGTTAGTGGATATTTCTGATGACGCTTATAGTCTTTCAATTGTATGATGAATCCTATACTGTGTTATTGTGATGGCACTTGTGAAACGTTTTACACATCTTGTATATATGCCAAATTTTACCTCAATAAAAAAATATTAAAAAAAAAACAAAAAAAAAAAAAACCTAACACTACCCTATCAATAAAATAATTAAATAAACTACCTACAATTACCTACAATTAACCTAACACTACACTATCAATAAATTAAATAAACACAATTGCTACAAATAAATACAATTAAATAAACTAGCTAAAGTACAAAAAATAAAAAAGAACTAAGTTACAGAAAATAAAAAAATATTTACAAACATAATAAAAATATTACAACAATTTTAAACTAATTACACCTACTCTAAGCCCCCTAATAAAATAACAAAGCCCCCCAAAATAAAAAATTCCCTACCCTATTCTAAATTAAAAAAGTTACAAGCTCTTTTACCTTACCAGCCCTGAACAGGGCCCTTTGCGGGGCATGCCCCAAGAATTTCAGCTCTTTTGCCTGTAAAAAAAAACATACAATACCCCCCCCCCAACATTACAACCCACCACCCACATACCCCTAATCTAACCCAAACCCCCCTTAAATAAACCTAACACTAAGCCCCTGAAGATCTTCCTACCTTGTCTTCACCATCCAGGTATCACCGATCCGTCCTGGCTCCAAGATCTTCATCCAACCCAAGCGGGGGTTGGCGATCCATAATCCGGTGCTCCAAAGTCTTCCTCCTATCCGGCAAGAAGAGGACATCCGGACCGGCAAACATCTTCTCCAAGCGGCATCTTCGATCTTCTTCCATCCGGTGCGGAGCGGGTCCATCTTGAAGCAGGCGACGCGGATCCATCCTCTTCTTCCGATGTCTCCCGACTAATGACGGTTCCTTTAAGGGACGTCATCCAAGATGGCGTCCCTCGAATTCCGATTGGCTGATAGGATTCTATCAGCCAATCGGAATTAAGGTAGGAATTTTCTGATTGGCTGATGGAATCAGCCAATCAGAATCAAGTTCTGATCGGAACAGCCAATAGAATGCGAGCTCAATCTGATTGGCTGATTGGATCAGCCAATCGGATTGAACTTGATTCTGATTGGCTGATTCCATCAGCCAATCAGAAAATTCCTACCTTAATTCCGATTGGCTGATAGAATCCTATCAGCCAATCGGAATTCGAGGGACGCCATCTTGGATGACGTCCCTTAAAGGAACCGTCATTAGTCGGGAGACATCGGAAGAAGAGGATGGATCCGCGTCGCCTGCTTCAAGATGGACCCGCTCCGCACCGGATGGAAGAAGATCGAAGATGCCGCTTGGAGAAGATGTTTGCCGGTCCGGATGTCCTCTTCTTGCCGGATAGGAGGAAGACTTTGGAGCACCGGATTATGGATCGCCAACCCCCGCTTGGGTTGGATGAAGATCTTGGAGCCAGGACGGATCGGTGATACCTGGATGGTGAAGACAAGGTAGGAAGATCTTCAGGGGCTTAGTGTTAGGTTTATTTAAGGGGGGTTTGGGTTAGATTAGGGGTATGTGGGTGGTGGGTTGTAATGTTGGGGGGGGGGTATTGTATGTTTTTTTTTACAGGCAAAAGAGCTGAAATTCTTGGGGCATGCCCCGCAAAGGGCCCTGTTCAGGGCTGGTAAGGTAAAAGAGCTTGTAACTTTTTTAATTTAGAATAGGGTAGGGAATTTTTTATTTTGGGGGGCTTTGTTATTTTATTAGGGGGCTTAGAGTAGGTGTAATTAGTTTAAAATTGTTGTAATATTTTTATTATGTTTGTAAATATTTTTTTATTTTCTGTAACTTAGTTCTTTTTTATTTTTTGTACTTTAGCTAGTTTATTTAATTGTATTTATTTGTAGCAATTGTGTTTATTTAATTTATTGATAGTGTAGTGTTAGGTTAATTGTAGGTAATTGTAGGTAGTTTATTTAATTATTTTATTGATAGGGTAGTGTTAGGTTTAATTATAACTTAGGTTAGGATTTATTTTACAGGTAAATTTGTTATTATTTTAACTAGGTAACTATTAAATAGTTCTTAACTATTTAATAGCTATTGTACCTGGTTAAAATAATTACAAAGTTGCCTGTAAAATAAATATTAATCCTAAAATAGCTATAATATAATTATAATTTATATTGTAGCTATATTAGGATTTATTTTACAGGTAAGTATTTAGCTTTAAATAGGAATAAGTTATTTAATAAGAGTTAATTTATTTCGTTAGATAAAAATTATATTTAACTTAGGGGGGTGTTAGTGTTAGGGTTAGACTTAGCTTTAGGGGTTAATCCATTTATTAGAATAGCGGTGAGCTCCGATCGGAAGTTTAGGGGTTAATAATTGAAGGTAGGTGTCGGCGATGTTAGGGAGGGCAGATTAGGGGTTAATACTATTTATGATAGGGTTAGTGAGGCGGATTAGGGGTTAATAACTTTATTATAGTAGCGCTCAGGTCCGCTCGGCAGATTAGGGGTTAATAAGTGTAGGCAGGTGTCGGCGACGTTGTGGGGGGCAGATTAGGGGTTAATAAATATAACATAGGGGTCGGCGATGTTAGGGCAGCAGATTAGGGGTACATAGGGATAACGTAGGTGGCGGTGTTTTACGGAGCGGCAGATTAGGGGTTAAAAGTGTAATGCAGGGGTCAGCGATAGCGTGGGCGGCAGATTAGGGGTTAATAAGTGTAAGGCTAGGGGTGTTTAGACTCGGGGTACATGTTAGGGTGTTAGGTGCAGACTTAGGTAGTGTTTCCCCATAGGAAACAATGGTGCTGCGTTAGGAGCTGAACGCTGCTTTTTTGTAGGTGTTAGGTTTTTTTTCAGCTCAAACAGCCCCATTGTTTCCTATGGGAGAATCGTGCACGAGCACGTTTTTGATGCCGGCCGCGTCCGTAAGCAGCTCTGGTATCGAGAGTTGCATTTGCGGTAAAAATGCTCTACGCTCCTTTTTTGGAGCCTAACGCAGCATTTGTTTGAACTCTCGATACCAGAGTTAAATTTATGGTGCGGCCAGAAAAAAACCCGCGGAGCGTTAACAGCCCTTTTACCGCCGAACTCTAAATCTAGGCCACAGGATCTTAATGGTTCAAAAGATAAGTTTTTTTTTGGACAGTAAATAACTTATTTTATATTTAGATATTTCTGATTATTAAATAAAAAATTACTTTAAATGTCCCTATATGAAGATTTTTACTACTACTACCGGCTGTTAACATTTACAAACTGAATGTGATATAGTCCATTTACAGTTTGTTTGTTTTTTTCCTTTTTTGACTTGAGTAAATTGTTGCAATTATTAACAAGACCTGTAAAAGAAAATGATTTCTATAGGATGGTTTTTGGAACATGACAATGACTTTTCTTTGCTCAGTCCCCAGATCTCAATCCTATTGAACATATTTGGGATGAGCTGGAAAGGACTATTTGCCGCAGGCCTACACCTCCGTCGAATCTCCAGGAGTTGCGTGGCACACTCATGTCTGCAGGGTACACAATACCTCCACAACGTTTTCAGCATCTTGTGGAATCCATGCCTAGACAAACTCAGGCTGTCTTGAAGGCTAAAGGAGTCTAAACATGCTATATACTAGGTAACTGTACCTAATAAAGCTGCAAAGCAAAATATAAACTTCCTCTTTCACATTTCAGCCATTTCAAGGGTTTTCATATGACAACACTGCAGGTTTCTCATGCAGCAAATAAGTTCAAATCTGTGCAAGTTAAAGGGTCATGTTTCTTTCATGATTTAGATAGTGTATTCAATTTTAAACAACTTTATTATTTACTTCTATTATGACATTTCTTCATTCTCTTGGAACCTTTTGTTGGACTAAAGCACTATATGGAAGCGAGAATGTTATTCATTTGCAAGAGCACTAGACGGCAGCACTGTTCCCTGCATTGTAGTGCTTATCATGGAAACGAAGCAAACATGATAAGAAAAGTAAATTGGAAACTTTTTAAAAAAATTTATGTTCTGTCTGAATCACAAAAGAACATTTTTGGGTTTCATAGCCTCAGATTTTAGGTTCTTAAAGAGGCACAAGCCAAATGATTTTTTTGAGTCACTCTTTCATGGAAATTAGCTCTGACAATTGTGAATTTTGCAATTTGCATTGCTTTGTGCACTGAGAAGCAATAGTGATATGTTTATGAGCAAAATAAAAATCACCATTAGCATGCGTATATTACTTGCAGTGGGCAACACAGCACTGAATGAAGCCACACAGCCTATGAGTAACAATTATCTCACCAAGTCGAGGGGGGGGGGGGAGTGAGGAAGGGACCAGAATACATTAATATTATGCAAAATGTAAACATGCATTTTTAAATAGCTGTTTCAAACTGTGAGTAAAAGACTTCATCATGTGATAGATCATTAGCTTAAAACAAAATATCTTCCATATAGTATGTAAATAGGGGGCGCCCTTGGTAAACCGTTTACAATACACTCAAACTGAAATATATGCTATAACAAAAATGCAGATTGTGTCAATGTAGTTTAACAAAGTGACATTAATATAAAAAGCAGTAACAGTGGTGTGTCTTAGCTAGATACTAAATACCACGTATAGCACAATGATAGCCAGAGATGATGTATCCTTATCTGGAAACCTTAATCGATGACAATAATAACCTGTAGAAGATGATACTGTAATGTTCAATATTTCTCAAAGGCTATAACAATAATAGAGTCTTGTTAGAGGTGGTGATGTCACCAGTAGTGGTATTTGGTACAGGTCAAGGCAGCTATCTGTAGAAGATCAAGGCCACAATCCGGGATCAATGATCTGAAGACAATATAAAAAGACAGAAGCACCATATGGCCCAATATTGTTTGATGCAATTAAGATACAAAATGTGCTAAATACACTCACATTAGATGTGGCACCCTTAGTGGTGCAGAAGGGACAATCTGGGATCAATAACAGTCACCCAGAAGACTGACCTCCAGTAGGTGTTCACTTGTCTGTAGATGATAAATACAGAACACAAGGGTGCCTATATGGCCTAGTATTGTTCAGACACGCAAGGTATAATATGGTAAAAATACACTCACATTTAGTAGAGCACCTCCCTTGGTGCAATGGAGGCAAGCTGGGATCAATATAGTCACCCAGTAGACAAATATCCGGCAATCAGGAACTCCCAGCAATCCAGAGATGGGGTGTAGAATAGAGAATGTACGGCAGCAAGTGGCAAGTATAAAAAACATACTTTTTTAAACTTACTTTATTAAAAAATATAAAAGTACTAGCAACGTGTTTCTCAGCCAACCAATGGCTGTTTCATCAGGCTCCTGATAAAACAGCCACTGGTTGGCTGAGAAACGCGTTGCTAGTACTTTTATATTTTTTAATAAAGTAAATTTTTTATACTTACCACTTGCTGTCATACATTCTCTATTCTACACCCCATCTCTGGATTGCTGGGAGTTATCTGATTGGTTTACATGAGGAAAGAAGAATATTTCCTACACCAAAATGTAATGCAAAATTGTTCTCCAATGGCAAGAGGTATATACAAGTAATTCCCCTTTATAACCCTATTCACTCTGCCCTCTCTTGCTGCCACCTTTACTAGCTGAAATAAATATATACGTTAGTGAAACATAGAAGTAAAATCATTTTCATAATAAAACAATCAGTGCTGTTTCACTTTGTTTACACTGAACTTGTTCCAGTACAAAATGGAGTGCTACACCCCCATTGTCACTGCAGTTCTACTTAACTTCACAGGTGCTAACAACCCTAAATTAGCCACATCATCCATTTGTATTTGTCCCCAATGGTCACTTACTACTGCTGCCCAGTACTGCTCAGTTTTGGCTATCAGATAGCCTGAAGCAGCAGCTACTCGTAGCCTCAGAGCAGCAGGAGCCAAATGGAGAGTAGAATATTAGTGGTTGTGAAAGAGAAATTAACAAAAGAGAAAATTAACATATAATGATGATAGGAAAAGAAAAGGCAAAATGATCCCCAACACAATTTTTGATATACAGTATAGATTTTCAGGCACCTTTGTTAGCTCCTCCAGGTCTAGATGGCCTATGCACTGAACCAACAGGGAATGATACAGTCTTCAGACATTGTGACGGAGGGCACATGTAGACCATAAAATAAACAACATCTAAATGATGGCTGGAGTCATCTTGCTTTTATCTTTTTCTTTTTTTTTCCATTTAAACAAAGCTATGTTGTTAATAACAAAAGGGACAACGAGAACAGCAGCTACAACAAAAGATCAATAGATTTGTGGCATGTTTTGTAGCAAAATACCATCAGGAGGAATTTCTTTTTATCTCTGGAATATTCTTTCCTTTAATGCATCTTACTTTAAAAGCCAGCATTTAGTTTGCACGTTTGAAATTTGTTTTATTTCAAAATATCTCCGTTATTTGCCATTTTTTTTTTTTCAATTTTCCTTTCTATAAAGACAAAAGGTTCCTAGGGAATAAAATATAACAATATGATCACCTGCAGATTAGATAGGTTTATTGATTTAGCTGCTGTCGAAATTGCTTATTTTTTTTTCTCCTGTCCATCTTCACCTGTTGTATACACCTGCTATAATATCTCTATTTTAATGCAAACAACAGGAAGAAAAACCCCTTTGGTGCCAGAGAGGTTTACAATTCCTTGCACAACAATGTGGAACAGCTATCTGGCAATGAAATGGTTAAAGTGATTGTAAAGTTTAATAATTTGAAGCCCAATATCTAAAACTAATTTTAAAAACAGGGTCTCTTTAAGTCACTTCTTTTTTTAAATACTTACCATTTTGTTATGGTCAACATACGGCCGTTCCTCCAGCCGCATCTCCTTCTGTATGTAGCATATCGATGACGATTCCGGCTTCCTCCAAATGTTGCTTGCCCCATGGACTGGACGTCAAAGGAGGCACGAAAGGATTGGATGAAGCTGGATTCGTCATCAATATGCTCAATACAGAAGGAGATGCGGGTGGAGGATTGCGGTATGTTTACTGTAGCTAAATATTAAGTATTTTTAAAAAAGAAGCGTCTGTGTGAAGTTTAATAAATTAAAGTGCCCATGTTTTTAAGGTTATTTTAGATACTGGGCTTTAATTAATTAAACTTTACAATTACTTTAAATGGGCTTAAAACTCTTAAATGTGTATCATGCAATAAAAGTGCAGTGTTTAAAGGAATAGAAAGAGCAACACTGAAATGTGCATTTCATTTTGAAATAGAAGAATTTTTGCAATATACGTTGATGTTTTTCAGTGGCATATACACATATGAAATGTATAAATACAGCAGGGTTCAAACTTTTTTTGCCAAGACCCAGTGCCATGATACCACATACCTCCATGACCTTTTTTTTTCTTTTTTCAAAAGAGCTTTATTAACATAAGATACCTTTAAATAACAATTTGCTTGTGAACATAGCTTACATTGAATGTTCAAACAATTGTCTATTACAGGTGCAAATCAATATTATGGACAGAAGGATTCAAGACTCATAATGCGGTCAAGGAGTGAAACACAGCTAGGATCATCAATATAAGTCCAATAACTACAAACCTAATGCTGCTCTTCAATTTTTCAATAACTTTTTTTTTTAATTGGAGCTAAGCTTTGTTGCTGTCCAAAAATACTTCAATAAAGTAACTGAATAAGCTTTTGAATTTCCATTTAAACTGCATCAAGAGTGTTATTCATTGTGCATAAGAGTAATGCATAGTATAGTAATGTGCTTTGTGTAATAAAAAATAATCATTCAATAATATTTCTGTAAGGTAGAGGTATGATAATCATATGCTTGGAGTGAAAGTTTCTGACGTAATATATACGATAGCTGCAATTTTTGGCAAAGTGACTAAAAGGTGTGCATACTTTATTCCTTATTGTAGTCAAACTTAAAAGTGTAGTAAATGGTAATAACACACACACACATTCTCTCCTACACAACACACACTCTCATACAACACACACATACCACCTACACACTCTACTCCCAACCCGTAGTTTGAAGAAGCTGGAGGTGATGTGTATCAAATCTGTGTCATACAAGTCACTGCTGACAATTTGAGGTGTGGTGGTGTTTGATGGGCCATCACAGCATATGTGCATATGACACTGAAAAACAGTCATAACTTTTGGACTGAATAAAGAGCTTGGTTTTATATGCTTGTTGCTGTGGAATTTATGTGTTAATGTTTTAGCAAGAAATACATTTGAAAAAAAAAGTCCGTCCACAGAGAGGGCATCTGCCCCCCTTGGATTTTCCTCCCCACCTGGAGTAAAAACTGCAAGAAAAAAAGACAATTGATGAATGTCTGTTTTTTTTTTCTTTTAATTGCCATTAATTTAGCTCCCTTTTAGAGGAAGAAGATATTCTGGGAGTTACATAGCATTCTGGAATTTATTGTTCACTATTTCCCTTTCAGTATTGTGCCACTGCAGTTCTGGATCCTAATTCCCAGCATGCATTATACAGTGGTGTGGAGTGAGCTTCTAAGAAGGCAGAAAGTCTACTCCCACCACTTTTTAACAACAACAAAGAATAATGTATCTCATTAATGGCAATTTGTTCTGAGTTAACACTTTCTGTGCAGGGTACTCAGATTCACATACTGGAATAGTTTGTTAAATGTTTTACCATTAGCACAAATAGAGGAATGTTTATTTTGTATATTTTAGGTAATGTTCTGTTTTCAGTTCTAGACTTTATATGTGTAGGTTAACATGTTGGTTCTGTTGTGTCTATTCATCTTGATTATGTTTTTCTACTTTATAACTGTATAATGCAACAGATCTAATAAACAAAGCACCAAATTATAAATAAAACTATCTGCACTCCCAGTATACAGCTCAAATAGAAACAACCAGGGTGCAAAGTCAGTAGTAATGCAGTTATCCAGTAAAAGACTGCACTCTCTGGAGTTGCATAAAAAGTAACTTTTATTTATCAAAGCTTAAAAGAAGGTAGAAAACATGACATTTCGATGTCCAACTGGCCTCTTTATCAAATGTCCCCAATTTTTAGAATAGCAACATCACCAGCGTGATGTCCCAAAGGAAGTCATTTTAAAAGTGCTTTGTTATATAGCACTACTTATGTGAGCAATCATTTGGAAACACTTGTTCACAGGTGCATAATCAGTAGAGGAGCTTTGTGTGCAGTCTCGCACGTCCCTCTCCCTTCCGGATAGATGTCCCATCTGATTGGATAGTGTCATCAGTCAAGTAAGCCAATGCGCAGTTAGGACGACTAGCCGTATGGCTAATTTGTATATTTACTCCACGGCAATACAAACACGCAATATGACATATGTCTTTGTGCTGTATAATGAGACGGTCTTTCAGAATTGAAACATATAACGATTAAATGATACAACACAACCTCCTCTTTGGGAAATTAATCTTCATATTCGTGCCCCACATTCACTAAGCGGGTCATCTCATAGTGTTCAATTAAAGACATCCATCTCTTCACACATAGTTGTTTAAAGTAGCCATTGTCCGATACTGATAAGAATTGAGACATAAAGATCTTTAGAAGGTTATCCATGCTTGATCCATCTTATAGTTTGATTGCTCATAGTAGGGGTACAACACTCATGGAATAAAATATTGAACAAAGATAAAAAAAAGTTAAAAGCAGTTAGTCTCACATAATTGGATATCACCTGTATTTCCAGAGGTAGCCCTATTAGTTGAAACAGAAAACTTTATCCGTAAGGGCAGTGATCCATTAAAGATTAAGTAGTAAGTGCCGTTATGAGCACATTAGTGCTGTTCTTAGCCAATGAAAGGACCAAAGTCCAATTTTACGTTAAGTCCCTTGGGGGACACTGTGTCCAGCATGAAAATCCAACTGGACTCCAGTTGGAGTAACATCCTAGTGCGGTCCACACCTCTCCTTTGGGGAGGTGCATGGTCAATCACCATGGTGCGTAAACTTGACAGATTATGTTTGTGAGTGGAAAAGTGACGTGCCACTGGGAGATCTGATTCTCCCTTTTTTATCACCTCCCTGATGGAGCATCTATGGTTGGCAATTCTTTCTTTGAAGGTTGATGTCGTTTTTCAAGATAAAAAAAAGGGAACATGGACAAATCAGTATGTAAATAAAGTGCTGCTGCATGTTTTTGTGCAGGTTTTGGAAAGAGTCCACCCCCCCCCCCATGCATACTGTTACACTTGACACAGTCTCCACAACTGAAACACCCCACTCGTGTAGACTTAAAGGGACAGTCTACACCAGAATATTTATTGTTTGAAAAGATAGATAATCCCTTTATTATCCATTCCCTAGTTTTGCATAACCAACACAGTTATATTTATACACTTTTTACCTCTGTGATTATCTAGTATCTAAGCCTCTGAAAACTGCCCCTTTATTTCAGTTCTTTTGACAGACTTGCATTTTAGCCAATCAGTCCTGGCTCCTAGGAACTCCACGTGCATGAGCACAGTGTTATCTATATGAAACACATGAACTAACACCCTCTAGTGGTGAAAAACTGTCAAAATGACCTGAGCTAAGAGGCGGCGTTCAAGGGATTAGAAATTAGCATATGAACCTCCTAGATTTAGCTTTCAATGAAGAATACCAAGAGAACAAAGCAAAATTGGTGATAGACGTAAATTGGAAAATTGTTTAAAATTGCATTCTCTATCTGAATCATGAAAGTTTGTTTTGGACTAGACTGTCCCTTTAAGCAATGATTCATTCTGGTAACATTTCTTTGGGTCTGTTTTAACTAACAGTTCACGGACATTCTTTGCTCTGCGGTATTCCATCCTTGCTGGTTTGCTTTTCCATGTGGAAAGACTTTTATCAGTCCCCAAAATGCCCCATGCCTTGATCTCTGTAAAGTAGAATGTACAGGTGTGTATGTTGTCACAAAATTGAGTTGATTATCTTTGTGTCAGTTCCTTAGTTTTAGGTGTCAGTAACATGTCCTGTGTACATTGATCTAATTTGCTTCTTGCAGCATTGATGTGCTTTTTGTAATAGCCTCTCTGTTCGAGTTTATCACACACTGAATCAAGCTGCGCTGCTAGTAGTACTGGTTCTGAGTTTTTTCTGACCAATCTCGTGAGCTGTGAGGAGATTACCCCCATTTTCTGGTGTACCCTTATTGTGAGCAATTAAACCATAAGATGGATCAAGCATGGATAACTTTCTAAAGATCTTTATGTCTCACTTCTTATCAGTAAAGGACAATGGCTACTTTGAATAGCTATGTGTGAAAAGATGGATGTCTTTAACTGAACACAACAAGATGACCTGCTTAGTGAATGTAGGGCACGAATATGGAGATTAATTTCCCAAAGAGGTGGTTGTGTTGTAATAAGTCAAATCGTGTGTATCATCTAATCGTTATATGTTTCAATCCTGAAAGACTGCCTTGTTATACAGCACAGAGACATACGTCATATGGGCGTGTTCGTATTGCAGTAAAGTGATTATGCAAATTTGCCATGCGGCTCTTTGTCTTAACTGTGCAGTGACTTACTTGACTGATACCACTATCCAATCAGATGGGACAGCTACCCGGAAGTGAGACGGATGTGCGAGACTGCACACGGAGCGCCTCTATTGATTATGCACCTGTGAACAAGTGTTTCCAAATGATTGCTCACATAGGTAGGGCTATATAACACAGAATGCCTGCACTTTTAAAATGACTTCCTTTGGTTGATGTTGCTATTCTGAGAATTGGGGACATTTGATAAAGATGCCAGTTGGGCATCGAAACGTCATGTTTTCTCCCTTCTTTTAAAGGGACAGTATACACCAATTTTCATATAACTGCATGTAATATACACTACTATAAAGAATAAGATGCACAGATACTGATATAAAAATCCCAGTCTAAAGCTGTTTAAAAACTTACTTAGAAGCTCTCAGTTTAGCTCCATTGAAAAGGTAGCTGGAAAGCCCACTGCAAGTGGGAAATAAGACACTCTCCCTTCTTTTTCATATGAAAAGACCCTTTACACAAACAGGAGCAAACTGGAGTAGGTATCTGTTGGTATTCTCATAAAACTTTGGGGCTTGGTTAGGAGTCAAACTGAGAGCAATGTTAGTTAAAAATAAGAAAAACTATACATTTAAAAAAAAAAAAAACCAATAAAACTTTATGGGTTATGGGCGGAGCTTGGCCGTGCAGGCAAATGGCCACGAGGTGAAATAGCTCCATGCTGAGGAACGGACCCAGGACTATCTTTGTACCGTAACACACCCACAAATGCTATCAGCCGGCACCTGAAGTCACAGGGGCACTGAATAGAATGGAAGCGCAGTGTCACAAAACTTGGATGTGACTTGTACGGATTGCTCTCTGCCCGTAGCAAAAAGACTGCCGCCATCTTGGATAGGCCGTGGAAACTATGTGGTTCACACCGAGCAGATCACCTACCATGATCCACAGCCACAATGGGTAAGCCAGACACAGCAGCCCCTGTGCTCAGACAGCCCCACATCCTACCTGAGAAGAACCAGTAGCACTACACAACACCACGACACGCGACTGGTGACACACATAATGAGTCAGAAATACTGACACCTATATTCCCTCAGCAAACACGAGCGGATCATGTAGGAAGAGGTACACTGTATGGGCATATTGTACTTCCAAGTAAACTAGATGATGGCGACCCCTACCAAGACCACAAGCATGGACATATGAAAAGCTCAACATGCGCATAAAATAAAAACAAAATATGTTGCAAAATGCTTCTTAAGGCAGCCATATTAACACAAACAAGTACCCTGGTGGGACTATATCCTTCTTCTTTATTTAAAACGATATAAGGAATAACAGGGTGCCAGCACTAGTTATATATCTCTAAAACATGGCGGCCAGAAGATTGCCTAAAGGCGAGAAGCTCACTAAAAATCAAAACACAGCTCTTTTTTCCAGCTATCGGATACAGCAAATAGCTCTGTGCTTAACACTGCAGTGCCCGATGAGATTCTCACAGATTCACCCAGCACCACAGAGGCACAGGTAGCTGCTTCTTATATATCTCAACTAAAACAAGACATTGCTAATTTGCCTATCAAAAGAGGACTTTGCTTCCTTAAAATCGTTGATAACCACAGAACTCACATCTATGCGGAAGGACATTAATGTGGAGGAGTGGAGGAGGTGGAGGAGGTGGAAGACATGCAAACTACTTTTAATGAAATGATGGGATCTTTTGACACTCATGCCAAGTTACAAGCCTCGCAAATAGAATCTTTGCAAGAAAAACTTGAAGATCTAGAAAATCACAGCAGACGGTCCAACCTCAGAGTGTGAGGCATCCCTGAAATGAATACCTGCAGAACCTTTTCCAACAACACCTGGGGGACCCAGATATGCCTGACATGGAGTTAGAGAAAGTTCATAGGGCCTTGCGCCCTCTTCCACCGGTAGGAGCACCCCCCAGAGATGTCATTCTCAAATTCCTGAGGTTTACAGATAGAAAGGACATCTGGACCAAGGCAAAACAGACACGGAAGATATCATACCTATATCACTCACTGCAGATCTACCCAGATCTCTGCCCAAGCACCTTGCAGCGCAGAAGAGATGTTAGATTGATCACCACAGTGCTGCAGGAGAAGAGCATCAAATACAGATGGGGATACCCATTTAGCCTGGTGGTAATCAATGAGGGGCAAACCTACACCTACAGAGGACTACAGGACCTGGAGTCCTTCTCCAAAGGATTAGGATTGTCACTACAACCCCCTCATCCATCTAAAAAGTCACCAGATTCTGCAGCTATGTTACCACAATTCAGAGCAAGCACACAATGGCACAAAGTTGTCAATAAGAAAAAGAAAGACAGCTCCAAATCGTGAAGCACAGGCAAGCTACTTGGGTCGCCTCCAGATACCATGGATTGGTGAGATTAGAACAGACATTTACTTTTATTTTGTTTTCCTTTTTACTTCCATGTCTGACCTAGGTACTTACAACAGACCATAGATAAAAGAGGACGCCTCATTACGGAGGCTACATTCAAATGTGGACACTCTAAAAAGACAGTTGAAGGTGTTAATGCACTAGGGCCAAAATATGGACATATTAAAGTTTAAGTTTTGATGTTATTTAGATTATATTGAATAAGTCTGAGCCCCACGCAGTCTAACGTATGGGCCATAGCACTATATACTACCCTAAAAAGTGCTCGTAACTAGTCTTTCAGATTAGTGGTTGTTAAATTGCTACACACCCACCTGGGTCCCAGTAATTGGCCAACCCCTATTACTCCTATAATTGTTTTATTTGTAGGAATGTTTTCAATTCATTCTGATGATGTTTTTACAAGTATTCTCAGTTATTTGTTCTTTGTTTATGTTTTTATTGTTGTTTATTTCTTCATACAATGTGCTTGTCTGACCAACCTCAAAGTCCACGATGTACACCCACAGACGTACTTTATATTTTACACTACACCTTGTGTTATTCATTGCCTATATGTGACACATTCAGTAGACAGCACTGACCAATTACTCTCCACCACATCAAAAAAATTATGAAACCTAGTAAAACACTGCTGAATATATTAACAGTTAACACAAAAGGCCTCAACAGCCCAAACAAAAGGAGTATTGCTCTCAGGGATTTCAAGGATAACAAAGTAGGCATAATTTTACTCCAAGAAACCCATTTTCTTCAAAAGAAAGAGCCCAAGACATTCAAATATAAATTTGGAGAAGCATTTTACGCATCTAACCATAATAAAACTTACGGAGTGGGCATACTAATTAGGCAAGGTATACCCTTTACACTACTCAACTCAATACAGGACCGTGAAGGTAGATATTTGATTCTAGTTGGTAAATTATACAACACTATAGTTACACTGCCCTGCGTATATGCCTCTAATATTCAACAAGACCGGTTCTTCAAACATCTCTCTGATACTTTACTGGAAACCAAAAAAGGCTTATTAATACTGGGTGGGGATTTCAATGTTTCCCTTAACACTGACTTAGATACCTCAACAAGACTATCCTCAACACCAAACAGAGTTAAACAGCATATCAGGGATTTAGCGATACATGACGTATGGAGGATACATCGTAACAACGAGCGCCAATACACATTATTTTCCTTCCCCCACTCCCGCTTTTCCTGCATTGATTACATATTTCTAGATGTGTCCTGTCTTTCTATGGCAGTTAGATCCACAATCTCTCCAATGGGATGGACAGACCAATCGTTGGTGAGTTGTTCAGTTGACTGGCAATCGGCCCCACATTCTACCTTTGTCTGGAAACTAGACAATGACTTACTGGACCATCCACTATACCTAGAAAAAATTGAGACCCGCCTTCAGGAATACTTTACTTTAAAATGTAGCTTCCATAGATGACTTTAGACCTGGGAGGCACATAAGAGCACACTACAGGGGGATCTCATCAGCATGCAGTCCCATAGGAACAAACAAAAGCGCATTGCACTACGGGATGCATTAGCTAACATCACTAACATTGAAACGAAACTCAAACTCTCACCGACAGACGAAACCCTGAAAAAAGAACTACAAACACAAGATCTATTGTCAATACTTTACTAGACAAAGAATGTAAACAGCTAGCACTCAAACTACAACAAATTCACTATATTAGTGACAACAGATGTAGCAGATTATTTGCTCGCAAATTGAGATGGCAAATCAACAGATCACATATATTATCCATCACTAGGCCTGATAAAAGCATAGCTTACTCTACCTCTGATATATCTGAAGCATTCCTCGCATACTATGACTCCCTATATAATCTATCAAACACCGCACAAACCTTTGGTTTACAAAGAGAATGGTCATTTAAACACAGACCTTTATGTCAAGACAACTGACAAAAACACATTACTTCATAGGAATAGTTTCCATCCTCCTGCTATATTTAAATCAGTACCTAAATCTCAATTTCTCAGGGTTGATAGAATTGTCTCTGACCCCTCAGTTAAGGTAAATAGACTTAATGAGATTCAATTAAAATGTAAAGAGAGAGGATACTCTGAGAAAGAGTTAACAGAAGTGAGGTCAAATTTCCAGTCTAGAAAGAGTCACCCCAACAATAATAGGTTAACTTTTGTCAGTACAATACTCTAAGCTATAAGATACAAGGTATTCTTAAGCACAATTGGCATATCCTAAAAGAGTCATGTCCTGACATTGAAGAATTTTCCCAACTCCCTAGAGCAGCATTTGAGAAAGACAGTTCCGGCTAACTAGGAAGACGCTCCAAACAGTGGTAAGTAAATTCAAAAGATTTCTTTATTCAAAGCACTGTGCACTAAAAACAAAGAGCGGACAATAGCTAGAAATGACCTCCACCCAAATCAAGTAGTGGTCACATAAAGGCAGTAACAGCAGACGCGTTTCATGCGGGTCCACCGCACTTGATCACTGCTTAGCATAAGAAACTGCCTATAGTCTATTTAAAGGGGCATATAATTAGGCAATTAACATCATATGTGTCCAACTTAGTAATTCATAAAGCCTTAAACAATTAATCCCTAATTCATAGACTGTAATGTACAGGACACAGGAAGGTTTGCACACACAACAATACAAGTTTATACTTATATAAACAATCAAAAACAACAAAAAACAGCAAAAATAACAAAACATGAAAGGGGAGCAAAGTAGATAATCGATTCAATCTCAAGAAAAATTACAAACAATTATTATTATATATACATAGTTTCTAATTCATGATTTATAATATTTAATTTTTAATTATTAATTTTTATAATTCTTATAATTTAGTGAACAGTAACAGATGAAAGAAGGGGCAAATGAGGTATCATATATTGTTGATACTATTATTTAATTATAACTCAAATTCAAATTTAATTTTAATTTCAATTCAAATATTGGCTTAATTGCTATAGTACACAAAAACCAAAAAAATTTTTGTGTTTATTTAAACAAAGAGATTGACATCGGCTTCAACATTCAAGCCAAGAGGGGTCCTAGTATTGAGATGAAAAATCCATCTAACCTCCTTTTTGCTTAAATAATGTTCTCTGTCCCCACCTCTCTTGGAGAAAGGAACATGATCAATTGCTTGGAAATTTGCCAGGCTAGAATTTCCCAAATGTTCAAATTTAAAATGGGTGGCAACAGAGGTGAACACATCAGGGTCCTCAATGTCCCTGATGTGCTCCAACACCCGATCTCTTA
This sequence comes from Bombina bombina, assembly GCF_027579735.1. Taxonomy (NCBI): domain Eukaryota; kingdom Metazoa; phylum Chordata; class Amphibia; order Anura; family Bombinatoridae; genus Bombina; species Bombina bombina. The sequence continues at coordinate 538,271,359 of NC_069499.1, forward strand.
ACCTCCTCTTGGTTTTCCCCAAATATTGTATTTTACATTCTTTGCACGTCATAAGATAGACTATATGTGTGGAATTGCAGTTTAGTCTAAATTTAATTTTATATTCTTTGTTAGTACTATGGGACACAAAACTGTCTCCCTCCGTTACGTAGTCACATGTTTTACATCTGGTAGCCCTACATCTATAGAAACCCATCCTAGGTTTCAACCAAGATTGTATCTTCCTGTCAGGCAGGGAAGAGGGGGCTACATAATCTCTTATAGTCAAGGCTTTTTTAGGTACAAATTTTATACCTTCTGCCACTACTTTTTCTAATACAGTATCTGTATGAAGAATCGGGAGGCTTTCACGAATGATGTCACAAACTTCTCGGAACTCCAGACTGTATGGAGTACTGAAAATGATATTTTTACAGACATCATTAGCCTTTCCCTCTCTTTCAACTTTCCTATATACGAGAAGGTCCTCTCGTGGTATAGCATCAACTATCTCTTTTGTATTTAGTAGAAGGGCATCCTTATACCCTCTTTCAAGAAGTCTGTCGTGCAGTTTTTTACTTTGTTGCTGATACAAAGATTCATTCGAACAAATACGTTTTGTACGAATGAATTGACTTTTGGGAATAGCATTCAAAACGTGTTTTGGATGACAAGATTTATAATTGAGAATTGTGTTCCCACTGGTGGGTTTGCGATACAAATTAGTAACAATGTTATTTCCTTCAATCGTTAGCTCAATGTCAAGAAACTGTATTTTAAGAGGGTCCTGAACCCCCACAAAAATAAGATTGAAGTTATTGCAATTCAAATAATCAAAAAAGGAAATTGTTGATTTCTCATCTCCATCCCAAATAAATAATAAGTCGTCTATATAGCGACCAAAGTAAACTATATGATGACGGAAAGGATTACTATCTGCATAGACGTGGAACTGCTCCCACCATCCCATATAGAGATTGGCGTAGGAAGGGGCAAACTTTGCCCCCATAGCCGTTCCACGTCTCTGCAGATAGTAAGATCCCTCAAACAAAAAATAATTGTGGGAGAGAAGAAATTCAATGACACAAACAAGAAAATGTTTGTAGTCTTCAGAATAATTCGACATTCTATTCAGAATGTGTGAAATAGATTGCAGTCCCAAATGATGGGGAATCGATGTATACAGTGATGATACATCTACTGTTATAAACCGATAAGATGGTTTCCATTGTATGGATTGCATGGCACATAGCACCTGTGTGGAATCTTTAATATAACTATTAATTATTATTATTTGCTCGCAAATTGAGATGGCAAATCAACAGATCACATATATTATCCATCACTAGGCCTGATAAAAGCATAGCTTACTCTACCTCTGATATATCTGAAGCATTCCTCGCATACTATGACTCCCTATATAATCTATCAAACACCGCACAAACCTTTGGTTTACAAAGAGAATGGTCATTTAAACACAGACCTTTATGTCAAGACAACTGACAAAAACACATTACTTCATAGGAATAGTTTCCATCCTCCTGCTATATTTAAATCAGTACCTAAATCTCAATTTCTCAGGGTTGATAGAATTGTCTCTGACCCCTCAGTTAAGGTAAATAGACTTAATGAGATTCAATTAAAATGTAAAGAGAGAGGATACTCTGAGAAAGAGTTAACAGAAGTGAGGTCAAATTTCCAGTCTAGAAAGAGTCACCCCAACAATAATAGGTTAACTTTTGTCAGTACAATACTCTAAGCTATAAGATACAAGGTATTCTTAAGCACAATTGGCATATCCTAAAAGAGTCATGTCCTGACATTGAAGAATTTTCCCAACTCCCTAGAGCAGCATACCGTAAGGGGTACACCTGTGGCAAAAGGATCGTTAGATCTACTGTCAATTCTGATAGCAATAAGTCTCCTTTCTTTGGGAAACCTAAGAATGGCACCTTCCCCTGTTTGGGTTGTCCCCACTGCAACAGTGTCATTAAAGGGGGTGAAATCTGTCACCCATATTCCGGGTGTAAATTTAAAATACCGGGGTTTTTTACCTGTAACTCATCCTACGTTGTATACGCCCTTAAATGTCCATGTGGGCTGTTATACATAGGTGAGACCACCCAAAGGGTAAGGGACCGTATAGGACAACATAAGTCCACTATCAGAAATGACAGTACTAAAGACCTTCCTGTGCCTGCTCATTTTTTAAAAATGGGACATCAAGTAAACCAACTTCGGTTTATGGTATTAGATCAAATAAAAAGAAAACCATGGGGGGGGGGTGATAGACATAGAGAGCTTCTATACAGAGAGGCTAAGTGGATATGGAAATTAGACACACTTTACCCTAAAGGCATGAATAGGGAGTTTGATCTCAACCCATTACTATGATTTTATTTTCATGTTTCTCTAGTTTTTATCCCTTTCTATCTAGATGGCTATGTATTCATCTTTAATTGTCCCCTTACATATGATGTTTTTAATTTAGGCCCTTTAGGATCCCATTTTTGGAAATATGGGGTTAATTAAATGAATGTTACTATGTATGAGAAAAGTTTTGTCTCTCTTGTGTAACCCCGCCTTCTACATGTGCTCCTATTGGTCCTTGTTTTAATTGACTGTGCTATAAAGTGTTTGCATGTGCATTACATTTTTAGCTTGACAATGGGGCAGTAGCCCCGAAACGTTGCTGTTCACTTTAATAAAAGCCCTTTCACTTCATTGAGTGCATCATCATTTGCCTTTGGATACTTTTTTGGAGTCTATGGGATTGGACTCTGTATGATTGCACCTACCATGAAATTTATGGATCATTGATGAACTCAGGTGTGCTGGTCCTACCCTTGTGTTCTTATTGTCAATACTTTACTAGACAAAGAATGTAAACAGCTAGCACTCAAACTACAACAAATTTACTATATTAGTGATAACAGATGTAGCAGATTATTTGCTCGCAAATTGAGATGGCAAATCAACAGATCACATATATTATCCATCACAAGGCCTGATAAAAGCATAGCTTACTCTACCTCTGATATATCTGAAGCATTCCTCGCATACTATGACTCCCTATATAATCTATCAAACACCGCACAAACCGACCCAACTAAAGATGCCCTTATAGAATCCTTTCTAAAAGATATTACTATACCCGCAATTACCCAAGCTCAGGAAGCTGCACTCAATTCTCCTTTTACTAGGAATAAAAGACCTCCCCACTAGGGAAGGCCCCAGGCGCTGACGGCTTCACCAACTACTATTACAAAAAGTACTGGCTCCACGCCTCATAACCCTGTTCAACTCAATTTCCCAAATTAATCCGTTTCTTAGCGGCTCACTATCAGCACACATCTCATTGATCCCAAAAGATGGTAAGGACCACACCAAGGTTGAGAAATACAGACCAATCTCACTATTAAACACTGACGTGAAAATCTATGCAAAGTTATTGGCGAACTGACTGAACACCCTACTCCTAGATTTAATACACGCTGACCAGGTGGGCTTTGGTCCTATGAGAGAAGCTAAAGACAACACAGTAAGGGCCATTGACTTAATTGTCTATATTAACAAACACTCCATCCCTGCAGTAATCTTATCCACCGACGCAGAAAAGGCATTTGATCGGGTGTGCTGGCATTTCCTTTGAGCAGTTTTAATATGTATGGGTCTGGGCATGAAATTCGTTGATAGAGTATTCACCATGTATTCCCTCACGACAGCTAGAGTGCGAGTGAACGGTTCCCTATCAGTCCCTTTCACAATATCAAATGGAACTAGAAAGGGATGCCCCCTATCACCACTGCTTTTTGCCTGTGTGATCAAGACTCTAGCATTGAAAATTAGATCCATATCCGATATCACAGGTGTCCAGATTAAGGAGCACCAACATAAACTTTTGCTATATGCGGCTGATGTGCTCTTTTTCTTCACAAACCCAGTACAATCTATCCCAAGATTATTATACCAATTAGATAAATTTGGAAGGGTCTCCAATTTTCTTATAGATCAGAAATATTAAATATCAATATCCCAGATGAGGACATACAACACGTTCACCAGATATGCACATTTAAATGGCAAAATCGTAAATTGAAGTACTTGGGAGTATTCTTGACTCCAAAGGTTAGTGAAATTTTTGAGGCCAACTTTCTGCCCCTCCAATCCTCCATAATAGCCACATTATCCTCTTGGAGAATGAAACCCCTGACCTGGATTGGCAGGATTAATGCCTTTAATATGAGCGTTCTCCTGAAGATACTATACCTAATGCAAACTTTACCCATTTCTCTCCCATCTACATTCCTTACGTCCCTACAATATAAATTTTTTACTTAATTTGGAACAAATGCCACGCGCAGATAAATAGGAAAGTCATGTGCCAAACAGTGAATAATGGGGGACTTGGAGTACCCAACCTTGTTTCCTATAGATAAGCCACCCATCAACAGAGAATAGTGGACTGGTATACTAATTATAATTAAAAAATCTGGGTACGACTTGAACACAACATAGCAGGTTCTACACACTTGGGTGCGCAGTGTTGGACACTCTCTAACATAGGTATACCCCAGAGCTACCTCACTTTCAGTTCAGGAGACTTTTTCGACTTGGGGCAGAATACTCATAGAATACCCCAATATATCTTCTAAATATTCACCTCTTACTGCTTTCATTTCCAACAAGGAATTTTCTCCCGGCCTCCCAGCCATTATTAAACATGATACATCACCAGATAGAATATTGATGATGTGTCATGTGGGAAATGAAAATAGATTGCAAAATAGAGATGACCCAATTGAAAAGGGCTTTGGTTGTTTCAGAAACTGGTATTTCTATCTGCAGTGCTACAACTATCTGTCATGTCATCCACAAAAATGGAATATGCTGCAACCTCTGACAGCTTTTGAGTCCTTTTGTCACAAAACATCTCCCACACGACATGCACTATACCTTATTTACACATTGCTGAAGCAGACCACACCAGGTCATATACCTCACTTCATCACCAAGTGGAGGTGAGGAGCTGGATGTGCAGATCTCCCACATCGACTCCTCTAGGATTTACATTGCTATCAAAAAATCAGCCACCTCAAGTAAATATATAGAAATAAACATGAAAATATTGCACAGATGGTACCTTACCCCATTGCGCTGTAAAAAACTCTTTAAAACACTGTTGACAATTGCTGGAGATGCCAAACACACACAGGCCACATGGCGCATATCTGGTGGCAATGTCCTAGCATAATCCCGATATGGGAAGATATATAGAGGGAAACCTCTAAATTAATAGATAAACCTCTGCCATTAGATCTGTGCCTTTGGCTATTCCATAAAACTCCCAGGAGATTCTCATTAATACAAGATAAACTCTTTAACATAGCAAGTAACAGCTTAAAAATACTTATAGCTAGGAATTGGAAGAGTATCACAATCCCGACCACAGCACAGTGGGTGCAAGAGTGTAATCATTCCATATTATTAGAAGAATACCACTACATCAAACAACGGAAACTAGATATATATACACAACTTAAGATAATTTGGGAGGAATATTTGAGGGACAAATGTACTCCACGTATACCATAACCTCACTGAATGAAAGAGAAAAAGGATACTTGATTGGAACACACACAGGGAGAATAGAGACTTGTACGCGTGAAACTTAGGGAAACCCGATGGCTGTGGGCAGCACCTTGCCATATTACAGTTGACAATATAAATACCCAGACAAATGGGATCCTCGTGGAATGGTCAAATATAATTGTTTTGCGACATGAATTTTTTGTCAGATAGCAAGTTGTTTTCTTATATGTTATTTATTTGTTTTTCATATCTTCTTTACTGTATATAGCCTATACTGTACATGTGCAGGGACTACGGATGTAAGCTTATGCCGACATATAATAAGGTCAACTGTATATGTGACATGTATACATTTTGCAAAATAAACATAGTTTTTTTGGAAAAAAACAAAAAACAAACTTTATGGGCTATATAAATAGATCATCTACAAAACATTTATGCAAAGAAAAAAATGAGTTTATAATCTCCCTTTAAGCTTTGATAAATAAAAGTTACTTTTATTGGATAAATATATATACGTATATATATATATATATATATATATATATATATATCCTATATTATAAAAGGCCAAGTGTGTTTGTCTGAAGCCGTCATGCACAGCCGCAGTAGAGACAAACACACCTGGCCTGTGAGATAGGGAGCGCGAGGTACACAAACGAAACAGCCTGTGGCAAGAGATATGGAGCGCAAGCTACTCAACAGCTGTGAGGTCTGCCGCGTGAGAAGCGGCCACGCGCTCCCCAGACCTCACAGCTGTTTGTGGCCGACGGGAGCGTTGCGATGGGGGCATGGCCTGGCGTCGCGAGGGGCGTGGCCGGACGGGTGTCGCCGCGATGGGGCGTGACCGGGCGGGGTCCCGCAATGTGAAGACAGAGCCAGAGAGGGAGCAGGAGAGGGGGGGGGGGGAAGAGCCAAACAGGAAAGAGAGCCAAAGCGGAGAGAGAGACAAAGAGGAAAGAGAGCCAAAGAGGAAAGAGAGCCAAAGAGGAGAGAGAGCCAAAGAGGGGGGAGAGAGAGACAAATAGGGGGGAGAGAGAGACAAATAGGGGGGAGAGAGAGACAAAGAGGGGGGAGAGCCAAAGAGGGGGGGGGGAGAGCCAAAGAGGGGGGGAGAGAGCCAAAGAGGGGGGAGAGAGCCAAAGAGGGGGGGGGAGAGCCAAAGGCGGGGGCAGAGTCAAAAGGGGGGGGAGAGCCAAAGATGGGGGACAGAGAGAGCCAAAGAGGAAAAAGAGCCAAAAAGTTGAGAGAGCCAAAGAGGGGGGAGAGAGAGCCAAAGAGGGGGGAGAGAGAGCCAAAGAGGGGGGGGGGAGAGCCAAAGAGGGGGGGGAGAGAGCCAAAGAGGGGGGGGAGAGAGCCAAAGAGGGGGGGGAGAGAGCCAAAGAGGGGGGGGAGAGAGCCAAAGGGGGGGGGGGAATCAAAGGGGGGGGAGAGCCAAAGAGGGGGGAGAGAGAGAGCCAAAGAGGAAAAAGAGCCAAAAAGGAGAGAGAGCCAAAGAGGGTGGAGAGAGAACCAAAAAGGGGGTAGAGAGAGCCAAAGAGGGTGGAGAGAGAACAAAAAAGGGGGGAGAGAGAGCCAAAAAGGGGGGAGAGAGAGCCAAAGAGGGGGGGAGAAAGCCAAAGAGGGGGGGAGAGAGCCAAAGAGAGGGGGAGAGAGCCAAAGGGGGGGGGGAGAGCTAAAGGGGGGGAGAGCCAAAGAGGGGGGAGAGAGAGAGCCAAAGAGGAAAGAGAGCCGAAGAGGAGAGCAAAAGAGGGGAGAGAGACAAAGAGAGGGGAGAGAGACAAAGAGGGGGGAGAGAGAGCCAAAGAGGGGGGTGCAGAGCCAAAGAGGTAGGGGAGAGCCAAAGAGGTAGGGGAGAGCCAAAGAGGTAGGGGAGAGCCAAAGAGGTAGGGGAGAGCCAAAGAGGGGGGGGAGAGCCAAAGAGGGGGGGGAGAGCCAAAGAGGGGGGTTGGAGAGCCAAAGAGGGGGGCAGAGAGCCAAAGAGGGGGGGCAGAGAGCCAAAGAGGGGGGGAGAGTGCCAAAGAGAGGGGAGAGAACAAAAGAGGGGGGAGAGAGTCAAAGAGGGGAGAGAGAGAGCAAAAGAGGGGAGAGAGAGAGCAAAAGAGGGGGGGAGAGCCAAAGAGGGGGGGGGAGAGAGCCAAAGGGGGGGGGAGAGAGCCAAAGGGGGGGGAGAGAGCCAAAGGGGGGGAGCCAAAGGGGAGGGGAGAGCCAAAGAGGGGGGAGAGAGAGCCAAAGAGGAAAGAGAGCCAAAGAGGAGAGAGAGCAAAAGAGGGGAGAGAGCCAAAGAGGGAGGAGAGAGAGCCAAAGAGGGAGGAGAGAGAGCCAAAGAGGGAGGAGAGAGAGCCAAAGAGGGGGGGAGAGAGAGCCAAAGGGGCGAGAGAGAGCCAAAGGGGGAGGAGAGAGAAAGCAAAAGAGAGGGGGGAGAGAAAGCAAAAGAGAGGGGGGAGGAGAGAGCAAAAGAGAGGGGGGAGAGAGCAAGGGGTGGGACCGCTGTACTGCAAAAAATGGCCCGTGTACACGGGGCTTTAGTACTAGTATATATATATATATATATATATATATATATATATACACACATTATTTCACAAAAGTGAGTACACCCCTTCACATTTTTGTAAATATTTGATTATATCTTTTCATGTGACAACACTGAATAAATGACACTTTGCTACAATGTAAAGTAGTGAGTGTACAGCCTGTATAACAGTGTGAATTAGCTGTCCCCTCAAAATAACTCAACACACAGCCATTAAGGTATAAACTGTTGGCAACAAAAGTGAGTACACCTCTAAGGGGAAATGTCCAAATTGGGCCAAAAGTGTCAATATTTTGTGTGGCCACCATTATTTTCCAGCACTGCCTTAACCCTCTTGGGCATGGAGTTCACCAGAGCTTCACAGGTTGCCACTGGAGTCCTCTTCCACTGCTCCATGACAACATCACGGAGCTGATGGATGTTAGAGACCTTGCGCTACCCCACCTTTCATTTGAGGATGCCCCACAGATGCTCAATAGGGTTTAGGTCTGGAGACATGCTTGGCCAGTCCATCACCTTTACCCTCAGCTTCTTTAGCAAGGCAGTGGTCATCTTGGAGGTGTGTTTGGGGTCGTTATCATGTTGGAATACTGCCCTGTGGCCCAGATTGCGAAGGGAGGGGATCATGCTCTGCTTCAGTATGTCACAATACATGTTGATATTCCTGGTTCCCTCAATGAACTGTAGCTCCCCAGTGCCGGCAGCACTCATGCAAGCACCAACATGCTTGACTGTAGGCCTGTCATGGTCTGGGCCTGCATGAGTGCTGCCGGCACTGGGAAGCTACAGTTTATTGAGGGAACCATGAATGCCAACATGTACTGTGACTTACTGAAGCAGAGCATGATGCCCTACCTTCGGCGACTGGGCCTCAGGGCAGTATTCCAACATGATAACCACCCCAAACACACCTCCAAGATGACCACTAGCTTGCTAAAGAAGCTGAGGGTAAAGGTGATAGACTGGCCAAGCATGGCTCCAGACCTAAACCCTATTGAGCATCTGTTGGGCATCCTCAAATGAAAGGTGGGGGGGGGGGCACAAGGTCTCTAACATCTACTAGCTCTGTGATGTCGTCATGGATTAGTGGAAGAGGACTCCAGTGGCAACCTGTGAAGCTCTGGTGAACTCCATGCCCAAACGGGTTAAGGTAGTGCTAGAAAATAATGGTGGCCACACAAAATATTGACACTTTGGGCCCAATTTGAACATTTCCACTTAGAGGTGTACTCACTTTTGTTGCCAATGGTTTATACCTTAATGGCTGTGTGTTGAGTTATTTTGAGGGGACAGCAAATTTACAATGTTATACAGGCTGTACACTCACTACTTTACATTGTAGCAAAGTGTCATTTCTTCAGTGTTGTCACATGAAAAGATATAATAAAATATTTACAAAAATGTAAGGGTGTACTCACTTTTGTGAGATACTGTGTGTGTGTATATATATATATATATATATATATATATATATATATATATGTGCGTGTGTATTACTGTATTAACTGTGTTACTAAAATAGCCCTTCTAAACTTTGACAGAAACACAGGTTTTCTAAAAAAAAAAAAGTATTATCATAGGTTTAAAACATCCAGTGTTTCTTTTTAAATTCCTGATTAGTCATGAGTTAATCAGTCACATTTAACATAGAGTAATTTAACTCCATACAAAATTATCCTGGTCTTGTTAATGTTATATGTCATTTACCTTCATTTATTGTTAATTATTAAACCCTGATAATGTCACACAGACACTATAGAAACTCACTTAGTGTCTCTGTAATGAAATAATCTCCTTGTAGGTAAATCTTCATAGAAAAAACTGATAACGTATCTGCATACACAGCACTCCCACATACACAGTGTTATCCCTTATTTTGTGGATTAGGTCTATTTTTACTTACAGTCACCTTATCAGGACCAGTTCAGAGCTGGTCTGCAAATCATGCGGAAAAAACCCAAAAACTATTAAACATGGAATTGTAGATTATTAATTTATTTAGATTATTAAACAATATTTAGCATTCTTTGTACCACTTGTAGCTAATTGGTGAACTTCAAATGCCTTTAGAATAATGTTTGCAATACATTTGCTTTAGAGAAAAACTTACATTTAAAGTTCTGTCACAATGGTAACTTGTAATGTGAAGGCATTCTGATGCCAGTACCCCTGAACGTCTTATGTATACCCATATGTCCCCCGTGCATACACCAAATGGAGGCAATATCAATCAGCACAGCATTTTACAGCATGTGTATCAGCTAATTCCTCTTAAAGGGACATAAAAGTCAAAATCAAACTTTTATTATTGAGACAGAGCATAGAGCTAGTGTATCAGCTAATGCCTCTTAAAGGGACATAAAACATAAAATTAAACTTTTATTATTAAAACAGAGCATAGAGCATGTGTGTCACCTAATGCCTCTTAGAGGGACATACAAGTCAAAATTAAACTTTTATTATTGAGACAGAGCATACAGTTTTAAGAGACAGCAATATACATAAATTAGCACATTTACTTCTTTAGCTTGGCATCCATTGTTGAAAAGCATACCTAGGTAGGCTAAGGAGCAGCAATGCACTACTAGGAACTAGCTGCTGATGGTGGCTATTTACATATACCTTTTCCTGTTTAACCTATTTGCAGGGGTTAAATACATAGTTAAATGCAAGCAATAGTGCAATAATAACACTAACAAAGAGTACTATTTTTTTGCACTTTTACGTCCCTTTAAATATCGTTGTAGCAGTGAAAACTTTTTTTATAAAAGCTTTTTTTTTGTTGCTGTGTATTTCAAATATTACTGTATATCCATTTAACACACTATACAATATCAGATGAGGCTGTAAAGTAGTAATCTTCTTGATAGGAATTGTGGGAAAGATATGGATTATTGGAGATAAATCTAAATAAGAAACGCTCAATTAAGTTTTGTTTCTTTTCACTTGAACATGAAGTCATTTAAGCATAAGATAATTAAATAACAATTTAAAGAGCTCTCTATATATTTATGATAATCTTTATTTGTATAGCACCAACAAATTTTGCAGCACTATACACTATATAGCAATAAACAGGCGAGACAGGGAAAGGTATTAAAGTACAAAAGAGATTTAGTACTTCCTGTAGACCTATTTTCTGGTTGTTAGAGATAGGCTCTAGAAATGAACATAGGCGAAAATTTGTCAAAATGATTTGTTTCCAATTTGTCTGGACGAATTTTGTTCATGTAGGTATTTGTTTTTGGATTTTGATTTGTTACTGTTACTTCCAATTGTAACTATATATATATAAACACAACTCATTTTAACAGAAATCTTACATTTTAGAATTCCAACAATTAGACTCAATCTTTGAATGCTTACAAAACATACAACTTGTTAATTAAATTTGAGTCAATGACTAGCTCACAGGGGCACAGAAGTCACACAACTGCACACTCCACAATCTCTAGTCAAAACTCATTGAAAATGTCTGATCTTCCCTTAGTATTCCACCTCCATATGCTAGGTTAAGGCTTGAATGGACAAGCCAGTATGACTATAATCCAACAATGTAGTGCTTGAGTGGTTGTCCCTAACATCAGTATTTTGTAATACTATAGCAGTATTGGATAGGGAACAATAGGCACATGGATGGTTAGGCCCCTGTACCTCATTACAAACAAAGGAGCTGCTTATGCAAACAATGTAGCCTGTCCCCCCCCCCCCCCCCCCCCCCCCCCCCCCCCCCCTTCGGCACCATTTTAGGTGCCAAATGACATGAACCGATTTGGTCAAGCAATCATTTGTTCTGCAGTTGTTTGTGTATTGGATGACTCACAAATGCACATCTCTGATAGCTTCCTAACCTTGAAGTGGGAGATATTTTGGATACATCTGGTCCATATTAAGCAGAAACTTCCATTAATGTAGTTTTGCAAACAAACTTTCCAGTTTGCAACTTTCCAAAAGTTTACATAATTTTTATTGTATTTCCTAAAGCAACATAAAATATGTATATTGTACATTGTCTTCCCAGTTACAATAACCATTTATGGAGCTATAGTATGAACACCAATTGGACTCAAGGAGAGATTTTCCATAAAAATAAAAAAATAAAATGCCAAATAAAGTCATCTCTCCTGTGATGTGTCAGAGCAGGCTATGGGTAGTCACTTGGTTGAGAACCAATAAAGTTTCAAGCTTTTCAGCTTTGTTATATTTGGTTTTAATTGGGTCTGTCTCTCAATGGGCACCCCCCCCCCCCCCCCCCCCACTGCCTGGACCAATACTTGATGGAGCAACAATGCCTAACATCTGATTGATACCTCTTTCATCTGTAGTCTGAGGATACTCATTATGACTCTAAAGTTGGTGAACAGCTTTTTGAAAAATTGACTAGCTCCTCTGATTCCATGGCCTGTCCACTGTGACTGCTAGCTCCTCTAATTCCATGGCCTGTCCACTGTGACTGCACCAAATCATTGTAAAATACATTGCAAACCTGATGTGTTTTAAATATCACTGATAAATCCCTGGTCAGTTGCCCTCTATGGTATGCATGGCTCTTGAGTATCTGTCAAACTTACACTGGAAGTCTCTAGTGGCTATAGTAATCCACAATAATATATGACATGGTAAGGTAATGAAATGCAGCAATTAAAGAAACATTCTAATGGATAACTGCATGCTCTAATTTGTGACAGCATGTCATTTTTGCCTTTACCAACCCTATATAACTAGGTGTTTAACCTTCACAAAGGTATTAAACATAAGTAAAGACATTCAACCCCCAAGCAAACCATAGCTATTCAACTAATCAGGAGTGGCGTTTGTGACTTCCTCTGGTGCTAAGAGTATAACTTTACCTATGTGTTTAACTCCTTTGCTGTGGGGGTTAAACCCATAGTTATCTAGTGTCAATAATGCAAAACAAAAACTTGCTTTGAAGATTAAGGTATGTAATTAATTATTTATTGTAATGTCCATCTAAACATAGATTATCCTTATTACATGCTTTTTTTCAGTACTGTTTGTAAACTGTGAGACAACTAGAACTAGTAGAAGCATGTATGCCACCATGTCAGAAACAACCCACTGACCCCGATACCTGAGCATCATTGTCAGCAGCCTGTCTGTATGTGCTTGCCCTGAATAATGTGGAGTGAGGCCTCTGAGGAATTGATACACAGAACAACTGGGTAATTAAATGAACTGTAAGTAAAACCACCTTCCTACACATTGTAGAGTGTGTTGAAGATCATGATTCATACACAAGAGGGCAGATCTAAAGATTGGCCTGGGGCAACTGATGAAGAAAAACAGACTACATGAGAACAATATGTTATACTGTGTATACGTATAATATAAGTGGTATATGCTCAAATATCGTAGTCATTACATAATATATTCTGATGAGGTTATGATTTTAAATTGGAAATGAAATTCTAAACAGACATTTTCCAGAAGGCACAAAGCTGTAACGTAACTAAATGCACTCTGAAAAAGAACAAAGACTGGCAGGGGTTTTTGAAGCATTAAAATACTCCCATGCTATGGTTTATTAAATCATAACCCGTGAAAGCTATAACCCTCATAATGAGTGTCTTGGGACATTTTATATTGCTCATAAATACCAGGATAGCATGTGTGATTAGTTCATGAGAAAACAGGAATCCAGAGCATAACTGAAATACAGGTGTGAGTGCATTTGTGTAAATGAGTGAGATCTGGATAAAAAGTATCTTCTTAACATGAAATGTATCATAATGTTCAACAATGTGTGGTTAAACTTTTCAAAAGTTTAAGAGATTGTGAAAAGCCCATTTATTTTTAGCTTTGGGTATAAACCCACCCCAAAAATGAATAACCTGGAACTGAATTAGCATACAATTTCTTTCAGATTTCCTCTACTTTATCTTGACATATAGCTGTAAGCAGATAAACAATAAAACAAGTACTTGCAGCCTCTGAACACAAATACTGTTTTGCATGCCTGCTCAGGAGCATATACATACATGTTTTTAACAATATTCTAATTTAGAAGTATAAGTTTGGTGTTTCAGACAGTGAGAACAAAAACAATGGGTCAATGTTTTTGTCCATTGTACAATTAGTACTAATAAAGATGTAGGAATTCTAACTGTCACATAATGAGCACTGGTGCAGTTTTGGGAGTTGTCTCTCAGCCAATCATTAATAATACAACAATTAACACCTCTATATCCCTGAAACATTTCTAACTAGGTTTAAATATTGATGTAAAAGACTTGTGAACCATAAATATGATGGGAAATAATAATTATAATAATGTATTTGTTTCTTTAACTTGCATGGAAAACTATTTAATTAAAATGGTTTCAGTTCTGTAAGGCAAGAGAATAATTCCTAAACTATCATTTTGGACTTACATTGATATTGTATCTGTTTCACAGATCATCATATACATTTTCAAATAGCAGTTACAATTAAAGCACAGTTAAATTATTAATCATTTTGTTTAACTTTAGAATTTATATTTGTAACAGTATTTAGTAGGCACTCATTTAATTTAATTCAAGGAACACATCTAAATATTCACTTCAGTAGTAAATTATTTTTATAGCTTAATACATTCTGTAACTATTTAAATAAATACATATATTAATAAATTATATAATAGAAAACAATATAGATTTTTTACTAATGGTTTAGATATAAATCGGCATTTGTAGCACTGATATACAATTCAATATTTTGTTCCTTCAATATAATAATTATTCACATGTGCAATAAAGTTACTGTTCTTATTACTTCTTGTTTTGTCATTTTAAATTTGTAATTTTTTCTGCAAGTAATAAAGGTTTTATTTTCTCTGCAACAATAAAGACAATATATAAATGTATCTGCACTCACGGTTTTCAATGTCATTTGATTGATTGGTGATGTTTTTGTCCAAGTAATAAAGTTTTGTTTTCAAGACCCAATCTTTTCAAAACTGCATGAGATATAGTTATAATCTCATGAACTAGATAGCACTTTATGGAAGTGTCAGTTTTTCTTTTATGATTTAGATAGAGCATACCATTTTAAAACAACTTTCCAATTTCCTTCTATTGTAGATTTTGCTTCATTCTCTTGGTATCCTTTATTGAAGGAACAGCATTGTACTACTAGGAGCTAGCTGAGCACATCAGGTGAACCAAAGACAAGATTCATATATGTGCATCAACCAATCAGCAGCTAGCTCCAGGCTCCTGAGTCTACCTATGTATCTCTTCAGCAAAGGGACAGAACAAAGCAAATTAGATAATAGAAGTAAGTCCAAAATATGTTTAAAATGGTATGTTCTATCTGAATCATGAAAGAAAAAATGGGTTCCATGTCCCTTTAAGTAAAAAAATGTAAATGCAGTTTGTAAAGCAGCAATAGAACCTGAGTGGAGTTAGCCAAGGAACTCTGATGCCTCAGCAAGCTAAATGACAACATTGGTTGGATGTCTAGTGTAGTGTGAGCACCCAGCATTTTGCTACATAATGTATAGTTAGTGATAGATATGGTGTGTGGAACTCTCCATACGTTGCTTTTTTCTAGTGACGTTTCTTTATTAAAAACATGGATTCTGAGGTCTTTTTTTAAAAGGGGAAAACATATTTCTATAGTCTGTTATTTCTGACACGTTTTGTGTTTGCAGTTAATCCTGTTCATTTTAGCAAATTCCAGGAAAGTAAAGAATAGCAGTTAAATTCTCTATCAGCTGAGGATGGTAAATTTGAGACATAGGGCACAATTTCTAAAACACTGGCGGACAGGGGCGGACATATTCGCTTCTGTCCGCCAGGCTTCTCCTCTGGTGGGCTGCCTGCATTTACCATTGTACACAAGCACTCTTTTGCGCTCGCATGCAAACATGCCCCCTGCCCACGCACAGCCAATCAAGCGTGGGCAGCAGTTGCCAATCTCCCCGATAGGAAGAGACCGGGGAGATTAAAACTCTTCACCTAAGAGGTGGAGAACAGAGCTGGGAAGGACCAGTCATAGTGTCTTGCATGTGCATGCAATAGGAGAAAGGAGCTAACTGTGTAGGAAAAATTGTCCGACAAGCAGGCATAGGATGCGATAGCCAAAGAGACTACAGCTGATGTGAGCGGTGGTAGGCCCCAGAGGTGGCAACAGAAATACTGTGCTGGTTTATAATAATAATAATAGATATTCTTCCAATGACAAGTGTTGCCTTCTCTTTTGCATGAAAGGGTTTTGGGGTAGCAGCAATAACATTTTAGGCCCTGGCTGATACCTTTTACATATTTAAAACTAAAATATAGTTAAATATGGTTGGCTATGCTTAATTATAGAACTTTCATGGATATAAATTAAAAAGTGATATAATCACATTTAAATTTCAGTTATTTGAAAAAAGAAAAAAAAAGAAAAAACAGTTATATGGCGCGTAGGAAGTGCTGCTTGTTTAGCTATAGCCTTTGTTTCCCATAATCATTTCCTTTCCCAAAGCTCACAGACACTCTTATTATCTGTGTTATAGATAAAAACAGCATTAGATGAGCCTGGGACATCTTAGCTTCTTAAAATAAAAGGTGCTACAGGAAAGAAGAGAATTAGCCCATAATCCAGGAGGGTTATTTTGCATTCCAATAAAAAGATTAGTAGCTTTGGGCATCCTCATAGACTGATTTCAGATCCTAGAGGGCCTTATTGCCTCTTATTGTCCCTAGCAATGTGAGACCCATTTCCTGGCCAGTTTCACTCTTATTCTCTCTGTGGGTGGTTTCTCTTTCTTTTAATCCCATAATGTGATTTTGTTAATTCCATCTCTTAATTGCCTGTAATGAACACCAGATTGGTGAGCCCTCCTTCCAAGACTATACTATTCTGATTCCCAGCAGGTTGCAAATACCACAGATGAGAAGACACTTTAACTCAATGTCAAAAAGTTTGTGATATAAGTAAAAAAAATCTTTCAGGAAAATGACAATACTAACACTTAAAAAGTTCTTTAAAAAAACTTCTGTTTTATGGTGGAATCTTAGTAACATGACAATACCCATGTGCCTGCTTTATATATAAAACAGATATGCTAATCAGTATCTAGAATGATTGTAGATGGCATTAAGCTGCTTCCTATAGTAATATGTACATTGAATTATGATGTTTAGACAAGAAATGCTAAGCAAAAAATATTAGAAAATAGTAAGGCATATATGTGTATTCATGGGGTAGGAGGCAGTAAATGCACGCACTGGGCTTGTGCACATAATATTACTAGGGATAGATAGTAAAATGATTCTTAACTCTGTGTTACCCCTTATTGGTCATCACAGTGTCTACAAATATCCGGTCACTGCACCCAAATAACATATGGTCAAAGCAGTCTGTTATATAATTAGTTGAAGGGGCAGTAAACACCTTGAGATTTTAATATAAAATGTAATATAAAAGGTTTATTTATGCATAGATATATATTGTGTTTACTTATTTTGCCCTGTTTCTGTAAATTGGGATTTTCTAATTCTCAGAACTGAAAAAGCACTCTGCAGCCATAAGGAGGCTAACCATGCTACATATAATTCCCTAACTGGCATTAACTTAGAAGAACTGCAAAACAATGAAATGCTACACTAACAATTTGACCAGGGTTAGCCTTCTCAGTTGCAAACTCAAGTC